>NC_080383.1:2200625-2515000 GCF_014773155.1 Arachis stenosperma | reverse complement strand
ATTAGGTATTTAATTTCCTTCTACAGACATATTTAACTCCTCGGATCAAACTTAAGATGTGAGAGCAAACATCTAAAATTTTCTAGTTGCCTTTCAACGATTTTATTTTATTATTTTCAATACTTTTTTAGATTTGAATATTATGGTAGACTTATTTTATTTACAAAAAAAGAATAACTAGTTTTTTTTATAATAACTAAAATAGCAAAATCTTTTTATAAAGTAATGTTTATTGGACCATAAAAAAAGAGGTGTTCAAATTCAAATCGATCAAAAACCGATTAAAATCACATTAATTCGGATTTGATTGGATTCTATTTTTTGTAAACTGATAGAGCAGATCGAATTTTGAATTTACTTTTCATAACCGATCCAATCCAATCTAAACCACACAATGTGCTATAATATTATTATTTTATTATTATATTTACAATTATACTTATAACATGTTCAATTTGTTATACATTTTTATATTATTTCTGTATTATTATCATTTAATGAATATTTTCTGTTCAAAATGTTATTTATTTATTTATTTTAACTAACCTATAATTTTATTTCTATTGTTATGTTATGATTGGTTTT
The DNA here is from genome assembly GCF_014773155.1 of Arachis stenosperma. NCBI lineage: Eukaryota > Viridiplantae > Streptophyta > Magnoliopsida > Fabales > Fabaceae > Arachis > Arachis stenosperma. The sequence goes on along the minus strand of NC_080383.1, from coordinate 2,514,415 downwards.
TTAATATATTATTGAGATTGTTATGTTATTGTTGATTATTTAAAATTTGATATTGAGACTTGTTATGCGTATTTAATTTTTTTTTATTTACAAAACTGCAAATCCAATCCAATCCAAAGTCCAAACCGCTTGAAATTTGATCGGATTGGATTTTTTTTTCTAAAATCATCCAATCCAAAACTGCACTTCAAATAAAATTAGTGTTCAAATCGAATAAATTTTTTACTCAAAATCGATCCAAACCGCACCGTGAAGACTTCTAAAAAAGAAGTAGGTAATTTATCGATGATGTATTTAGAATTTTCCCACTTTAAGTGATAATTTCTATTTTTTATTATTAACACATTGTTTAATATAGAGGAATATTAGGGGAAGCATTTTTTATGATTTGTAGTCATTAAATAACTATTAATGATGATTTTAATAGTGTGAAATTTCATCAAATTACTCACTTTTCTTTAGTAGTTACATGCTGGCCAGAATTTAACAAAGTTGCTGGTCTCTAGATTTTTCCTTTAATATATTGGTTGTATGCAATAATATGAAATTAAAATAGATTTTAAGTATCTTATTAATAATTTATTCCCTTTAATATTGTTGCAACAAAATATCTTTGTTTCTAGTTTATTATTATTATCCGAGCAAGGTGTGAAGTCTATCTGCTGCTAACTAACTTGAAGAATGGAGCTCTGTTCTCGAACCTTAACAACTCTTCTTCATCGCACTTCCCCTTCTTCTTCTTCTTCTTCTTCTTCTTCTCATTCTCTTCTTCGTGCAACTACTTGTAACTATGCAACACCTTCTAAATCCAGCAACTACTTCAACCTCTCCTCTTCATCATCATCATCATCTCATTATCATAATCATCATGTTCTTCACCACTTCCAACAACAACCCTTTCTCTTTCACCATCATCACGGTAGTTCTTCTTCCTTCACTGTTTCAGCTTCTTCTTCTTCTTCTTCCGTGGCTGCTTCTTCCACAGAAGAGAAAATGGACCGTCTTCCGGCAGAGTTGAACGTCACCGAAACACAAGAACCCAATTCCAGAGTATGCGCTCTTCTTCTTCATCCATTTCTTTTTCTGTTAATGCTTTGATTTTAATAGCTCATTTACATAATTACATCGATGCTCGAAGTTTTGGTTTGCTTAGATTCTAGCTCAATAGAGTAGCTTCTGCAATCTATGTTAGTAAGGTGTTTGCACAATTAGGACTATTTTAGAAAGTGAGATTTTTTAAGGGTTTTGGTTTATTTTTTAATTTCTTTTGTTAATAATATGCTTTTATATATGATTACTTAAGGTTTAATTACACATAATTTCATCAATTTTTTAATTAAATGCTTAAAAGTTTATAATTGGGACCTATACTAAATAAAATTTTGTAATTAGATCCTTGTTAGTTGTTTTTTGAAGAAGAAAAGTAACACAATAATCATAGAATATTTGCTTTTAGAATATTTCATTGGTATACAAAAACGTATATTCGAAAAAAAAAGGATTTTTAAACAAAAATAGTTAGAAATAACCTAATTGAAAATTTTATGAGTCTAAGTTTGTGGGACTATAAAGAAGGATTTAATTAGTTTATATGCACTTGTAGTTAGGCATTCAATAATATATTCAGTACCCTTAAAAAAACTGACCTTTTATTTCAACATATTATCTCATTTCATTGCAGGTTAGACTTCAAGTGGAGGTGCCACCAGTTGTCTGTGAGGATTGTTACAAAAGGGTCATATCTGAGTTTACAAAGCAAGCAAAGGTACTATCACCACTTAATTTATGCTTTATACATGCAATTATTATCTATAGTGCCTGCAGTTTATGATTCTTTTGTATCTACATTGATGAGCATAACATCCCTACCTTGTTTTTCTTATAAAATATTTTAGCTGACTAATTTTTACAGTCCGAGGTTACTGCTTCACCATATATCTCAAAGAAGTTTGCTCAAGATTCATGTATCTAATTTTGAAATAGTATGCTACTTTTATGGACTAATTTACCGTTTCACATCAACAGGTCCCCGGATTCCGCCCCGGAAAGCCGGTTCCAGAAAGTATTCTTGTCGGTTACGTCGGACGCAAAAATGTTCAGAAGGCCACAATTGAATCTATATTGAGGAGAACACTTCCACATGCTATGACTTCAGTATGTTGCATTATCGTTTACTTTCTTATCTTCTTATGTCTTAGTTTCTTCCTAATGTTTAGTCTATTATACAATTCAGCCCGTTGCATTTATTTGAAATTACTGAAATCTCTCTTCATTCTTCAAAGTCATGCTTAAATAGTTATTGATCTTTCCTCATTGTCAACAACATGGCCTGAAATCTATATGCTGCTGAGATTGATACTGATCAAGGGATCTTTTTGTTTAATTATAATGTTTTCTACTATTTATCGTTTATCCGAAGTTAATACTGAAAAAACAAATGGATTATTAGATAAGATATACTACTTTGGTCTCATACTTAATACATAATGATCCATTCTATTTATTAGGTTACCAGAAAAGCTTTGCCGGACTCTGTGCGTATAGTGACTAAATTTTCTGAGTTGGAGAAAACATATTCTTCTCAAGGGAGTCTTAGGTACAACATGTATTGGTTAAGCTAAATGTGTAATACTCGGTGGGAAGTTTTATTGATTATTGTTCTCGATTTCTGTTCTCCAGATATGATGTCCTTGCTGATATTGTACCTGAAATCAAATGGGTTCCTGATAATGGATACAAGAATCTGAAAATTGTTGTTGAAATAGACAGTGATATTGATGCTCAGAAAGCATCTGAACAAGAATTCAAAAGGCGTCACAAATCCATTGGTGCGCTAAAGGTTGTTGCTGACAGAGGACTACAGGTGGCTGAACTTGATTTATATCCATCAACTTGGTGTACATGCATTTTAATATGATTATTTGCTAACATTTTAATCATTTTCCTCAAATTTTGAAGTTCTGATCATTTTCATATTTTTACTAATTACTAGCAAATAATTGGCAATCAAATAGTGTTTCATTTTCTTTGTATTTTTAGTATTATCCTGGTAATTATTTTTTGCCCAAATTGACATCAACTTTATTTTGTTTGCAGGTTGGTGATGTTGTTGTCATTGACATCTCAGCAACAACCATTGATCAAGATGAATCAAAGATTAAAAATATTCCTTCTGCTGAAAGTAAAGGTCTGGTGATGTTCTTGAAGGGTGATCATATACCGATATAGGGGTAGCATTCTTGTTCGTGGTATATCATGAACTTTTTTTCCTCTAAACCTTATCTATTGCGTGTGCAGGATTTAACTTCGATACAGAAGATGGTTACAGAATATTGCCCGGTTTCCTTGATTCTATAATTGGAATTCGTCCAGGTGAAACAAAGTCATTCCCTCTTGTGTTTCCTGAAACATGGAATCAAGAAAATCTCCGTGGTGTTCATGCTCAGTTTACTGTAAGTTTCTTATACACAATTCACATGCTCAATCCAAAAGTTTATTGTATTAGGGCCACAAGCCAGCCTAGTGCTTTATGTAGCCGCATATTTTACAGACTTCTATGGTGCTTTTAATCCTCCTTTTGTTAAAAACTTTGGACCTTTTAAATAGGATACATAGAGTGCTTCACTAGCTCTGAGAACATGAATTTTGTAGTTCATGTATCCTCATTCGTCCCTAGATATTTATTATCATATTATTGGCTTAGCTGTTAGATCGGCCTCTGACTATATTGAGTCATGCTTATTAAACCTCTCTTCATTGATTATAGGTTGAATGCAAAGAACTATTTTACAGAGATTTGCCGGAACTGGATGATTCTATTGCTGATAAGCTTATCCCTGGATGCACCACAGTGCAACAGGTGAAGAATTATTTTATTTTAGGGAGTGTAAAATGAAGAATTATATCAAGTTGAATTCTGAGTCTTAACTTTTCGGTATGAATTTTCAGGTCAAAGAACTATTGTTGCAAAGATGTCAAGAGGTGGAGCAATCAGCTAGAGAACAAGCAACTGATAATGCTATATTAGATCAGATTTCCAAGGTAAAGTAACATTATTTTGATTGGTAGCAGTATTATTTTGAAGTTGTCTAGTCTTGTAGATTGCAATGCATGTTTCTCAATTTTGTTTGCAATTTGCATACTTCTCATTAACAAGGGATGAGATAATGATATGACCCTCTTTTTTGTCTGGCCCGAATGGTTAATTTAAGATTCTCGATATACTTCAAATAATCTATAGCAAGTATGTTGGAAACTTTATACTTGGAAAACATCAGATGTTGATATTTTTGCATTATGTGCTACAAGAAAATGCTGGTGTATGCATAGTTTATCACAACACATATTTATACTTGTCATTTTCAGATGGTAGAAGTTGATATACCTCAATCCTTGTTTGAGGAACAAGGTAGGCAGCTATATGGAGCCAGCCTTTTAGAAATACAGGTACTTACTGCAACTGTTTCAAGCAAATCAAGTAAATTGGGTTCCAATATTTTGTAAAAACGAAAGGTCTTCTTGTTTCTCCGCACTACACATGATTTACTATACTTGCTTGTCGTAATGTTATGCAGGCGAAAATGAATCTAAATGACCAGCAATTGGCTTCTCTGTCAAGTCAAAAGGCTGTGAATGAATATCTTGAGCATCAGAAGGACAATATAAGAAATTTGATAAAACAGAATCTGGCCGTTGGTGATATATATAGGCGCGAAAATCTGCAGGCATGCTTATCTGATTAAGACATTTAGCCTTTATGTTTTGGCCACTCAATTTGATGTGATTGAGAAATAACATTTGCTTTCCTATTGGACCATTTTAGTATGTTTGTTGAATGCTTTGTGCTTATTAAAATGATTTCTGCATAATTCTTTTGCAGTTCTCCACTGAGGACCTTGTCAAGGAGGTTGAGAATTCCATCACCGAATTCAAACGCCAAAATCAAGAATATGACGAGGAAAGGGTAAAGGATCAGGTAATTTGCATGTTCTTTCAAGTTTGTTGACTTAAATTCTATACTCATTCTACTCATTGATTTAATATGATACTTTTGAACTTCTATGAAGGTCCAAGAAATACTAGAAGGAGCTAAGGTGCTTGAATGGTTGAGAGAACATGCAGAGATTCAGTATGTAACCAGATGAGAGATAAGCAGTGGCAAAAGCAAAGCCAAGAAAGTGTAAGTTCTATATTTATTTGTATGAATTTCGTTTCGGCTGATGTATGTTATGAGAAAATAAACTATTATTGATTGAATTTTGAACAAATAATTTTAAGAACATAATTGCAACTTAGAAACATCTCTGTCTGTGTTAAACTTCATTGCAAAGTTTGACATGGCCTGCCTCAGGTTACGTCGTCAATAACCGACCCCACTTAATGAGATAATGCTTTGTTGTCAGCGTTGTAATTTCGGATTACAAACAATATTTAAAGTTTCAGACAAACAGGTAACAATAGTACCAAAAATTAAACTTTTCAATGTTAAAGGCCTAAAGAGAAATAAGTTATACCTACTTGAGCAGCTAGAATGAGAAGTCCGAGTCAAAAACCAATTTTTTTTCTTTTTTTGATGATTACCCCCTTGTTCCAATAGGGGCATCATCTATGAATATTAACTAATGAAAGCATGGTTTATAAAAAAATGTACATTAAATCAATCTTGAATGAAACGCCTTTCTCTTAATACCTGCCCCAGCTTGTTGTAAAGAGCATGTTGCTCCTCCATATCAAGGTTCCTCAATACCTACATCATCAATAGATAATTGCATATAAGTTTTAGATTTATAAATAAAGTTAAGTGGTTATATTTGTATTCTCTGAGAACATCTAAATATAGTTAGAAGGAATTAGAGTTATCTAATTTCAACTTAATGGAAAATTACTAAATAAATTTCTTAGAGAAAAAGAATGCTGACCTGGCCTAAAACCATCTCAACTGAATAGTCATGGGGAGCAATGAATGATTGATAGTAGATGTAGACAAAAACAGCCATTACCATCTGAAAAGGGATGCATGCTAACACAGTGTAAAAACAATATAATTTTTTAGATTATTGCATATGAATATCTTGAACAGCAAGTTAATTACTGTAATACTATAGTGACACTATTCCCTGAATTAAATTATTGTCTGCTTAGATTACTGTAAACCTATTAATATTTATAGATTCATATATACCTGGCAATCCATTCTGTCAGTGACTCCACCATGTCCAGGTATACTGTCTCCAAAGTCCTATATTCATAGAAAGATATTAATGGACACTGAGATAGTATTTTACATCAGAATAAATATAGGGAATCAAATTTTAATTAACTAACATTAATTAATTTTTTTATTGTAATTTTTTTTAATGCTCACTATTTTGAGAATTTAGGTTTTAGAGTTAAGATTTAGAGTTTAAAATTTAGAATAAGAGGATAATTTTGAAAAGATTGGCTGATATTGACTGAAAAATAATTGGTCATATGTAATATCATCTAATTTACTCCAAATTAAATTAAAGTGCAAAGAACGACCTTGATTTTGAAAGCCCTTTTGAAACCACTTGCAAAAAATCCTCCAAATGGTGCTATAATGGAGGCAAATAGTCCCATCCACAAGGCATGCCACTGTACTGGCAAAACTGCTATCTCTTTCCAAGGAAGCTAAAAACATGTTGCAAAATTATTTAAAAAGAAAAAGAGCCTAATTATAAGATTATGATTATTATAATAAAATTTCTAAAACTCAAGAATTATTATTATGAATTACCCATTGAGCAATTAATGTTGGTAAAGGAATGTACTCTGGCTTAAATATTGGATCAGGGTCACACTTAAGCCAACCAGTTGATAAGTCCTGAATTGATTGGTTCCACCAAAAATGATACCATAGTTAGGAATATCACAAGTCTTTTGGTCAAATTCATATATTAATTAATTAGTTTAATCCAATGAAAGATTGTTACCTTCCTTGGACATGTTAGCCACTGGAAGCGACCCAAGAAGTTAGCAAACTGCAACAAATATTAACAGTTAAATCAGTTATGTCTTTTTGTCATTTTTTAACATGTTTTGTTCTTAAGAAAAAAAAAGCTGGCGACCACTCTTATGATATTGCGAACCGTTAAATGGTTCAGTCAAACATGTCAAACTATCTGATAGTCCATAATATCATCTTCACACGAAGATGTCTTCATGGAAGTAACTACTAAAAAAGTTACTTCTTTTTCTATTTTCGTATTCTTAGATTTCAGATGAATAGAAAAATAGACAAATTTTATATCAAAACAGATGTATTTTTATCTTTTTCGATATCTGTGTCTCTCGCCAAACAAGTGATTGATGGTTACCGCAAATGCAGCAATCATGGTGGCAACAGAAGCTCCAATGAAACCTTCCCATGTTTTCTTTGGAGAAAGCTTTATAAGAGGTGTCCTCCCAAAAAAGAAACCAAAGAAATATGCAGCAACATCATTCATAGCAATTAGCCCTGCAGGGAAAAGAAACCTTCATAACAAAATTTAACATGTTAGTTTCTTAATCTTAATCTTAATCATAATAATGATATAATATTTTTAAGGTAATGGATGAAAATGTATTACATATTACCAGAATATGCCTTCAAATATATTGGCTACAGTGAATGCTGATTGGGCAAACACAACAATGAGTATCATATGAATCCATGCATATTGACCAAATTGGTACTTGTAATATCTCTTCCTTAGTGAAAGAATAAACCATACAAAACCTGAGATTATATATAAATGAAACCAATTATTCAGATATAATTATAATTAAACTTTATAATAATTAAGTAACTAATTTAAATAACTAACCTGCAATATATAGGAAGTAACATATAACCATCTGATACTTGATGACGTTGCTGACAAGTCTATATAGGAATTTATCTGATGAAACTGTATTCACAAGTTGCTGACTCAGAATACGCCCATATACGTATAGCATTGCTGTGAAGAAAAAATGCCTACAACATATTCAAATCCAATTCTAAATTAATTTGAAATAAATCTAAGTCAATTCGATACATAATTAGGATTTATAATTTTGTTTAACAAATGAACAAAATCATACCCTTTAAAAATTGTATTTAATAAGTATTATGTAGCATATAGAAAAAAATAAATTATCTCAAGTTATCAAAACCTAAGACACTATTTAGCATGAAAATTAATGAAAGTAGCATGTAGCTTACCAGTTCAAGAACTTAAACTTAGGGAGACGTTTATCTTGATTATTAGTATTAGCCTTTCTTAGTAGATTGAAGAGTTCATGTGCCATAAAGATTTGAATAACAACCACCATGGCCCACATGTAAAGATGACCCAAGTATATGAGAAGTAAGAGACTTAAAAGCATCCATAGTGATGAGTGTGCACGTATCCACATTGACTTGTACTTAGCTTTGTCATCGATAAGCAAATGGTTAGTCCCATTTAATTTGCTTATCTCTGCAGGAATCTGCACATAATTTAAGGGAAAAAAAAATCAGCATATTACTATATTCAAAATAACATTTTTTTTTAGTTGTTGATGTTATTCTTTAATCTGATAGATTAAGAGCTAATTTATTAGGAGTGAGCATGAATCGGTTTGATTCGGATTTATGGTAAAATTATAATCGAACCAATCAAAATGTAATTGGTTCAGATTTACATTTTTTTGTATATGTACCCGAATCAAACCGAATCGATTAAGAACGGATTGATTCGGTTAGGATAATTGGGTATCTGATAACTGAAATTTATAAAAAAAAAAAAACCAAATTTTTATCTTAAAAATTTAACAAGTACAATAAACATGTAACATCAATAGAAATAATCCAAACATGTTAAATACTAAATACATTAAAAATTAAACTCATTAAAATCCAAATATATTACCCGATTATCCGTTGGTTTCATAACAAATTTAATTGGTTCGATTAAGATTCGGTTCGAGTAATCGGGTACCCACTACCCGTGCTCACAACTATAATTCATTGCGAAATTGAGTTTCATTTAAGAGTCCGTAACTGACCAATAAATTGCTACATGTACAAGACAAAATTCGACACTTATGTGAACTAACTACTCGACCAACCCAAGATAAATAACATATTAGTTCGTGCGAGGTACACTAATGTTTATATGTTCAAATCAGTAACTAAATTGGATTGGTTTAATAGTTAGCTTACTAGTCTTGCTTTAGTAATGAAATTTCGACCTACAATAAATTAATCTTTGTCCTACCGAACTGAAGAATACCGTAGAAAAACAAAAACCTTACTCAATGTCCTTAATTGCGAATATAATTGAACGAATTACTAACCTCGTTTGAGTGTGAAGGCCTTCGTTGGCGAATAAAACCTGGAGTTCTTGGAGAGTTACAGTTATGGAATTCATTATTGATATCTCTCATGGATGATGTAGAGATATTTCGGAGATGTTTTGGAGTGGAAGACATGAATGCATTTAGACCTTGATCCCCCTAACATCATACATCACAAAATTTAGGGCGTAATAATAATAAGCAAATCCATGATTATATATGATCTTCAAAAACAATAATAAAGTTAAAATCATGTGATGATGTGATCCACAATTTAAAACCATATATACATACACTTAATATAAATTGATCTCAATGTATTATGTGTCATTATTTAACCTAATTCAACAATGCATATATGCATTGTTATTATTATTGGAATAGAATAGATCTTTGCCTATCTCAAACTAATGAAAGAAATGACATGCATGATCATTAGTATTGAGAATGAAATCATAGAAGTTATTATTATTGTAATACAAAAAGAGAGAATTTACTTACTTGGTGAAAGTTACGTTGTTGAAGAGGAAGAAAACGCAGGATGTGATGTGTGATGTGAATGTAATTTGTTGAATGTGGCTTTGCTATGTTTGAGGGAAAAGAGAGACACAACAAACTATATAGCGGTTTTCTTTGACCACCCAAATATTTCTAACTATTCAACTATATAATCGTCCCTCCCTATACACTCCAATTTCTTATGCCTAGTGATGATAAATATATGTATAACATGGTGGAAACTCAGGTGCAGTCGATTTCATGTGAAGTTGATATTCCAGAACCGTTAGATAAAGATTTAGTCAAATCAGTCAAATCATCTAACGATTTTCAAGTATCAACTTCATATGAAGTTGACTGCACCTGAATTTTCACCGTATAACATTAACAAATGGAGAATGCTAGGTAAATACGGACTATTTTAAATAAGATGAACAAACTATCAATCAAATAAAAACACATTACATCTCTAAATTATCCATCTAAATTTTAATATTAAAATAACTATCCATACACCTAGTAAAATAAACATCCGATATATTTATTATTCACATTGTTTAATATTTTTATTGTCTATCTATATTTTTCTTTAACAATAAAATCTTATCCCACTAGTTGAAATCAAATCAAATGGTATATGTATATATATAATATTTATTATTAAATTAATTATTCATATAAAATATATTTATATAAATAACTTAATGTATTTATCAACATTTAACGTAAGAGGTAGATAAATCAAATTCCATTAGTATATATAATTATATTAAATATAAAATATACAGTAAAAATATATAAAATAATATATTTAAATATATATATAAGTGAACAGTAATTTTTTATATATATACTATTTTTTAATCTATATTATGTTATGCTTTTAGTTTATGTCATATTGTCATGCATTCTTTTTTTTATTATTATTATTGTTTTTTTAAATACATACGCTTTGTAACATTGGGTGCTGTTGGATATATGAAGAAATTTTTTAACAATAATTAGCGTGTAATATAACACAATAATGAATTTATGGTATGGAAATAAGGATTTTTTTTTATAAAAATTCATATGCAGTTGTTTTCATATAAAGCTATTAATTAAAAATTGTTGAATGATTAAATATATTTGACTAAATTATAATCTAATAATTTTTAATTATTAACTTTACATAAAGACAACCGTATAGATCGAGTGTTTTTCTTTTTGTTTTAGTAAGGTTGATTTATTATTTACCCTAATCTTTACTCCCATATCAAACTAACCCTTGATGTGAATGGAATTGATACTACACTGACTTAAAAAATACAAATGATGTATGTTTTAATTTTCGCCTAACTTCTAACTTTTTTTTACTAAAAAAATAGTGGGGCTTACAGAAAGAGGAATTTTCTTTTCCCTTTCATTTGATACAACATTATTAGAGGGACACTATGATTTGTAATATCGACATTTAGGTGTATATCTATTACTATTCTATTAACAAAAAATAAAAAAATGAAAATAAAAGTATAGAGGTTGTTGCCAAATTTGTTGATATATATATATATATATTGTGATTTGTTATAAAGAATTATATGCTATTATTACTATTCGCTCAAATTTATATTTAAATAATAGGTTTTAAAATGAATTATTTTATTAAAGTAATAATACATAATTAATTAGTTGTATAATTTTTTTTATATTAACAATACATAATATTATATTCATTAACTAAACCTTCACCTTAAAAATATAACATTTTCAAGTCGTGCATAGTAGTTATAATATAATATCATTTCTGAGTACAAATTAAATTTACCATTAAAATGGACATTAATTTGATTTGGTGGCGTAACAACTATGGCAAAAGTGGCAAACCCAATAATTGGGTTTACTAATACCAATTACTCATATTTAATCGTCAAGCTAAGGAAGTAGGTATACGTAGTTAACTTATAAGAGCTAAGAGAAATAAAAAATTAGTTTGAGTTGAATGAGTAGTTAGTTCATTTGTTCGCTTTTAAATTCTGTATTATATATGTAATAAGGTAAAAATTTAGGTGAAATTGATACTTAAAAGTCGTTAGATGATTTGACTTATTTGACTAAATTTTCATCCAACAATTCTAAAGTATCAACTTCACGTGAAGTCGACGTCACCTGAATTTCCACCATGCAATAATCACTATAAAAAAGTTGGTAGAGATAGTGGCAGTTTTTTTGCGATGGTCAACTGAAATTGCTGTAAAAAAAACTAAGAGAGGTAGGTATAAATTCACTAAATCACCACTATTAGTTGATATATTTGAGATTAATCTATTAATTAGTAACAAATTCTTAAATAAAATTTAGATATGTAGTTGATTAATCTTTATTCTCAGACAGCAAAATACTGTATTAAAAAAAAAACTAAGAGAAATAGGTCCAATATGATGCAAATAGGGCTTAACTTACAAAGATTTTGTGCCTAATAATATACTAGAATCACATGTGAGGGTGGCAATCTTAACTCATGTTTATTTTAGGCTAAATGGGAAGTAATTATTTTAAAATACAAATGCATGTGATGGATGTGCTTTCGGCTGGTCAATGTTACCTATAAAAAATTAATAATAATAATAATAATAATAATAAACAAAAATGTTAGCTGTACAAAATTCTCAAGTTTCGAATGTATTCCCTGTCTGTTGTGTTAAGGCCACATGTGCATTCTATTGGTATCTTCCTTATCGATTTGCTGTTTTCCACACTTCACACTAATCCAATCTAAAATCCATATTTAATTTTATCATACTACTTTATTACTTTTTATTTTATCAGTTAAATTAATTTTACATTATATGCATATTTGGGTGTCATTATTTTATTAAAAAAATATCTTTTTTATAAAAAAAAAGATTTTTTTTATTTTTTAACGTGTTTGACAAATTTTTAATAGTAAAAATAAAAACACTAGTAAAATAAAAAAAAAAATATATTTTTGAGAAACTGTAATTTACATCTTTTTTTAAAAGATTTTTTTCCTTAAAAAAAGATATTTTTTATGTAATAAATAAACAAAAAAGTACTTTTATATTGTTATACACAAACATAATTGATAGATAAAAAGACCTTTTTATATGAGATATCCAAACATAAAATTACTTTTACTTCTCTATAAGATTTTTTAAAAAAAGATAACTAAAAAAAAAAAAAATCTTTTTTAGCTCACCCAAATAAGTCCTATATCTTTTTGTTGGTCAAACAACAATAAAATTTTAGATGAAATTTTAATTTGCTGTAAATTAATTTTTAATTTATCAAATTAAAAAATACCGTAAAACATTAGATAAATAATGTAAGTTATATATATTATATATTTTCTTTCCTCATATTAGTCAAAATTTATTCAAACTAAACACATAACACATTTTTTATAATAATAGATAACAGAAATCAATTTAAATTGATCGAGTGGTTAAATGATTCATTTACTTAAATAAAATACATAAAGAATTTGAATCATAGTTTGTGTATATAGTAATTTATTATCCAACAATAAATTCTTAAATAAAATTTAGATAAATCCGTAACAAATAACTTCTTGACCAGATGAGTTAAAATATGCAATGCAAAAGTAGAAGGCAGAAACTCATGCCGGCAAGTAAGCCAACCCTTAATCACATACAGTAACATTATTAGGATAATTAATTAATTAAAGGGTGACACCTTTTTATCATGTCTTTTAAGCTCTATATTGAGGTTATTAGCTAACCAACCCAGCATGCTTTGCAGGTTGAATAATAAATAGATAGAGCTACCAATTTATTGCTCAAACTTTTCTAAAACGTTGTAAGCAGCAAATTTATTTATTTGTTTGCATATATAATTGAGAGAGAATGCATGCTTAATAACAATTTTAAAATTCATAATAAGCATATGATTAACAATAATGAAATGAGTAATTTGAGGGACAAAATAAAAAATATAAAATGATCATCATTATTATTTGTCTTGCGTGTAGAAATTAAATCATGAATGAATAATAAAAGGAAACTAATGATTGATGAAGTATTGTTTAAGTAAGAACGTGACTACTAAATATGTGCATTATAATATTATTATAATAATTTTGTAGAAAATATGGAAATTTATGGGGGGCCATATAGAACACTTGATGGGCACCAAGGCTGTTTATGGATTTATCAATAAAAATGGTGAAACGTAGGGCCATAGTAAATGCATGATTAATTATATTCTAATAATGGATACTTACGTAGAAAAGAGAACCAGGTTATGGTCCAAACAAAGTCACGAAAATCAAAATATAAATGTATAGTTCTTTCATTTGCACAGAACCTATATATATATATATATATATATATATATATATATATATATATATATATATATATATATATATATATATATATATATATATATATAGGTTTTTTTTAAGTTACATATTTTAATATTATAATTTTTAATATTTTTTAAAAGTGTAAAAAAATACATAAATTAAAAATTCGGTATCTTAAATTTTTTATTTTTTTTAACATAAATCTCTCGATCCAATTTTTATAACTCTCATGAATCAAAAGGTCTAATTTTTGTACTTTTCACAAATCAAACAATTCGATTTCTATTTTTCTAACTAAACGAATTTACATTGAGAATAACACTCTAATTATCCACATTTCAAAAAAATATTATTTCTACTCCAATATCAAAAACAAAAAGTGCGCATATATATACTACTTTTCGTTTTTATTTTTTTAATTTAATATTAAATATTATTAAACATATATTATAGAAGCTTATAGTATACACTAAACAGAAAAAATAGGTGTCTTCACATTGATGTTGTCATAAACTAATTTGGACAGAAACGTGTTTGTAGATTCGTTTTGACACCCAACCTCTGACCACAGTCTTTGCCCTTTGCCTCATTTCTTGGTTTTCTCTTCCTTTTTTTTTTTAATTTATGTTCCGTATATATAAATAATTAATCATTAACTAATTATGTTCTGTATAAAAGTATATATTTAATATTTTATAAATTTAATTATTTATTTATTATAAATTTAATTATTTTAGTGACTGATTATTTATTTAAAAATATATAAATTAATATACATTTTGATAGTTAGTTTTAGTGTAAAGAAATTTTTTAGTTTTATTTTAATAAAAGAATTATTTTCCTTATTAATAATTATTAATACATAGCTTTACTTAATTTTGAAATATGGAACATTTAACAAAAGGCCATGCATGCCCGTTGGTGTTATTATGACAACATTGCCCTTTGTTAGGCTCTTTGGGACTATTCTTGGTCTTTAAATTATTATTTCATATTTGTTGCTAGCTACGTTATATATTTTTATTATATATTCTTACACAAGTCTATGATTGATGATTGATTTCAATACATAACTCATTTTCTAATTAAATTTCACAATATATAATTGAAATTGGTAGTAGCAAGAAAGTTATTAAAAGATGAGCAACAAGGTATTGTAATATAAAATATGAAAACTAATCAGTGGCATAAATATTAATTAAATGTTAATATATGTGTAAAATAAATCAATGGTATTGGTATATTAGTTAACCACCATATTAGCTGGGTATATTAAAATCAGTTGTTAAAATTAGTTATTCATGTAAAATATATATTAAACTATAAAATATATATTAAAAATAAATTAAATTATACATATATTTATATATAAATATATAATAATTAATTTTAATAATTAATTTATTTTTAATTAATTAAATATTATTATAAATAATTAATTTAAGTTGATTTAGTAGTTAATTTATTAATCTATTTAAATAAATATTAAAAATTTATTTTTTTTGTATATATAATAATTTATTAATCAATAATAAATTAGTCTTTAATTTACTGAAATCTAAAATACCATAATAAACCAAAAATATTATTATTAAAAAATATAAAATACACAAAACACCAAACATATCTTAAAAGAGCCTCCCATGTAGGCTAGAGAATAGAGATACAGAAGCTGAGGCATTATTCAAGTTTTCAATTAATCTTTTTGCAGCATTACTTTTACTCTTAATTATTATGAATTATTAGAAGGAAAAAAAAGTGGTTATCGATTTGAGTTTCTTGAACAGATGTATTTATTACTTGTGTTCCATTGGGTCCATTTCTTCTCTCCCGCCAATATTAAATTTGTGTGTTTTTTTTTTTAGGTTCATCCTTAAAAAAAGATGTGTTCATTTTAAATAATATTTAAAAATGAAAATAATGTTTAAGTTATACTATTGCCAATAAAAAAAATAATATGGAGATGATCTTATTCTATCGGAAACTAATTCTATTTAAATTAATTTTTTTGGTGACTACTATTGAAATTAATTTAATTCAAATATAATAAATTCTATATATTATTAATTAAAAAGTAATAATTATTATTTTAATAAATAAGACACCATTCAAAATCTTTACAATGAAGGAAAAAGAAGTATTTAGTAAAGATTGTATTCTTCTAAAGTGAGAAAATAATATTTTAATTATTTTTAAATAGAGTTCATGTAAAATAAAATTATAATTTCAACAATAATAAAATTTTTATTTTTCATTTTATCGATGTTTTATTTTGGTGGGGGCATTTTGGTCATATTATTGTTTATAAAGAATTATAGTATGATTAATTAATAATGTGGGAGAAAGGGAAATGATTGAGGAACACAGATCACACATGGAGGCACTGACAAGCCCTCATGTTATTTCCAGAATACCAAAAAAAAAAAAATCACGTTATTTTCACACTAAATTACTTATTGTTACACTAAATATATATATACAAGCTGAGTTATTTATAGAAAAATATCTGTATAAAAAAACAGTAATTAAAAGTTATTAAATAATTTAATTAATATATTTAATTAAACTACCTTTATTATTTGGAAATATATTTTTAGATGACTAGTATAATTAAGAGTTTTAAGAATGTGTATAATAAGTATAGAATAATAAAAGAGATAAAAAAGACAAAATTATATTGACAATATAGATATATTATTTTAGTATATTAAATTAATATATTTTATGTTCTTGATAAAAAACACCAAAATTTTAATAAAAACTTAATTTTTTTATTTTTTGTTTGAAAGAAAAGAAAAGAAAAGTAGACACTTATAATTCATTCATTCTCATATTTAATTTATACACTAAAATCAATTACAAATATAAATATATATTAAAATATAAAAATATATTAAAAATAACTTAAATAATATATATGGCGAAAATTCAAGTGTAGTCGACTTCACGTGAAGTTAATAGTTGAGAGCAGTTAGATTATTTAACTAGTTTGACTAAATTTTCATTTAACGGCTCTCAAACATCAACTCCACGTAAAATCCACTGCAATTGAGTATCCACCAATATATATATTTATACATAAATATATTCATGATTGATATTAGTAGACAAATAGTATTTTTATAAAAGGGTAAAGTATATTTTTTGTTCATGAAGTTTGACAAAAATTTCAAAAATACCCCTAAATTTTATTTTGTTTCAATTTTATCCCCAAAATTTTTTATTTGCATCAAATATATCCCTGATAGCTAATTTTTCAAAAAATTTAAGACATATTCAACAACAATTTTATAAGAACAACTTCTCATCACAAGCAAATCAAGCATAATTTTTAAGTAATATTGTTAAATTGGTCGTAAATTTTTTGAAAATTTAGCTGTTGAGGATATATTTGATGCAAATTGAAAACTTTTGGGACAAAATTGAAACAAAATAAAATTTAGGGATATTTTTAAAATTTTTGCCAAACTTAAGGGACAAAAAGTATACTTTACCCTTTATAAAATAAAATATAAAAATAGACTCATCTATTGAAAGTGTTAAACTTAAACATAGGATTAGATAATAAAATAGTGGAGTGGGACCAAGTGGTTTGGCTCCATGGCTTGAAGTTCAAGTTGAAGAGTGAGGTCCTGTGTGTTGTGTACTTTGTGGTTAGTGCACTCTTAAACTCACTCACTCACTCACTTTCTTTTTCTCTCTTTCTCTTCTTCATTCTTCCCTACTCACTACTCACAGATCTGAAAGCAACAAACTCACTCACTCACTCTAGAGCCTCATACTCAACGGGGTACTCTTGAGATCTGATTCTTCCTCTTGTTTCTTCATTCTCCATTCTTCTTTCATTCTCATTCTGCTTCATCTTTCTTTCTTAGTTTTGGATTATGCTTCTGTAATTTGTTTGCAGATTTTTTCTCTCTAGATGCAACTCTCAACATTTTTTAACTTTCACTTGTCTTAATTGCTCTAATTATTCTGTTAATTACTGCTTTTTAGTTTTTAGTTTTTAGCATATGCATAGACTAGTTAATTTTGCTATATTCTGTCCACAGAATGAAATGTACCATTTTTCTGTGTTTGTTTGTTTGGTATGTTATATGATTTTGATGTTGATATGAAATTATTGTCTAGTTATGAACATTAAGTTGATTCTTGATTCTTCTGTTGTGGTGTAGGCTAGGTTACTCTTGAACTTCAATGGCAGTGACAGAAGCTCATAATCCCCTTGTTGGAGAGAACACCTGTGGTTCCTTGCTAAAGAAGCTGCAGGTAACTTAATTCATGCTTTTTTTTTTGTTTTCATGTGTGTAATCACTGATATGTGTATGTATGTTCAAACAGAATTGTAATGCTGGCTTATCTTGCTGTAGGAAATATGGGATGAGGTTGGAGAGAGCGACGAGCAGCGCGACAAGATGCTGCTTCAGTTAGAGCAGGAATGCTTAGATGTGTACAGGAGAAAGGTTGAGCAGGCTGCAACGTCGAGGGCGCAACTACTTCAAGCCTTGTCTGATGCTAAGCTTGAGCTATCTAGTCTTCTATCGGCTCTTGGCGAAAAGAGCTCTGCCTTAGTTGTTAGTAACACACACATGAGCTCTAGATTTAACTTTAGGTCACTACTCACTCGTGTGAAGATGATAGTTGAGAACTGTTAGATATTAATTCAGTCATATATGTCAAAGTATCTTTAGGTTTTCACCTATCATTTTTACCTGAAGACAATTTCATCTGAGTGGTTATCTTAACTTTATGATGCATCTGATGAATATTAAGGCTATGTTAGTGTCATTGTATTTGTATTAACTTTAGTGTCATTATATTAATTTACTATGTTGCTATTTGTGCTTTTGCAGCCTGAAAGCACTTCTGGAACTATCAAGGAACAGCTTGCAGCTATTGCACCGATACTCGAACAATTGTGGCAACAAAAAGAAGAAAGAATAAAGGAGTTCTCAGATGTGCAATCACAGATCCAGAAGATATGTGGAGAGATAGCTGGCAATTTGAGTCTCAGCGATAATCCACCTGCAATCGATCAATCTGACCTCTCTCTGAAGAAGCTAGATGAATATCAATCAGAGCTCCAAGAACTTCAAAAGGAAAAGGTGAATCTTCATAGGGAGTATTGCAATTGAGAGTTTAACAGTGTAGTATTCAATAAACAGTGTTGTAGATTGAGAGTTTCATTGCATTGCTTTGTTTGGCAGAGTGAGAGGTTGCACAAGGTTCTTGAATTTGTGAGTACTGTGCATGATCTATGTGCTGTCCTAGGTATGGACTTCTTCAGTACTGTAACCGAGGTACACCCGAGCCTCGATGATTCTACCGGTGTTCAATCCAAAAGCATAAGCAATGACACTCTAGCTAGGCTGGCTAAGACAGTGTTGACACTGAAGGAAGATAAAAAGCAAAGGCTGCAAAAGGTTAAGTTCATATATACATTGTAGACTTGGTTTCTATCTTGCCTAGAATTTTAAACTATCAAATAAATTTTTACCTTAACTGGTGTATCCTTTGCAGCTCCAAGAATTAGCTTCTCAGTTAACTGATCTGTGGAATCTAATGGATACGCATCCGGAGGAAAGGAGACTATTCGACCATGTTACTTGCAATATGTCAGCTTCAGTAGATGAGGTCAATGTTCCCGGGTCCCTTGCACTAGATTTGATTGAGCAGGTACTAAAGATTTTCTAAGTATACAGAGTTTCGGCTCTGAGATTTATGCTGCTCATGGATTATTTTCTCATTCTTTGTTGTAAAGGCCGAAGTGGAAGTCGAGAGGCTTGATCAGCTGAAGGCCAGCAGGATGAAGGAAATTGCTTTCAAGAAGCAAGCAGAACTGGAAGAGATCTTTGCCCGTGCTCATGTCGAAATAGATCCGGAAGCAGCCCGGGAGAAGATTATGGAAATGATCGATTCTGGTAATGTCGAACCGGCTGAATTACTTGCTGACATGGATAATCAGATAGCAAAAGCTAAAGAAGAAGCTTTAAGCCGAAGAGATATATTAGACAAGGTTGAGAAATGGATGTCAGCATGTGAAGAAGAGAGTTGGCTTGAAGATTATAATCGGGTACTTATCCTAACAATCTCCCTTATGCTTTGATCCATCTTATGTTCTTAACTTGTTATATATACTTTGTGAAACAGGATGAAAACAGGTACAATGCAAGCAGAGGTGCCCACTTGAACCTCAAACGTGCAGAGAAAGCTCGCATACTTGTCAACAAAATTCCGGGTACATATCGAATGAGATAACTTCCTTTGTAAGTAAACAACATGGTGGCACATTAATGGAGTAATTTTGTTTCTTTTGGTATAAATGCAGCCTTGGTTGATACTTTGGTTGCCAAAACTCGAGCATGGGAAGAAGATCATGACATGTCATTCGCATACGACGGCGTTCCTCTTCTCGCCATGCTAGACGAATACGCCATGCTTAGGCACGAGAGAGAAGAGGAGAGGCGAAGGATGCGGGTAAGATGTCTTTATGTAAAGCTGATCGTTGAAAATCGTTCCAGTAGTTTGACAAGTCTGACTAAATTGCTTAACATAATATATGTCAACATTACCATGGTACAAAGAGTTTAAGAAAGAAACGAAAAATTATTTAAAAAAGTATTATTTTTATTATTTATATTTTTTATCTGTAATTACAAGGTTCTTATCAATATATAGATCAAGAATACCTTTGTTATGGAATAATATCCTAATAAATTACATTGATTTTTTTTCTAATACTCTTTGATATTTTTCTGATTTTGTTCTCTAATTATAATATTCTAATACATAGCTCATGGAGTTTGTTATGTGCAGGACCAGAAGAAGTACCATGAGCAGCAAAGCACAGAACAAGATTCTGTATTTGGATCAAGACCTAGCCCTGCTCGGCCGGTGAGTGCCAAGAAGGGAGGTCCTCGAGCTAATGGCGGAGCCAACGGGACTCCTAACCGAAGGCTATCACTCAATACTCATCAAAATGGAAGCCGGTCGACATCAAAAGACTCGAAAAGAGATAATCATAGACTATCTGCACCTGTGAATTATGTGGCCATATCAAAAGAAGATGGTGCTTCTCTGGTCTCTGGAACTGAACCCATCCCTGCATCTCCCTAGTGAATGAGAGGGTCTTTGTTTTTCAAACCCAACAATTTCATCTTTGTAGCATTCTCATATTACTAGTTGCTGCTGTCTTTAGGATATAAATATATATATATAATATAATGTGAGTGACCATATAATTTGGAGAGGGAACTTTTCTTAGATGTGCATGTTATGTTTGATATTTGGAGATTTTATCAATACATGTTGGTTTATCCACTGAAGCCGTTTTATCTCAATTTTTTTTTACCAAAGATAAAATATTTTACGGTTTTCAGGTAAACAATGATTTTCTTAAATAATGTAAATAATAAATTTTAAAATTAGTCCAATAAAATAAAAACACACATAAAAGTTTTGATTTTGGGTGGGCACTTTAAATCCCAAATTTGCTGCCAAATCTTTTTCATCTGAAAACGAGGATGCTTTGGCTCAATTGGTGGATGGTAAAATTGGTAAGCAATAGAGTAGCCAGATTGAACTCATGAACTGTGTGCCTGAGTTATTGTATACCCATGTGATTGAATCTCCATGTTCATTCTGGTTGTAGCTTGGGCGGGTTCGACCCGACCCGGGTCAGTTTGTTTGGCCATGGGCCACGAAAAAAAATTATATATAGAATAAAACGGCGACGTATCATTGTAGAAAGATCATATTCGAATTCATCTTCGCTAGCTTCAAGGATCTGAGTCTCTCTCTGTCGCTCCTTCTCTCTCTTTGAAGCTCTCACAACGATGTCGAACGAGAACGAACCGGCGAAGCTGCTATTACCGTACCTTCAACGCGCCGATGAGCTGCAAAAGCATGAACCTCTCGTGGCTTATTACTGTAATCATCTCTTTCTTACTTGATTTTTCTCTTTTCAATTTTTTTTCCTTTTCATAGATTGTTAGATCGATTCCTATTTTTGATTGTTGATTCGCCTGCTCGATCGATTTTTGTTCACTGATCTGAATTGGATAGGATTAAAATTTGATGCTATTACTAATTTTTAGGTCGATTATATGCGATGGAGCGAGGATTAAAGATTCCGCAAAGTGAACGCACCAAGACCACCAATGCTCTGCTTGTTTCGCTCATGAAGCAGCTCGAGAAGGTGTTTAATCTAACTCAGTAATCATAATAATTCTGTTTTCGGCTTAATTTCATTTAGTCCTAATCTTAATCACAATTAGCTATTGGAATTGCAATTGAATTTGTGTTTTGATTGATCTTGTAGATCAACTACTCTGCTTGTTATTGTTTATGTTAGGATTGGTGGTATTTTTGGTTGGTTTTGTTTGTATTTTTCGTACTCAACTGTTGTAATTTCATGTTGGTTCATCTTTGATCCTCGATTTTCTTTCTTACAGGATAAGAAGTCAATCCAGATTGGACCAGAGGATAATCTATATATTGAGGGATTTGCCTTGAATGTATTTGGAAAAGCAGACAAGCAAGATCGTGCTGGAAGAGCAGACTTGTATGTTACTCGCTTTTTTCGACCATGTGCTTATAACTCCATAATTTCTTAGGCATGAACTGATTTTGTCTTTTGGGTTTTGGCTTATCTGTTGCTTCTGTCTGTTATATTTCCCTTGCACTCCAAGTATGATTGCTCATATTTCTTTTTGGCAGCTTCAATTTGAACTTTAAAGTTTCATCTTTGACCAGTTTTTAACATAAGTTCTATGACTTGGGCAGGAATACAGCAAAAACATTTTATGCTGCTAGCATCTTTTTCGAGATTCTTAATCAATTTGGAGCACTTCAACCTGATGTGCGTATCTGGTTAATCTATTCAACTTTCCTTTTATGCATCGCTTGTTGCATTTTGCAGATTCTCGCGAACTGTTGTTTATGTTGGAAGTAATTTGCAACTGAAAAATTACTTCTCATTGTTGGTTTAATGCTTTTCTGAATTTCTTTTACAGCTGGAACAGAAACAGAAATATGCTGCCTGGAAAGCAGCAGATATAAGAAAGGCTGTGAAAGAAGGAAGGAAGCCCACAGCTGGCCCACCGGCTGGTGATGATGACCTTTCATTTTTACCGAGTACTCCTAATACTACACATGTATGGTTCTAAACTCAACTTGGTTTAGTCAGAGTTTGATCAATAAGTAAATATGTGTAATAGACCAATACTAAAAAAGAAGTGTTAATAGAATAATAAATGTGAAGAATTGATTTTCAGCTATCTTTACTTTTGCAGAATGTTGGCACCAATGAAACTACTGCAAGTCCTGGACCAGAATCCGATCCATCACCTAGTTATCATAACCCTGTTGACTACCATAATCTCCCAAGCTCTCATTCTGCACCTCAATTCCATGATACTGCTAATGACCAGCATTTGCCAAACATTCCACCATCTATGCAGTTTCATGATAGAGTAAACAATAATAAGCATTCTTCCAGTGTTTCTCCATCTTCTCAACCTTACACACCTTTCTATCCTTCTCAAGATTACCATCCTCCTCCTCCTTCCCAAGATTATCATTCTCCTCCACCCTCACAAGATTACCATCCTCCTCCTCCTCCCCAAGATTATCATCCTCCACCACCTGCCCAAGATTACCATTCTCCCTCACTTGCTAGATCAGATAGCTCTTATTCCGAGCCTTACAACCATCAACAGTACTCACCAGAACACTCACAGCATTTAGGCTCAAACTACCCTTCTCAAGAACCTCCATCTTCGCACTCGTATCCACACTTTCAATCGTACCCAAGTTTTACAGAAAGCAGCCTACCATCAGTCCCTTCGAACTATACTTATATTCAAGGGCCTGATCCTTCATACTCTTCACAGTCTGCTCCTCTTACCACAAGTCATTCACCAATTGCTCAGCATAGTTCTGGGAACAAAAACGGAAATATATCAAACACTCAGACATATCAGTATGACAGTAACTACCAGCCAGCACCTGAGAAAATAGCAGAGGCGCATAAGGCCGCAAGATTTGCTGTGGGGGCACTTGCATTTGATGATGTCTCAGTTGCAGTAGACTACTTGAAGAAATCACTTGAGTTACTGACAAATCCATCAGCTGGTCAATGAGCTTTCATGTAAATCCTAGTGTGGGTTTCCATTGAATTTCTACCTATTATATGCATGTTCTTGCTTATGTAAATATTGTATATATCATGCTAGCTTGCGGAAATTCAGCAAACATGACTTTAACTAAAATCTTGAAATTTTCCTGGAGTATGCTGTATTTCATTTGTTTATCAACGGATCTGTGTAAGAGACAAATGCGATTGTTTGCTTAATGAATTTCATTTTTTCCCCCTGTTATCTACAACACAAGAACAATGTTTATTCATTTAATTTTTTGCCCCTTTCATTGTCCAAAGAGAAAATTTGCTTGTTCACTTTTCTTTCTTTCTTATTTTTTCCAAAACATCGACTAAGAAAATATGTATCGATGCCACAACTGGTTAAAGCTCAATATGGTTCGACGACCACCAAAGCTTGAAAATAATTAACATAAAGATTAGTAGATAATGTTCAGAGTTGATGTTCTATGAAGATCGCGTTGTTCCTCTAAAAACTGAAAAGGAGTAACGGAATAAAAAATAAAATGTTAAAAAGGAGAAAGAGCTTGCATTTCTGTGAGGCTAAAATGTGGTAATGCACAATGCAATGAAATTAAAAAGTTGGTAGGTTAAACCATTAAAGCCCAAGCCCATTTCTCTGAGACTATGGAAGCCCACTCTGGGATCACTATGTCTTGCTCTTCCCTTTCACTTTATAGCAACTCTTACACAGCTGAGTCTAGTTCAATTGGTAAAACTATATCCCTTTTAATATGTTGCATCTAGATTTAAACTTTGACAAATGCGTCAAATGTTGAATGAGTTATGAAGAGTGTTAAGAGATTAATAATTTTTGTAATTTATAGTCATTAATAATATTTTTAATAGTGTGAAATTTCATGCAATAGTATAAAATTACTCACGCATTATACTCACGCTGATTATATGCTAATAAAGTTGCGGACTTATAGATTTTTCCTATGAGTCATTTAGTGTTGTCTTGCTGTGGGAATTAGGATTAGAGTTATCTAATACATCTGACAAAAAAAAAAAAAAAACACTTTATAGCAACTCTTGCGGAAGGGGTTAGAGTGTTTGCATGCAAATAATAATAATAACCTAATTACTTGTTTAAAAGTTAAAACCCTTTCCTTCTCTTCACACACTTTCTTGCATATCAATGTTGTCACGAATGCGAGTTCTTCGCTCAAAGCGAGTCGGTGAATTCTTAGTGAGTTTCTGTCGTCATCGCTTTCTCTGCACCAATCTTAATCCTCCTGCAGCCGCCTCCTCACTTCGCATCGGGAGCTTCCTCAAATATGCCGCCGTTTCTGCACTCACCGGATCCACCGCCTTCACTGCTTACGTCTCCTACGGTACGTTTAATTTCTTAATTCTTATTATCGGAATTAGATCGGATCAGAAACTATGTTAAATTAGCTTTAATCTTCACTGAATTAAATAATTGCGATGATCTTGAAAAGGTTCAAGTGAAGTTTATTTTTGTGTTCATTAGCTTACAGTTTAGATGAAATTGAAGAGAAAACAAAATCGATTCGTGAATCTGCCAAGTACACTACTGCTTCTGGTGCTGGCGATAATGAATGTACAACTCTTGGCGTGAGTGCTGCTCACAGCTTCTTTAATCTCACATTCGATTTCATGTTGATTTTGCTTTCAGCCATGCATGCCTTCATTATTTGTTACCCTAATTATTGTGCAGAAATTTCAACACAAGTTATATTCAACTGCAATCTCAGGTTCACATCACTTGTCTCGAATTAATGTTTGTGTGTATATAAAAAATTTAGTCATCAATCAATATTCTTATTTAATTATGCTTTTATTTGCATGCTGATCATATTTCTTTCTAACACAATGTTTCAGTGCCTACTAAAGCAATAGAGCTTTATTTGGAAAAAAGAACGCTAATTGAAGGAATTATTCGAGTATTTTATTTCTTTCTTTCTTTTTATCCTTTTATTTTGGTTTTGACATTTAAAAAAAAAAAACTATATTTTCTACCTTTCATATTAATCTCTGTTATTCATATACTTCTTTTTAGAGTTATACTGAGCCATGGAAAGATAAACTCCTCCCTGACTTGTCTCCTGGTGAAGGAAAACATGTGTATACACTTGTTCTAGATCTTGACGAGACATTAATTTACTATGAGTGGATGGTAATGAATTAGGCTTCAATTGTAAAATATACCATTCTTTGTTTGTGTTAAAATTCAGAAAAAAATGGTGAAGCATCTTTATTTTAAAGGTTTTTCTTTTAATTTTGCATGTAAAGCGATTAGATTGGTGGGTGCCAGTCAAGAGACCTGGAGTTGTTGATTTCTTGGAACATCTATCTCGCCTCTATGAAATTGTGGTGTATACAGATGAGGGAAATCAAGGGGTAATATAATGTTTTCTTTATTTTATTAACCGAGTCAAACATAACAAATTGTTTTTGGTGTGACATAAATTTTTTTCTATATTTTATACAAAAATTAAAAATAATTGAAACACAAAAATAAGAGACAAAACTTCTATATATTTTATTCTTTTATCTCAATATTTTTTTTTTATATTTTTCATTCTTAAACACTTGCCAAATATAATCTCATGAATTGTTATTTTCTTAATATTTTCCTTCAATATTAATGTATTATTGTTTTGTTGATTTGTGCAGCATGTAAAAAAAGTAATAAATAGGCTAGATCCCACTAAAAGATGCATTAGATATACCTTATCAAGGGTAGCTACTAAGTATCGAGATGGAAAACACTTTAGAGTAAGTATTACTTTGTTATTACTTGTTCAATTCTCTCTGGAATTTCCTTGGAAGTTATCAACAATGGAACAGTAAATACAGGGTGCAATTTTGCTTGTATATGAGGTAAAATCAAATAAGAGATCTAGGCCAATAGTATTATTATATATGTCATGTGTGCCTAATCTTGTCATTTATATATTCATTATAAAATGTTTCGTATATTGTATTCTTATATATATTGAGATGTTATTTTCCATTTTCTTTATTTGATTTTCTTTGTAGGATCTTTCAAAACTAAACAGAGATCCAGCTAAAGTTATTTATTTAAGTGGCCACGCTTTGGAAAATTGTCTTCAACCAGAAAATTGCGTTCCTATCAAACCATGCGAAGGATTTGATAAAGATGACACAACTCTCTTAGATTTTATACCATTTCTCAAGTGTAAGCTTTCTATATATGTTAAATCTTAAAAGTTGATAAGTACGTATTAAAAATTAGTCACTAAATTAATTATTATGTATTTATATACATTTATATATATTAATTTACAAATTTTTTAATTAAATAATTAATTATAAAAATAATCAAATTTATTATAATAGAATAATCAAACTTATTTACAGTAGTGTAATAAAAAGTTCTTGAGATTCCAAATACATATTTTTATATGTAATAGTTGATTGTTAGCTGATTTTTATATACACTTAATTAGACTTTAAAATTGTTATATAATGACATATTCCCTTTACCATATCTTAAAAAATAAAGAAGCTATTTTTAAAAAAAAATTCTTTAGTTTCTTTTAAAACTTCTAATAATTTTATGAATTATTAACACACTTTCTGTTTTTGCAGGTGTTGCCCGACAGCGTCCAACTGATATAAGACCAATACTACAATCTTATAGAGGATGTGATATTCCAACAGAATTCATTAAGCGAAATAAGCGATCCAAGGAGGATAAAAGGTAGCATTAATTAGCTTAATTTTTTCCCTCAAAATTCTTAAAGAAAAAAAATACAATTGAAAGATACAAGAAGAACCTGCGTTGTTTGCACTAATTTTTTTCCTTTGTTTCAGTTATTGGAGAAAGGTTGCGCAAATGATTGGTGGATAGTGGTGAAGAACAAAGAAGAACTATATATATATACATGACAATGTAGATTTCAAGAAGGTTTTTATTGAATCGAGTTTTAATTTATATAAGATATCGAATTCATCTTATTATTCTTAATTTCTCTTTTTCAATGCGTAGAAGTCTATCTAAAAGATATTTAAATTTATAGAATTTATCATCAATAGAAATTGGAACTTTTTTTATTATTTGTTAATTGATAAATCGATGAATTTTAAATAAAATAATTTGTTGGAAGATAAAATTGGTAAGTAGGGCTGGAAGGGAGTCAAGCCCGCTGAGCCAATTCGAGGTCGACTCATTAATAGCTCGACAAGTTAAACTCGTGAGCTGGTGAACCAAGTTTGAGTCTAGAATTGAGCTCATAAATTAAATGAGGCGAACTTGAGATTGGATAAACTTAGCTCATTAGCTCGTGAGCTGACTCGATTATATATATATATAATTTTAATTATTTAAAATTTTATATTTAGTTTTTATGTATAATTTTTATATAGGACATAAATAAAAAATTTATAATTTATTGATGGGTTAAGTACGATTTTGGTCTCTAAGGTAGGGGTTGAAAATTTTTTTTGACTCCAACTTTTTTTTGCTACAAAATAGTTCTAAAGGTTTAACTTAGTTTTAAAATCGTCTTTTCACGACGATACCATTCCCCCTTCTTCCTCAAAATCAACCAGAAGCTGAAGCAACACCAATGAAACAACAACAACCTAGAAGTAGAAGAACATCATCGTCGTCATCATCAAAACTCAGAACCCACCACTACCACTCCATCACTATCTACATCACCCCACCCAAAACTCAGAAAATCATCATCGTCGTCATCATCAAAACTCAAACCCAAAACTCAGAAAAACAAGAACTCATAACTCAAAATAACAAGAAAATCATCATCATCATCGTCAAAACTCAGAACCATTAACAAAACTCAGAACTAAAATTCTTCCACTTCCATTAACAAAACTTAGATTCAACTACAATAATCATAAATCTCCAAATTCATTTTCAATTACAAGAACAAAAAATCCATAAATATAATCAACAACAACAACAACAATAGATAATGGAATAGAAGTAAGAACAGAAGCAGAAGCAGAAGCAAAAACAACAAGAAAAATAAAAAGCAGGAGCAGAATCAACAACAATAAAACAACAACAACCAGAATCAACACCAATGGATCTGGTGGTGTCTGGCGAGGAGCATCAACGACCGTCCAACCGCGTGGATATGCTGGCGTTGACATGACCTCACTCTAGCGGCAACAACGGGACATGGCTCGATGGCGACCAACGACGGGATTCGCGATGAGAACGACGGTAGGGCGTGGCTAGACGCAATCTTCCTAAGCGCCTCCGTTCCTCTCTTCTCTTCCTCTCTGCTTCTCTTTCTCTCTCCCTCTGCTCTCTCCGCTCTTACCGTTAGTGTGAGTGAGATCTGGAACCCCTCCCCCCCCTCCCGTTAGTGTGACCGAACGACGAGGAGCAGGATCAGCGGCGGCGAGGAGCAGGAGCGGCGGCGGCGAAAAATAGCAGCAGTGGTCCTTCCCCACCTTCCCTTCCCCCTCTTCCCTAAACCAAACCCCCCCAGCGTAATGTAATACCCTTCCCCTTTCCCCCTTAATTCGTTTCCTTTTTTCTTTTTTTTTAGTTACGGATATTTTCGGAATAAAAATTAAAAATTTGATAAAAAGGACAATTTTAAAATTAAATTAAACCTTTAGAACTATTTTGTAGCAAAAAAAAAATGTTGGAAATGAAAAAAATTTTCAGCCCCTACCTTAGGGACCAAAATCGTACTTAACATTTTATTGATTGATAAACAATATATAAAATTGATCATTTTAAATATTTTTAAAAATATATAAGTTATAATTTATTAATATAAAATTATAGATTATGTTCCTATTATTTGAGACAGTTCGTGAGTTCGAGCCAGCTCATGATTTTGCGATGAGCCGAGTTTAAGTTTAAGAAATAGGCTCAATTGTTAATTAGTCGAGCCGTGAACCAAGCTCAATTTTTGTGAGTCGAGCTTGAGTTTAGTCTAGCTCGGCTTAACTCGGCTTACTTCCGACTTTAGTTGCAAGGGTGATGTGTCAACTCCAAATGATTATAGAGACTAAAAATCCCTTCCTCGAAAAAAAAACCTCTTCTCTTCTCCTCTTCTTTCCCCCTTTCTTCTTTCTCTCTTCTCCTTTCTCTTTGGCCGGTCACCTTCACTACCATCACTGCGGCACCACCATCATCGAACCAATCTCTCTTCTCTGCTTTCTCTTCCTTTCCTATTCCTACGTCGTGCCCTGCTTCTTCCCAAGTCCCCTATTGTTGTTGCCTTCGTCGATTCGAGAATGAGCCTTCGCTGCTGCTTCTGCTTCTCTGCACTGTAACAGTTTCTGCTACGTGTGCTTTTGTCGTTGTTCTTCTGCTCCCCATTCCTCTACACCGTAGCTGACTTGCATTTATTATGTCTTGTTCTACTGTGGTTGTCGTTCTAACTCCACGGAACTGATGCCGCCGTAGTTGCCGATGCCATTGCTGCTGCCGCCATCCCTACATCTTGTTTTCCTTGTCTATGTCACAGTTTTTGAGCTGCCAAATTGCCACTGTCGCCATCTTGTCACTGCTACTGTTGCTCGCTGATGTTGTACCGGAGAAACTGCCGAAGCCACCATTACCAACCTCACAATCTCTGCTAGCTAACTAGTTTGAGGTAGCGGATCTTTAGTGAAAGTAAGTATTATTCTCTCAAACCTTAGGTTATGCGATTATGATGAAATTGGTGAATTTGATTGTATTTGTTGGGTTGATTATTATTGATTATATGATTATCATAATCGTAAGTGAATATGATTGAAATTTATGTTAACTACAAGGGTATAATGAGCTTGGCTATATTATAAGTTAAAATTTTGAAAAAGAGGATGAGGAAGAACTAGAGAAAGAGGAGGACGAGGAAGAGAAACAAAAAGAAAGGATAGGAAGAGGGTTTTTAGTCCCAACAATTATTTGGGGGTGACAGATGACACTGTTACCTAACACGTCAACAGCAATCTTTTGTCATCCAATAATGGATCGATCTATCCATTTTCCTTAATGAATGGGGATTTGATTAAAGTTTAAATATGATTAAAGAATGCGTCGTTTATCGAGTAAAAGGTTAGAGGGCAAAAAGAATATTTACCCTTAATACAATAGTAATAATATCATTGATGTTTGAGAAACATGTGTCTAACAATAATTTTTTAGCATTTTAAAAATAAAAGTCTAACAAATAATTAACCACAACAAAATGAGGAAATAATTAAAAAGCCATAGAAATTAACCAAAAACAAATGACTTTATTAATAAAATATGAAACATCAAATAGAAAACCTCGCGAAGTTGAGGATTATATTTGCAAATTCTCAATAATCTGTCTCTCGAATGAATGTTCAATATAAATACATTATTGCTAATAAAATATTATATGTGTTGTAAAATAAATATCAAATAAAGAAGTATAAATAGAAGACTCTAGCACTATAATTACTATCTCAATATAATAAAGATGATTAATATTGTTATTAATATTATATGTAAAGAGTAATAGAAAAGAGTATTTAAAATACTTATAAAATAAAAGAAGAGAAAGAATTGTAGTAAAAATATAAAGAGAAGAGTATTTGATTACAACATAAAGAGAGAATTGATTTCTTATTACTTGTTTGTATAAAAGTCTCAGCCTTATTCCCCTATTTATATTAGTAAAAAATTTCACTTTACAAATATTGAGAAAGCATGTACCGCATATCCTTTAATATTTGTGCTTCCCAATAAAACTTCAAAAAAAGAATAAATCATGCTGAATAGATGGATATGGACATCCATATTGTAACAATATGCACATAAAAAATTAATTATTAAATCTAATAAAACGGATGTATCGCATGATAATAATTTGTTGATAATGAAAAAGTGATATATACAAGAAACGCTTACATGAAAATAATTATTTATAATAATAATAATAAAAGACGTAAATCTGAAACGTGTGTAATTCGATTTTCTTTCTGTCTTTGCTAAAAGCAAAAAGGAAAAAAAATAGAAAATTTGAATTTCTCTGAATTATAGTTATTTTTAATATGTATCAAATTTATAATTAACTTTCCAAAAAATTATTCACCCTTGAGCTTTATTAAGATAGAGAAAATCAAGATTTTATATAAATTCTTAAATATGAAATCGTAACCAAAAATTAATTAACTTTATAAAATTTTCATAACAAAAATTATTATGCATATTTTTATTTAAGAGATTAAAAAAAAACTATATATTTTTGTAAATTATCCCAATACATATACTAGTTAGAAAAAAAAAAAAAAAGCACTTGCTACTTGCTAATGAGAAACATGAACCACAATACACTGATAATAATATTGAGTATGCCTAAGAAGAACATTATTTTCCACATCGACCGTGGAGGCACTTTTTTTTATCATCCAGTTCAGCTAGGTATCTCCGACTAATGGGGATCGAAAGCTCCATAGCGACGGTTAACCCAGCGGCAAGGGACGCGAAGCCTAGGGTGGCGGCACGGCCACGGTGCATGCAGAGAAGTACGGTGGGGATGGTGGTGGAGGCAATGGGGTTCCAAAGGTCGTCTTTCTGGCGAGCGTAGCCCAAGGCAATGTCAACGGCAGTGCTGAGAGCGAACCACGCCCCAAACTTACCGGCCACGCGCGGCGCGTTCACTCCCATAGCGTGCCACGCGCCTACGAGGCGTGCTCCATTCGGCGAGCGGTATAAGCCTTTAAAAAAGTGGAAGATGGATCCTCCAACCAATGCATATTTGAAGGCGGCGCCGGTTTCTTGGACGTTGGCCTCTAACCACTGTTGCAATGCTTTTTCTGGAGTTTCTGATCCGTAGGAAGCCATTATTGAATTAATTCTAAGGTTTTATTGCACCAATGATTTTGGTAGGGTTAGGTTTTATTGTTGGACTCAAATTTTTAACCCTTTTTAAGCTGTTTTTGTGCCTTGGAGAAGGGTTAACCTAATTAAGTGGAATAATTTGTTAACTCAAATTCGAATTTGACCGACTTGTTTTTGAAATTTGAAGTGATCCAATCCAACCATTATGTAAAATTAATTAATTAATGCCTAGGATTTAGGAATATGTATTTGGTATTTATAAAAAAAAAACTAATTATATTCTTATTAAAAATATTTGATTTTTCAATTATGATATATTTGATTATTTTATTACGATAAATTTAATTATTCTGATAGTTAATCATGTTATGAAAAACTATGCAATCTAAAATATAAATATAAAAAATTAATTATTAAATTAGTAATTAATTAATTATATATTTATGTATAATGTAACTCATTTTTAATTTGTATGTTATACAAATACAAATAACCTATTAATTTTTGTACATAGAAGATTTTTGTAGTTGTCAATTTTGATTTGTTAACAAGATTAGTCTAATAACAGGAAAGTCACTAATGAGCTTATTAATCATGAAAAAAAATTAAATGCTGATTGATATTCAATCAATATAGTGTAATAATAACAAATATAAAATTTGTTAATATAATAAATGCATACAGATAAAAGAAATTCTCATAATATAAAATTGAATTGTTTATTGGAAGAGTTAATTTAAAGTGATATTTGAAATTTGTATTATACATTAAAATTATTTTTGAGATTCTCATTGCATTAATTATATTGTTGATATTGACAAAAATATACCATGTTAATTTTTGACCTATTTTTTATTAACAACGTGATGATGCGGTTTGATGACGTAGACTATTAGTAACACGTGTCACTTCATAATTTAGTTACGTGTTATAATATGATAACGGATTAATCAGTAACATGTGGCATGCTGACATAAATAAGTGTGTTACATGTCACATATTATTTGATAATGTGTCAGGTTATGCCATGTATTACAGTATCATTCATCTTTGTGTTATTAACTATGTCATCATTGTAGATAAATGTACTAAATTAGACTCTAACTTTGCATAAAGTAACTCATTTTAGTCCCTAAAATTGAATGTCATATGCCAAATTAGTGGATAAAGGAACTAATCGGATTTACAAAAGTCAAAGCCTGACCTATTTAATAAATCGAGCTGAGTCGAGTCAAACCTAAAATAAACTGAGTTATAAATCTTCTGTTAGGTAATCGCCTTACTTCCATCCCTAAATTATTATAATTTAAGATTTAAAATTAAAAATTTATGATTTAGAATAAAAAGTTTAAAATAAATAAAATAATTCATAAAATATTTATAAAAAAAATTGGTTACATAACATTACTCTTTAGCATATATATCTTATCCGAAAAGTTAATTTGATGACTGCTCATCTAACATAGTTGTAAGTAATTTAAACATGTTTTTTTTAATAAAAATATTAGTGAATTGTTTTTATAAAAAAATCCACACACAGAGACAGAGAGATATACCAATTGGTAGATGCAACCAAGGCAAATAGTTGAGAGTTTTGTGAGCATAACACGTTAACACTAAACTACTGAACTATAGTTTGTTAAAAATGTCTTTTGCTTTGGAAAACCCGCATACTGACCCTAAGTTGCTACTACCATGTTCAGGCAAATTTTATATATATATAACAAATAAATTGAGAAGTCAAATAACTTTTTGTCCTTGTCTATTTGATTTAGCAAGAGACATATACATAATTCATACTCATGTATTGTGTTAAATTGTCGTTAATTAAGGTTGTGTTTCAGAATAGAAATAATGATTAGTAAAAGGTTTACTTATCATGCGGATGAACAAGGATATTTCGTATATCAATAAAGTCACATTTTTATTTATTACGTTTTATACAATGAAGTAAATAAAAAGAGAATTATAGTTTAAAAATTCAAAAAAAAAATTGTACAATAAACACAATTATTAAAAGTTTCTTAGTTGCATGTGGACGTAATAAACAAAGGTATTGAGTGTAATATTCTTGTTTCTTGGGGTGTACGTCTTAGATATATGCTACATATATACTCTTCTTATTAGTCTCTTATTAATTCATTCTTATACATTTATATAAATATATATATTCATTTTGTTCTTCTAAGCCCCATTTAATATGGCATGCATAATGTTTGTAAATATGATGAAACCAACATCATGCTTTTGGAGAAAGAAGAAGAAGGAGAGGCATCTTCATCATCAGCAACTATTAACATTAGAAGAATGGCTTCTAAGAACACCAATCATGGAGAATGATGATGATGATGATGATAATGGTGAATATACACCTACTACCTTGGAGAAACTCTTGAAAGATGAAAAGGGAAGTGAAGTTATGGGAATGAGTAGAAGCAAGAGTTGCAAGCAGAAGAAAAGGGTTAGTTTTAGATTACCAGAAGTGGCTGATACACTTATTTTATATGATTAATTAGTAATAGAATAAAATTAATCTACACATTAAATAGGAATCTCTCTCTCTATATATATATATGATGTGCTAGAATAATGGATTATAGTTATCAAATTAGTTCATCAACGTAACATTATTATTAATTAAGATCCATCTTCATCATATATGTTAATGTTTGAACACTACTTAAAAAATGGATTTTAGCCACCAACTAAACCGTGGCTAAAGTAAAAAAAAATTCGTGGCGGTGATATATTAACAACGAATAAATATCCGTGACTAACAACG
Source organism: Arachis stenosperma (assembly GCF_014773155.1). NCBI lineage: Eukaryota > Viridiplantae > Streptophyta > Magnoliopsida > Fabales > Fabaceae > Arachis > Arachis stenosperma. The sequence goes on along the minus strand of NC_080383.1, from coordinate 2,478,552 downwards.
GCGATACAGCTTGTTTTGCATGAACATTATTGGGCCAAAAGTTATACTCATTGATGTAAAACATTTTTTATGTTTGGATCCAATTACATAACGTTATGACACTACATTAGTAAATAAAAATAACTATTTTTTATATCGATCACATAAATAATTATTAAAAAAATAATGAGACTAAACGATTATGTAAGATATTTTATTCTGTTGATATATTAAAATTAAACTTTTATTATAATTATTAGAACAAAACTCTTTTACTTTAAAGGATCACTTTATTATTGTTATTAAAAATATTCAATTAAAGAGTTATCTCATTTTTTTTGAAATTATTTTGTATTTTAAATTTTAAATCCAACTCTAAATCATAATCTTAAATTTTAAACCCTACAAAAATGAGTTAAACTAATTTTATAATAAAAAAGTTGATTAATATTAATTAATTAAAAACTTGACTTTTTTGTACTTATTTATTATTAATTAACTATAGCAATTTAGTTGCCTCATACACTATTGGGTCTTTACTAAGGCATTGGTCCAATACTCACAATAACCTATTTGAATGGTTATTATTGATAATATGAAAAAATAATGGCGATGTTAGATTGAAAAGGAGAAGACATAAAAAGAGTAGATAATTCAAATGTAGTAAATTTTTATATGAAATTGATACTTGAGAGTCGTTAAATAATTTAAATTATTTGACTAAATTTTTATTTAATGATTCTTAATTATCAGTTTTACATATAATTAACTGCACCTGAGTTTCCACCAAAAGAGAATGATAACTAACTAATAATAGCATATCCAACATAAGGTACAAAAGGCAACATATACATTACCTACCATGCATTCATACAACTTTCATAATAAATGTGGACATAGTGTGATAATATATATATAAGATGCTATGAATAATAATAATGAAGAAAGCAAAATTAGCTGAGATACAAGGGGACATAACTCAGAAAGCACAATGATGTGTAGAAACTAGGAAGTAACTACATACACTCACACAAAACAACACATTGACTCCTTTCTAATTAAAGTAACCCTCAAAAAGAAGACAAGAGTAAGGAAAAAGCTTTTGGAGGATAAGCATTCTTTTAAAATACAGTACTATTGGTGATGTAAACAGATATATTTATTATAAAATATATTTTTTATTTGTGTTTAATTATACTTTTTTTTTCTTCAATTATGAACATATAGGATGGATATATATATACTTGACTAGCATTTTTTCTTTTAATTTCATTTTTAATATTTTTTCTAAGATTTTAAAAAATAAAAAAAAGTATACAAGTTTAATTAGAAAATTAACTATTTTTCAGTTATTATTAACTAATTTTTAGAATTATTTTTTTTTACCCTAATTAAATTATAAATAATAAATCCTCAAAAAATTGGAAGTTAAAAATATATTTTTACAATAAAAAATTGACTGATTAAAAGTGAATTTTTTATACTTATTCAAAGTATAATTTTAATATTTTTAAAAAATTTTATTCTTTAAAAAATTTAATAAAAAAGAAACGAATTTTGTACTCCAAAAGTTTAGAGAATAACATTAATTTTTGACATATATATAATTAACCAACACACTAAACTTACAACATTTCAATCAGTTTTTATACACATTAATATATGAATCATTATAATTTGCATACACATTATTATATAAGATCTGCACATGCAAATTAACAGAAAACATATATGAATAAATTAAAGAAGCCAAATACAAACCTATTTAAAAGGAGAAATATATAGAAACAAACAAATTATATTTCTACAACTCATAAAAATTAAACAAAGTTTATAAAACATGATGAAATTAAAGGAATTTATTAATTTATTGTGATTGAGGAAAAGAAAGGGATGCAACAATGTGAAAAAATTGAAGCTGGTCAAGTAAGACTTTAGCATGTGCGGTGGCTCTTTTCTGAACTCTAAGAAACAATTCTTCACTGAGTTTGTCACCAATGAAAGCGTCAACAAGCACACCGGACACACTTTTGCAACTGTTGGCAAATGCTTTTCCAACTTCAATTGCATCATCTGGCTTGTTAACAACAAGGGGGCTCCCTCCTTTGAACACTTCAATCTTGTTTATCACAAATGAACCATTTTCTTCAACTACTTCCTTGAAATCTTGCAAGCTTGGTGCATACACTGGAATGTTGAAACTGTCCCTTTTTGAACTGCTTATTAATCCCTATCAATAACATACAATACCATTATCAACAATGTTAGGGAACCAACTCTATATAAGCTGGTAAACCAGAGGCACCGATAGCTTTAACCGAATGTTGCTACTGATAGGCACACGGATGTTTCTTTTTCTTGTAAATTGGATGGTTTTGGATATGATTTCTATGTTTCATGTGTTACGCATTAATAAAACATAATTAATTATATGGAACCAACTAATGAATGATCAAAGCATCTGTTCCGTGATTCTCTCCTATCACTAGCGTATCTTCCATCATGTTTTGAACGTGGTCAACAATAATTTAAAAAATAAATTAAATTATAAATTAATAAAACTAATTATAATTAATTATGTTGTTCCATTCTTGACTGATTATTAGTTGGTTCCATATACTTTTCCTACCATTATTATTCGGTTTAATTATTCTGTTAATTTTTATAATTTTACTAAATTTATAATTAAATTTTTATATATTTTTTAATTAGACCTTTAAACTATTTTCAAATTTTATAATGAAGTCATTTTTAGAATAAATAAAAAATATTAAAAAATATTAAAAAATATAAAAATTTAATTAAAAATTTAATAAAATTATAAAAACCAATAGAATAATTAAATCTTATTATTCATATGATTTGCTTTATTTTGATTTAATTGCCACATGTAACCAAAGATATTCTTTTTATTCTTAATTACTTTAATTAATTTTGTGCAGTTAAAGAGTTATATATATAGTATTCTTACATTGACAATATATATTTCTTTTTGTAATTAAAAGTGATTGATAAAAAGTAAAAAATAAAAATTCTGTATTTTATACAATAAAAAATATACAAAAAGATATCTATAAAAAATTATATAAATATTATTTTTCTTTAATTAAATATGGAAAAATTTTATCTATATGAAATTAAAACATCGAAATATTAGTAAAAATTTACATAAAAAATATTTTAAAATTATTGAATTCTATCTCTTTTTAGTAAGTGATATTATTTGAAATATATGACATGTTTTTTTTCTTTTTCTTTTTCCCCCACAATGAATGCTCAACACATGTTTATGTAGAACAGTAAAAGTGTTGCTTATATTCTGTACTTATTAATTGAATATACAGTAACACTTTTGTCTGGATGTATGTGTATGATGCATGGTTGAAGATAAAATTACATTCAAAAGCTAAGTACACATGCCTTTGACTATGTTCAAAGATCAAAGGCATTGTTTGGTCCCACAATTACAGAGCTACAATCATTAGATGAAAATTTGATAGAAAGAATGCAAATGCAACTCCATTTTGTGTGATATAATGATTTTATTTTCATGTGGTTAATTTGTTGATGTTCTAAAAACCTTATTTAACGAATTAAATTAGTGGTCAAAATTATTATGGACCACTTTGCCAGCCGGAAATTAAAATTCATTATTATTTCTGCCGACATCATCATCAAATAAATTGACGGCTAGAGATCAATTTTTGGAATGGTAATTAAACCAACGGCTGGGATTGTCAATTTGTTTTAAACATGGCAGCAGCAATTGTGAAACTTCATAATAAGTTATATTGTGATGATGGCTTCAATACTTGAGAACATTTTTTGTGTTCTTTTCATAGTCTATATACATTGGGTTTATTTATAATAAGTATATTGTGTTTATTAAGTTTTGTTGATAAATAGTATATATTATATTGTTTGATTAAAAAATATATTTAAAATTTAAACTAAAAAAAAAATATTTTTAGTAGATTTTATAATAAATATGTTTGACAACCTACTATACTGTTGACATAAATTGATTGTTATAATATTAGTTTCTTAATATTTCTCTCTAATTTATTCTAAGCATTTTAAATATTTTTTAACAATTATATTACGTATATACTAAAATTATTTACTAAAATTAATTATTAGTATAAAATATATATTAAAAATAATTAAATAATAAATATATTTATATATAAATATATAATAACTAATTTTAATAATAAATTTTAGTGTATAAATATATTTTTTAAATTGAAATGTGAAGTGATTTATTATTTATGAGAATACCTCATGGACAAGATCATCCCAAGCATCCTGAAAGTGGGTCCCAAAGAGAAGGCCAGCACCACCTTGGTCAGTGGGGTCCACAGAAGTTCTTCCCAAGCAGACCAAGAACATGGACCCACCTCTCTTCATCTCCACACATCTTGCACTCAAAAACCCTGCCAAGTCTCTTTGGAATTGTTTCTTGTATGCATTTGCTGTGCTTTCATTTGCTCCATGGATGAATACCCTTCCTTTGTTATATGCACTTGACCTTTTCTCAACCACACATTCTGGCACCTTCACATTTATATCCAAAACCTCAATCATATACATCAAATTAACAATTTAATTTTAATGTATATTAACAGTATAAAATATTCGTTTTTTTTGTTATTTTAGATAATTATTTATACTGTTAATGTAAAAAATAATTATTTTTATTAATATAACGTTATATAATTAAATATATGTATAAAATAATTTTACATTGATAATGTATCAATAATAAATTCATTAAATGTTTTTTTTTATAATTTTATGGTTATTTTTATTAAGTAAACAATGCAAGTCATTCTCTCAAGAAAACAAAGTTATTCTTTTCTATATGCATCAATTCCATCATAGAGCATGACTTTGCTATCTCCACTTTTTTGACCAAAAATGGGGCCCTACCTACTCGCTTAGCCTTCTCATTAATTATTCTTTTACTATTCTATATTATAAATCTTACATTTATTAAAGACAAAATTTTAAAATAATTTATAAATATAAAGTATTTTTTACTCTTTAAACTAATGTTTAAGATTGAGTTAGAATCACTTAATCTTATTTCTAATATTTTAGTGTAAAAAATTTATCATAGCATATATAGAACCATGTAGACTATATAGTGTAGATTGTTTGAAAATTTTTTGTAGGTTATTAGTTGTGGTGTGAATCATAAGACAACAACAAGCTAAGAAAGTCATGATCAGTTGAAATTGATTAAAAGGTGTTTAGCAAATTCATTAAAGTAATCATGGACATTTTCACTAAAAGTTTTCAAGAACTTAAAAGTTTGAACTCTAACCGAAAGGCTTATAAAAAAAGATCAAGGGCTATAGAATGATGAAAGAAACAAAAGTCATTGGATGTGATTTGAATTCTATGATCATTCTTTTGTATACTACTACTAATAATAATTTAGAAATTTTTAAATAGCTTTAGTGTAACAACTTATACATAATTATCCCATATTAATAAAATATAACTTTAAATTATCTGATCTTTATCATAAAATAAATAATACAAGAAATTAGTCATTAAATCAAATATTTTTATAAAAAATATATTAAAATATAAAATATATATTAAAAATAATTTAAATAATATATATTTATATATAAATATTGATTAATTATTTAATTGATTTGGTAATTAATTTTTTCATCATGACTAAATAAATCAGAGATCACCAAATCATAATAATCACTTACAATTAACAAATTTAATAATCTCTAATTAATACTTTAATCATTTCAAGTTCCACATGAAACTAGATTAAAAGACTCTATTGAACACAAAGTTATTTGCAAGTTCCCAAGAATGAACTGAAATAAAATAAAATAGAATATAAAAAAAAAAGAAAAAAAATAGGACTTGGCTTACCTGAGACAACCAATGCAAAGAAAAGGCCGAGTGAAAAACATCAACAGATCTCGCCGGAAAAAGTCTCCGATAGAAGGAACCGGGGACTCCGGCCGCAAAGTACGAGCGGTGGTTGTTGGCAGCAAGACACTCTTCCATGCTAACTCCGCCGTTATCATTGGAGAGATGTGGCGGAAGAAGCTGGAAGAGTGTGTTGAAGTCATTACTGGGAAGGTCAGAGAAAAAAGCTGAAAATTCAGGTGGGTTGAACCCTAAAGCCTCATAGCGCTTGATTATGTGCTTTATGATGACATCAACAACGTTAATGGTGTTGTTGCCACATGAACAACCTAAATCCACCACCACAAATGGGATTTCATTATCATCGGAACAACCATGAAGCTGAACTCTATCTAGGGTTTCCTTCAACAGGTGAAGCATAGACTTGGCATGCATTGCCTGCATATATACAAATATTTAAGTGATGAATAATAATAAAGTCTCTGAAAATTTATATTTTTGACAGATTAATTTTTGAAGTAAAAAAAATATAAATAAAATCTTGTAAGATAATAGACGCGGATAAATTAATTTAAATTAAAATTTTTTATTTAATCACAAGAGTTAATTTGAAGTTAATCTGTCTATATTTATTATGCTAAAAGATTTTATTGATATTTTTGTAAAGAATTAATTTGTTTGAAATGTAAATTTTTAAAAATTTATTTATTTTTTACTCTATAAAAAATATAAATTATTACTACAAGACGCGTTAATTTGATTGATGGACATAAATTCGGTTGTATTTAAAATTTTGTCGGACTAATTTGATTATTTTAAAAATTATGATTGCTTTTTATATTAAAATAAATTTATTTAATTTTCATAGAATTTAAATTTAATATTGAAAAAAAGATGAATTTATCTATCACTTGACAATAATAATAATAATAATAATAATAATAATAATAGACAGAACTCAATAAAGGATCTTATATGAAGGTATATAATTATTTACTAAAATTAAAAGTAATAGTTGTGTGTGCTTGGGTTATTTTAATTATAAAGAAGAAGAAGAAGGTAACCTGTGCTTGGGAATTGTTGGCATAACTGGACTCTCCTTTGCCTCCTTTCATGCTAAGTAACTTTTCCAGTTCTATGTTGGACACAACAACATTGTCTCCCATTGGAGCCATCTTAGTTATGATTCCTCAAATTACAAAGAGATTATTAGATTGGTGGAGTCTGATGATTTTTTTTTATTAACTCACACCCAAGGCACTCATATTTATAGACACATTGGAGAAGGTATCGTATGAATACTTTATTTCGCACGTCTTTTATTATTATTGTCCTCATTATATAGTATATATGTCCAACAATGAATTATTCAATTCTTTTGAAGACTTCACTTCAATTCATATTATTCTAAATTATCAAAAATATAATTATATTGTATATGTGCTTATTCCTTTTTCGTGTTATAATTTGTTTATTTATTGGTTTATATTTTTTATTTTTATATTTTGTAATATAACTCTTATTAAGTATCAACTAGTTTAGCATTTTTTTTGAATTATTTAAAAAATTGTTTTATAATTATTTTTATTTTATTTTTTATTTTATAATCGTCGGTATATAAAATTATGAGTTGTACTCTGAAATATAACTATTTTATATATATAAAGAACGTTAGCTTAACGAGTTTTAGATTAGAAGTATATACTATAATAATGTTAATACAATTTGGAAATTATTGAGTAATAATGATACGTATAACAAGGTAACACCAGCTAGCTAATTAGTGAAAAGAAGTAAACAAAGAAGGGTGACAATTATGACTATTCATTAACTCAGCTAGGCTACATATGTTTCCTTTGATTTTCATACAATTACTTTTTACGGTAATATTAAAAAAAAAAACTAAAACTTGTCTTGTTTAATATTTATTGATTATGATAATTAATAAATATTAAATAAAATAAATTTTATTATTTTTTAGTTAATTTTTTTGTTATTAAATATTTTTATATTTTTTACGAATATTTTGGTGTTAATTAGATTAATAACATTTGTCGGTTATTAGGCTGCGCTTGTTTTTGACATAAAGAATAGAGATACAAAATTTTGTATTCTTATATTCTGTTTGTGATAATTTAGAACAAATTATGAAAATCTAATTTATTCTTTTTTTATTTAAAAAATTTGAGATAAAAAATATAATAATAAAAAATAAGTTGTGTCTCTTGTTAGTATTCTTATATTTTTCCTGTCAAAATGGATAAAAAATACATTAATTTAGTATTTCTGGATATATTATCTCCGTCTATTTCTCCTCTGTTAAATATAATTTTGTATTTTTGTGTCATTATCTCTATAACAAACACAGCCTTAACGACTTTATATTATAAAACAAGATAGTCAAAGCTATCCATTAAAATCTAGATAATCATGATTAGTTATATCTATGATTATTAAGGTTTTTACTTTTGTGTGTAGTTCATTACTTCATTGTAATTTTTGTACTCATATTATATATATATATATATATATATATATATATATATATATATATATATATATATATATATACTGAATAAATTTAATATTTTTATTATTAGACAAAGAAGTCGATCAATATGAGTTTCACATTCTACTCATATATAGCAACAAAAAAGATGTGATTAATTAATTGACTCCATGACAATAAATTGAGTGCAAAAATTAATTTTCTAAAGGATCAACTTCAAAGTTCAAACTACCACATATACATAAGCTTTTGACTAGGAACTTTAAACCCTGAATTTGTGAAGGAAAGGAGGACAGTTACAACAAACCTTTTTCTTAATAGAAGGAAAAAAGGTATATAGAGTATGACGTTATAATATTATATACTATTGAAGGAAATTAAAAAAGGTATACTTTAATTTTCGGAAGATGGAAACTCAGGTGCAGTCAACTTCACGTAAAGTTGATAATTGAGAGTCGTTAGATGAAAATTTAATCAAATCAGTCAAATCATCTGACGGCCCTCATCTATCAACTTCACGTAAAGTCGACTAGACCTGAGTTTCTACTTTTTCGAAAACCATGATTCTCTTGTCTTCAAAATCAACCTTTGTTTGAATTGGTAAAGGAAAAGAAATGCCTCGAAATTCAATGGATTCCAATGTAGACAAATGGAGATGTTTTTAATTTGTTTTATATACGGTCAATAAAGTTCATTTCCTTTTTTAATGTGAAACCGTCTTCCCTATATATTATTGTATAATCAATATTTTATATTAAGAAAAATAATTAATTTTTAAATTTATATATTATTTAAATACATTAAACTGAATAACCGTATAAAATATATATAAAACTATTTATATGCTTAACACTTTAAAATTAAACTCATATAATATTAATGTAAACTATTTTATAATAACAACATTATATTATGTGTTTGAATATTCTCATTACAAGGATAAATAATAATATATGAATATTAATATTTCCATTGTTTATTAGTGATTGCTCTTTTGCTTTTTCTTCAAAAGCAACAAATATAAGTATGATTATTATAATTCAATAATAAAATATTCAATTATTAACTTATTATAACTAAGAACTAATGAAAGGATTATAGTTTATTATTATATAAAAGTGCAAACTTGAACAATAATGGATGCAAACTAAAAAATTAAAATAAAAGGCAATCATCACCATCATCATCATCATATATAATTAAAAAACAAGGCCATGTACATTGATCCTTGGATTCTAGACTATTGGGGTTGATATTTTAGATTTTAGAAGATTCATATATATAAAAAGGAACAAAAATAAAATTTTAGATCTAAATCTCGTTATGGGCTACCTCTTCTCATAGCAGTTTATCTTTTATTCTTCTCACAATTATGGTGTCACAAATAATATAATAAATAAGTTAAAAACAATCAATAAAATAATGCATGTTGCATGCATGGCCATGGATTGATTTCTATAAGGTTGCGTTTGTAGTTCTAAATTGTAACAGTATAATTGCAGTTGCGACTATTATATTAGGTGAGTTCTTATGTTCTATGGTGTCTTTATTATAATGTCTAAATTATTTAGTTTCTCTTTTAAAGTAAAAAATAAAATTTTTAAAATAAAAAATAAATCATATAAAATTTATTAAATATTATTTATTTACCTTTTTTAGTAACTTAGGTACAAAGTGATAGGTACCATAATATTCACCATTATATTATTAGTAAAAATTTAAATACAGTTTAATAATGGTGAGATGATTTGATAAATTTAACTAAGTTACTGTCTAACAATTTTTAATTATCAATTTGACACAAAATAATTATATGTGAGTCTTCACCTATATTTTTTTATATTTATTAGATGAATTTAATTTAGTGTACTAATAATAATTTTTTTATGTGATTATTCAATTAAATTTATACGGTTAGATAGTTTTTTAAGTAATTAGTCTAAAGATTAGTTACTTTTAATATGATAATATATGATTGATTATTTGATACGGTTATTTTGTAATAATAATACGTTAAAATTAAATTTTTTAGTTATTATTTAAGCTTTGTTTAAATGATTTCATATTTCAGCAAACTCTGTCTTCTGTGTATAATATAATTACATAATCTGAATTTTAATTTTTTTTTCTCACAATATTTCTCATCTCGGCGAATCAAAGAATAATTTATTATAAATCTATCTGTCATTAGTCAATAAATTACTGGCTATTACAACGAGTGAGCTGACTTATTGACTACCTTCCAAACTCTATTTTAGATGATGTATGTAAAAACTGCACAAAGTAACTCCCCCATTCACACCATGGCTACATAGTGAAAATCTAAATTATGTGAGTTTGACTGAATAAAATGTAGCCATAGCCTTTCACACAACTCAAAAGGTAGCATATTCTTTCTCTGAAATTTTACTCCAAAAGCTTGGAATCTTGTCCTCTAATTTATTTTTCAGCCCTGCTTTGTTAATGGCCCCCCCATGCATCCTCCTTTCTTGAGGTTCTTCAAACACCAAAACCACCGCAATACTCGCCGGTTCACATGAAATTATATTATTGCACCATTTATCTTCTAATTACCCTTTATCTCCAAAATTATCTTAATCTCCATGTGTGATAGAAATATAATCATTTACATATCTTTTTTAATTGGCTTAATTTTTTTAAGACAAGAATATCTATTAGAATTTGTATGATCTAAAAGTCTAATGTTCGATTCCTCTTATATAACAATCAAAACTTAGAAAAATATTTTTTTAATCAACCCAACATTTTTCTTTTGTTGGGAAAAATGGAAGTAATTATTATGCTAATGTGACATCCCGTAAGTTACTAATAAAGTCATTCAAGTAAAGAGAAATCACCGGTTTATATAGTCAAAAGATGGTAGTTAATTATTCCCTTTTTGTATATATGCTTTTGCCCCCCCTCTCCCAATTTTCTTCTCTTCAAATGCTGGTTCAGATTTGGACCATTGACTTTGAAAAGAAGTAAGAATATAATTAAAGATAAGATTGCAATAAGAGTAGTGCATGTGGTTTGATTTTTGTTACTTTCTTGGCAGGATTATATTATCTTTTCTGCCGTCACCATGGTTGCATAATTTTTTATAAGGAAGAAGCAAGGTAATTTAATTTGAGTTATAAAGATGAATAAAATATTCAGTTTTTATAAAAGTAAGTTTAGTTTTTATCTCAATGTCTTCGTAACGGTCAAAGCTTCTAGTACCATGTTGGTTAATGGTTATATTCACTTACAACTTACAACTACGAACAAATTAAAACTCTTTGACTATTGTCTTTTACTGGAATTTGATGCTTATTAACTTTTTTACTACAAATTTTAGGGAGGTAGCATGCATTGGGAACTTTAGAAGTCAAAATCCAACTTTATGTATGTGCAGTGTGCTCTCCATTGAGTGTATTATTAACCCTTCAATCTTTTTTTTTTTCAAAATTAAGAGTGAGACTCGAACTCGAGACCTCTAAATGAGGATGGAAAAATTATGTCATTTGAGCTATTGCTCGTATCTTAAGAGTTGATGTTATGTTTGGTTTTCTGAACATATACGTCACCTCACATTAATCATGTATTTATAATATTATATTCATGTGTATATATATTTATTAAAATAAAATATTTAAAAACTTTTATTAATAATTGTGTTTTTAGCCTACAAAGAATTACTGTTAAGTAGTTTAAAAATACTATTTTTTCCCCTAACAATGAATGTATCTAGAAGCTTATGTGTGTGGTTGTTGGTGTCCGGGAATTTATGAGAAGGGGGGCTAAAATATTGATGTATAACCCTTCAAAGGGACACTGTTCCCTGAAATATTCAAGCATTACAGTTATTGGTACTAAACTTCTCCGGCAGGCACAACAATGGTTGTCACAAGAAAGTTTGTAGCGTATTTTGGTATTCTCAAAATTAAGGGAATTTATTGGGTAGTAGGCTTTGCCTATCTTTAGATTGTTAATATTATAATGTTAATTAGAGTTGGTAACCCTAGGAGATTTATTAAGAATATAAAAGAGGTAAACATCCACATGCCTATCAATACAGGTTGATAGGCATAGGCTCATTAGATGAGTGTTGAGTTCAATCTGATTAATTAAGATGTTGATTTGAAGCTCTCATGGTTGTGGATGGATCCAAATGAAGCAACCGTTCTAAAGATCTGCGTCTTCACTATAGGGCCCTAGCAATATATCTCGAATTCAATGATACGAAATTACGGGGTTGAATTATTCATCTAATCATGATCCAGAAAACATTAAATATTTTGAATAAGTCACATTAATAGTGCTCATATTCTCATGCAGATGAGTTTTGTCCTTATCTGAGATATTATTATAAATAGATGCATAGCAAAATTAAAAATAATGAAATAATGACTCCAAGATTCTACAAAATAATGATTATTTTTTTGCTACTGAATTCAATTGGTTTTCCCAGAACAAATTCAAAGGTTATGTCTATCAGAAGAAATGGCTATTCTTTTTTACAAACGGTATATAATACAATTCCAGCATACTAAGCAGGGGACTACGCTATAATCTAATTAAAAAAGGTAACAGTGTGATTAGTGGACCTAAAAAAACACCTGCATACCCAAAAAGAATGATACAGAATGAATTGCTCAAAAACAGAACTAAAGGCACAGATCAAAAACAAAGAACTAATGCAACTAAAGTCTAAGCTAACATTCATATCTTCGGCTAAAGTTTTTACATCACATGGAATTCATGCTCAAATGTGCCAACGAGAGATTATTGCATGGGGGATCAGGCGCGTCGCATGTTACATCGAATAGCGGGTCTAACATGCATCTCACCTGCATCAACAGGAGAGCACAGTTAAACTGGGAATATGTATTCATGGATTCAATAGAATAGATACATTAAACTAAAAAAAGAAAGAAGTTCTAACAATTTGCACAGATACAAGGGATCAAATACCCACCATAAAATTGCATGACTAAGGGGAGTCATATTATCATGTTTTCACACAAGATCAACTGGTAACAGGCTGAAATAACTTTTTGATTTCATCATAAAACCACCTGCAAAAAATCATTGAGATCTGTTGAAAATCAAAACTAGAAAAGGTTTACAAAGCAAATATATAAACTCAATCAAAATAGCAATTCAAATTTTGTCCTCATTTAGTAGAGGATGGATGGAGGTTACAATGTTCATGCCATCAGCCAAAGGTATGGATGGGGGGGAAAAAGGGATTAGAATGATAGATGAATAGAAGAAATAAACCTGCAAACAAAAAGTGGCTGGATTCTAGCATTTGCCTCAATTCCCAACTGATTTCGTCTGTCGTTTTCTTGATTAAATTTATCAGATGGAAGGACTTCACATGGACCTCGAATAGAGCTAGCCTTTTCAGTTCTTTCACTATTAGATTCATAAACCTTCAATAAAAGAGAGCAAAATCAGTAAGAAAACCCATATGCAATATATGAATGATAAGCATGCTGCCATGTTCTTGTGGAGTTATCATTTGATTGAAACATCCCAAAACAGAAGTTAAACATGGATTAAACATACCAAAATAACACCAACAAACTGAGAATTACGTAATATAAAACTTTTACATGAATGAATTGATATCAGTCTCCATCTCTATGAAGGGTAGCACCATATATATAAGGCTACATGCACAAGTATAAATAGTTACCTCATTAACTTCGGATATACACGGATGACCAATGTTCCCAGGCAAATCACCAGGAAAGTAGCATTTCGTCACCTTAACCCACTTTAACCCAGTTTTGCAGTCTTCCCACATAGACTGAAAATAAAATCGAACACATCACTTTGTTAAAGGTTTATAATTTATAAACTAAAACAACTATTTCACACAACGCTTCAAACCTATATACCTGCAGAAACTTTAGAGTACACCCAAAACATGTTTTTGGAAGAAATCAATCACAAAAGCTTTGTGATTTCATAGTAAATTTTTAGAGGCATCATGTAACCAAATGCTAGACTAAAGTGGGAAGAAAGATGATTTGCTTACCTGAAGTTTGGAAGGTGCTAATTTGCCATGGCCAGATGGGAGAAGAGCATGACTATGAAGCCTATATGTCACTCCATCAACACAGCAAGATTTGTAAAACTTTTTCTCATCAACAATGTGTATAACATCACCAATCCATTCTACAACTTGCGAGCTATCTGAAGATAACGCACAGTGTTGTCTAACTTCAGCATTAGTTCCAGAACTCCCATCGAAGTTTGCTAGTGCAACATCTTGGTCATCTCGCTTGGTATCATAAGTTGAGCTTTCTCCTGATTGTGATTCCTTTTGTTCATTACTCATTAAACTACTGTCAACTTTTTTATCCGATAATACTACAGCATTGCCCTGTGACACTTTCTGCTCAGCTTGAAAGTCTTGTGATGATTGCAAATTGTCACATTCACCTGGCTCAGATAATTTAGGAAGGGTCTTGGAATCGAAACACTCTTTAGAGGTTGAACTCTCTTTACAGGTTGAAGGCTCAGGATTAATTTGTTGAGCAGAACTTTCACCAGGAAAGTCAATGGAAGGAACAGAAGCTGCATTAAGCGATTTCATAGAGATGTTTGGGTCAGGTTTCTGATCAATATGTTCCGTGTTGGATGATCCGGTACCATGTATATCCTTTGTACCAGGAGTCTTTGAATCAGATGGTGGCTCAACTTTGACATTGCTGGTAGCAACTATTGGAGCAGTGCTCCCATTTGTTGTTAAATTCTGCTGGCTGACCTTTGGATCTAAGCTCCCTGTTTTCTTCTCAGAAGGTTGCTGAACTCCAACCGTAGTGGGCAATTTCGGTGGTGTGTTTGATGATCTCATGACACGACCATATTTTGGAGGTATAGGCTTTCCACCGCTTAAATTCAAACACCTCATGCAATGCCAATCCACTCTATTATGAATTCCTCTTAAAACCGAGGGCTGCAAACACTTCAAGTGATATCCCTTTTCACAAGCATCACAGAGAAGCACAGTATCAACCTCATTGACAGTGAGTTCACACACTTGACATGTCAAAGCCTTATTCATATAATCCCTTGATGGAGGAGTCCATGTCGGATGCTCAGGAAGCTTTGGTTGTAACAATTTCTGGACAATCTTTGCAATTTCAGCATGAGTAGGAATTGAAGGAGGCTGAGCAACGTTCATACCCTGGAAAGACTGTTGCATAGTAGACAAGTTTACAGGTGCTGTTTGAGTAATAAATGGCCTAAAGCTCTGATCTGCTGTTATTTGTGAACCTGCCCTTGAAGAAGCTACATCACTTGTTCCTTGTACCTTGACAGTGTTATGAGCAGGCACCTTGTTTTCCAATGCTGTTCTAGCTAACGACGCAGATTGAGTCTGTATTGACCATGGTGGAGCATTTGCCAAAGGTTGGTTTGCTGAAGAATTTGCTACATGCAAGGGGAGAAAAAATTCCAAGTATGGTCATTCACTCCATAAACAATGAAAAACAGATTGAACTACTAGTCATCGATCAATTGGTAACATAACTCAACATATGCATGTAGGTACATACAAACCTTAATGGACAGTATATTACCTGGTATACTAAGCACATAAGAAGACCCATTTGATCCTCCATCAGCTCTGACCTGTGGGTTTTCAAGTTTAGGCACTACCATCGGAGATGAATTTCTCCCGAGATGAGTGCTAGGTATTGCACCAGAAACCATAGGTGGTCTTACTTCATTGCTAGTCACCTGATATTGCGACGTAGAAGACGATCCTGCAGAAACATGAGAAGGAATGGACACCGTTGTTGCCGAAGAAGGGATCGCTATGTGGCTTGAATTATCAGGTGGAAATACACGAACACCATGTGGAGCCACACGGTTGTCAACTGTTACACTGGTACTTGGTTGCACAGGCTGAGATGTGTACGTTGTAGAAGGTGCAGCATACCTCTTTGCTTCTTCCATCTAAGAACATAAAACAATAGTTGAGAAAAGAGGAAATGAAAGGGGGAAGTCATCAAAAGAATTGATTCAGCTTCATTGTATTTATTATCATCAATAGCATTTGAAAGTAAATAAACAATGGTTTCGCTACATGTTAAGGAATAAAGAACACATTTAATATATAAAAAAGAGTTTAATTTTGATGCCGACAGTGATTTTACTCAGACTTGCAATCATATCCATTCTTTTGGACGACAATTCACGCGGTCAATGTAAAAGTTAGTGATTTTTCTTGATGTGGCCTTACATCATTGGATGCACGTATAAAACTACACAATGCATCAAAATTAAATTCTATAAAAAAATGTCGAAACTATATTTTTCATGTAACGCCTTCTAATTTTCGATAGCAAAACCGATTAATTAAATTCAGTTCCAAACCAGTGAGGAAGTTTAAGATAAGATCAATTTGACAACATAAAATAGCCCAATACTCAAGCAATTAAAGCTCATTAGTAGACAATAAATTCCTCCTAAAGAATCCTCTCCATTAAGCAATGCTAACAATCTCATAAGCACCTAAGCAGGAAATGGATTTTGCACCACTAAACACCAAAACCCAAAATTCTTATCCCCTATGCTTATCTAAATCCTGGAGAATTTGCAACAACTGAATCGCACACACCGCCACATCCGTACATCAATCAAAACAAGGTTCACAAGCAGCAATTATTCACAACAATCACTATACAACACACAGCCTCCAAAATTTTCAAATAATAATAATAAATTTCCTGAATAGATAAGAAAAAAAAAAATCGAAATGCTTTGGTTGTTTACCTTCCACTTAGCATGCGTATACCTCTCAGCAATTGACATCTTTGGAGTTCGAAACCCTAACCTTTGATCCCTAACCCTGCCGTTCAATCCAAGATCCTCAATCACCGTCCCAATCGCTTCCCTCCCAACGATATCCTTCGGCGCGAGCCCTACGCAAAGCTCGGCGAGCTTGCTCCGAGCCTCCCTCATAAGCTCCACCTCCACGTCGGTAGGTTTCCGACCGGCCCGCATCGTCGCCATCGTCGACAAAACAAGCA
This sequence comes from Arachis stenosperma, assembly GCF_014773155.1. Lineage (NCBI taxonomy): Eukaryota > Viridiplantae > Streptophyta > Magnoliopsida > Fabales > Fabaceae > Arachis > Arachis stenosperma. Next base: position 2,461,122 of record NC_080383.1, on the reverse strand, counting down.
CAATCTCCGCCACTCTCTTCAATTCCCCTCCTCCTCCTCCTCCTCCACCACCACCGTCAACATGTTCCTCGAGCTTAGGCTTCTTGGCACAGCGGTCATCGTCAAGGTGTGATTCGCGAGGTCCGCCGTTCTCGACGGGGAGATTGGAGGCAGGAGTGAGCGGTGGTTGGTGGAGGTCCGCGTGCGACGTCGTTTCCATGCGGGGAACGACGTCGTTGGAGGGAGAGAGAGGGTGTAATTAGAAAACCCTAAAGAGAGAAAGAAAGAAAGAGAGGGAGAAGAAGAAAAGAGAAGAGATTTGAAAAATAAAATAAAATAAAATTAAAAAAACAGAAAAGAGAGAAGAGAAGAGAATTGAGAAAGGGGAAGATATGTTTTGGCGGGTAATAATTGAGAATTTGATTTGGGTGTTAAATTGGTGTTTGTGTAATTAGCGAAGGTTGGGTTAGTGATAGTGAGTCAGTTCGTAACAGCGGTGATACCATTCGGGGCTTGCGGTGGCTTCAGATTCAGGGACGCACAATTTTTCTGCTTCTTTCTTCGCAAATTAAAATATTAACGCAAATAAATAATAACTCGTTGAGTTCCCAACTCGACTCGTTCCTAGGGTTTTTTTTATTGTGACACAATAAATGAAAATTTAGTCCGTCTTACAATAATCTAGTAATCTACAATAACAAGTATTAATAGGAAAATAAATTACTTTTAGTAATAGAGGTTACTGTATAAAGTCATAATCTATAAAATCAAAATGGGTAAAAGATTAAAAATGTGACCATTTAAGGGAGCTAAGAGGGTTAAATGTATTTTTTATTTATATAAAATATTAGTTATTTAGTTTTTATTATTATTAGAGATATAATTATTTTTTTTATTAGGTTAAATCTTTTGACATATTTTGTCATGTCAACACTTAATATAACAAATTAAGTACAATATTTAAAAATTAAAATAAAGACTTTTTAAATTTTAATAGAGCAAAACTCAAATAAGAAAGAAAAATTTTATAAGAACTAAACCAAAATAAAATAAGTATTTTATAAAATAAAAGAACTTATTTATAGATTCAACCTAAAGCTATCATGATTCACTTACGATTTATTTGGATGAGTTTTTTAAAAAAAATTTATTATTTTTTTTTAAATTTTATAAAAATATAAAAATAATTTTATATTTAAATATCTCAAAAAATCTTTTTATTTATCAATTATATTCAAATATAACAATAAATAAAATTATTTATTTATTTATTTATTAGGTAAACAATTCTTTCTTTAAAAAAAGATATAACTTCTCAAAAAAAATTATTTTTTAGTATATTTATTTTTATTATTAAAAATTTATCAAATAGTTAAAAAATATAATTTTTTATTAAAAATATATTTTTTTATCCACTTAACTTACACCTAAACAAACACTAAGAGTTTGTAAAATACTTCGGATTTTTTATTCCTTTTTCCTGTTTTGCAATCAAAGGAGTTAAACCTTAAAAAGTTCACATGCAATTAGTCGTATTCGTTTGGCACTTAAAAAATCCAACTCCTTGTGCAGAAATATCCCAAGATTACATCTAATTTAAGTGCCTGAGACATCATTTTACCTTCTTTTTCCCCTGTAGTTCCATTCCAGAGAACAGAACACAAAGTTTATAGCTAAAATTAAAATAATATTAGCCACTACCAGAAAAATAAGTATGGTACATTACTAATATTCATAAAACAATAGTGTATATGCATCCCAATTAGGATTTTTATTTTTTTTTCAGATCATCATGATTGTCAAAAAGATCACATTCAAAGATACATTGAACATGTAATTCACAAACTAACACAAGAATCTTATAAAGGAATCTCTAATCTATGCATGTATTTTAATTTTGGCCATTACTCACACGAAGATATCTTGCTGTAAAGATGATATCTAAAAATTGTTACATAATCTGACATGTTTGACTAAACTTCTTAACATAATACATGTCGACATCTTAGTTATCATCTTCACATGAAGACATCTTCGTGTGAGTAGCTACCTTTAATTTTTTATTCAATCTTTCATTCTCTGATATCACAAGAATACAACACTTAACAAATATCTTAGAACAGTATTCAGTTTTATGATACTGAAGCTGGCAGCAGCATCAGATATGAGTCTCCTGAGAAGGAAACATCACTGCACACTTCAATCCACGGCTGAGCATACGCGATTCGCGCATTACTGACGGCGAAACCATCAAGAATTGGCAATTCAATTCCCCTCTTAAGTTGCGAGTTAAGGTATGGTATGATGACAGTTTTGAGGACACTTGATGTCAGGGACTGAAAGAATTCACAATGTCAAAATACAAAGATCCAAGCTGAAAAGACTAATGTATTTGTTCTGATTTTACCTGAATCAGTTGCATGTGTAGTTTTCCAATTTTACTCCACTTTAAGTTTGTTGAAAACTTTATCAATTTGAGTTTACCAGTAACATTGTTTCCTATGATTTCTGCAGCAAAAGAAGCACTAATATCCTGCACCAAACAAACATAGTTTGAGTTTAATTTATCTTAATCAGAATGTAGAGCTTTTAACTTCTGGAACTTGATTCAAACATACCACTGAGATGCATGCAACAGGTATCACTTGACCGGATTCAAGAACATCAATTATGATGTCTAAGTTAATGGTTGCTTTGATATCTTGGTTAGTTACTTGTATTACTGGTGCAGAGGATACAGAGATATTGAGATTCATGTCATCATTTGGATATTGCTTGAACAATTGAGGAACTATGAATCTCCATTCAGCAGTGTTCAAAAGATTCTGATCAGGTAACTCATCAAGAATCCATTGCATACTATCTGCCTGCACAAAAGAAATCCAAGATTAAACATGGAACATGTAAGAAAGAATTAGAATAGAATAAGAAACTTACTGTGAAGTAAACAGAGGAAGCAGAGTTGAAAACATCTTCATGTATTGAAATCTTGATCATCTTTGGTGATCCTCCACAAGAAGTTGAAGTCTCCAATCCGTTGAGGCTACTTCGAGGTACTAAAACTTTGTTTGTCCCTATGAACAAACCATTGATTTCAACTTCAATGGAAGAGTTACTCAGCACAGGATTGTCCACAAAAGAAACATTTAGAACAGCAGTTTGGTCAATTGAAATTGTCTGTGGAAGGGACTGCAACAAGTTGTCAAGTGTTGATATCCCTTCTTTTATTTTCTTTGAAATGGCTTCTTCAACTGAAGAAGCTATGTTTCCTTCAAAAGCATCCACTAAACTGCAATTAAAACATAAAAGAAATTATTGGCAAAGAAGCATTGTTCTAGGAGAATAAGCATGTGAGGTCCTAATTATATTTAAAAAAAAACAAAGATTGGTTATGTGTACTAAAATAGTCTCCAAAATCCTAATTATACCAATTAAGTCTTTGAGATTGGCAAAAGTGTCCCACGTTAATCCATACAGCGTGACGAATGGAAAAAGATTGAGGGACTAACATGATATATTTTTGCTGATCTCAAGAACGTAATTGATGCAATTGGGATCCCATAGACTATCTTAGTACACGCGGCGAATTTGACAGATCACTTTGAGGCTTAACTCGAAATAACACATTGCTTGGGACTATTTCTTACACTTGGTAAAGCCATGCTGCTCCACCATTCAACTTTATAGAGATATCTCCAACATTACATCCACAATCTAATAGAATTAACTTAAGAGTTCCTCCTTGGTTCCTTAAATTTACTGTAAGCCCCACTTCCAGATCTTTAACCTTCCAAACAAAGCACAACCAAACTGAGTGAGGGATATACAGATTGAACATGAAACTTATAACCTTAGATGCATTAAATTATCTCACAACTTTTGCCTAACAGATACTGAAATTCATTTCTCTTACTCTTCAATAAAACTACGTAAATTACTAAATTATGGGTCATGAGAACAAAAAGCTGCAACTTTAGCCAAAAGGATAAAAAGGGTAATCAAGAAGTATAAACATGACTACCATGAATAATAATATTGTAACTTCATACCTTAACAGTGGCAGTTCCACTATCAGAGATTCCAATTGGGACTAACCAACTGCTACAACTATACCTCCAATTCATGTTCAAGTTTGCAGTGGCACCAGAAACTACCACAACAATTCCTGAATCTCCAGTCTCAACCGTTGAAGAGTTTATTTGGATATCTTTGATTGTGATCTCAGAAAGAACCACTTTTGCTTTTCCAACAAGTGGAACTTGCACTGACTTCTCAATCTCTGGAAGCTGAGACATAACAATGGAGGCAATAGCTTTGTCTATCAGCAAATCCTTGGCAAAGTCAAGACCCTTATCAGATATCATCACAGAGATGTGACCCTCTTCATTGTGTTGTTGGAGATCACCACTGCTTTGAATGAAGAGAAGTGATATAAGAAGGAAGAGAAGTGATGAAGCCATGGATTTCACAAAGCTTGTGCTGGTAGAGGCAGCTACAGTTTCTCGAATCGAATTAGTCAAATTCTTAGTAACAGGCTTAAGCTATTGAATCTTGAAAAACATGCTGTGTATTTTTGCTAAGTTTATCCTACATAGAAAAGATGAAAACTTGAGGACACCCCATATGGTAGAAGATTTCAGAAGGAGGAGTTTTCTTACTATTTTTGGAAGTTGAATTTGAATATGTTGTTGGAGTTTGAGTTTCAGGAACTGGAAATGTGGTTGAATTGGAGAACTAGGGAGTGTTTTTTGGCCATATCATTTATTATTAATTTCTTATGCCAATTATAAAATTGAGTTGGAATTCGGACATTGGTTATTATGATTATTTAATATGAAAGCTCGAGTGCCACGAGACTTGTTATTTTACCTTCACATCCTAGGAATAGGATTCATTATAAATTTAAGAAAAAGGTTTTGTATAGTGTATACTGTAACAGTTTGTCTTATTCAATTACAGAGAAGGATCCTAAAATCTTTCCTTAAATTATCTAAATTTTGCTTAAACAGTTATTTACAAGTCTTTTACATCATCAACTATATATCTTCTCCTTTGCACTAGTAGCTGGTAATTCTTTTAGATATCTCATTTTACTTCGTTTGGTTTGTAAAAGTCTTTACCCTATTAGCATGGCAAGAACAGTCAACGTGGAAGTGGAAGTAGAAGCCAGATTTTAGAAATAAAAAATGCGACGGAAGGTCTAATCAACTGGATCATAACAAAATAAGACAGAGTTGTTGGATGCTGATAATAGATGATTTTACACCTTGCATCACATTTTAGGATTTATGTTGAAGAAAAATCAGGAAAGCTGTGTTTAGATAATCATGCAAATAAATAGAAGATGCAGCAAACTGATTTTGAAATAGTTTGGCCAGTTCCTGAAAATATGAAATAGATTTTGCACGAAAAAACAAAAACCAATAAAATGTATGGCCATCTAAAAAAAATAGAAAAATAACAACATAAAATAGGATGGAAAATACTATTTACTATTATTATAGAAAGGAAATTTTTTGACGTATTTTTTCAAATCTCTCAAGCCATCATAAAAAGTTAAAGTCATTGGTAATGCAAAGTTTTTGGATAATTGAAAATACATGACATCTGCGATGAATGGACCAACTGGATCCTCTTCTGGTTCCTGAGTATTCATAGCAATCATCATTATGTGTTGTAATTCCGTTACTATTGGATGACATTGAAGAAAGTTGACTAACCATAGGGAAGTCTAAAGATCAGTTTCTTACCTCCTTTTATATTTGGGATAAGTATCAATTATCTTTTAACCGATTGATTTATTTTAGATGAGTATAAAAAGATTGGGTCATTTAACCTATAGCTTATTAGCATTATAAAGTATTTTGATATAGTTTTTATGTTTGTCATTTATAACAAATTTATAACATTTATAGCCGAGTTATAATGCACATATCAATATCTATTAATATTATTTTTTTAATAAATACTTGTAGGATGTAATATTATAATAAATATAAAATAATTAACTATTTTAATATAAAAATAAAATAAAAATATTTATAATAAAAAAATAATAAAATATTTATTATTTTTGTTCTATATTATTGTAAAATAGTCTAATTGTTTTTAAAATACTAATAAAAATATATATTTTAAATTTTAATTATTTTATTTTTTAATTTATGTAAGATCAAGTCAATCAATTTAACTAGCTAGTAAATCATGGGTTAAATCAATAAATCAATAGTCTAAGATGGTGAAAACTGAAAACCATGGTATTTAATAATATTTAGAAGCATCCCACGTAAGACAGTTACATTAGCTTGAAGGAACCAATAGGAGATGACCTTATCCTATGGGAAATCTTACTCACACCACAGCCACCAAATAACATTGTGGCTTCTCAATTCTCCACCAACACACAAAAACACTAGAAACTAAAACACTCACAGCCTTCAACAGAGATAGAACCAACTGACAATGGCAGCCTCACTTCAAGCAGCGGCTACACTCATGCAATCCCCCAAGCTGGGCATCAATGGCCGCACCAACGTTCTTCCCCTGAAGCCCACTCACTCCCTTTCAAAAGCCTTTGGTTTGGAACCTGCTGCCTCCAAACTCACTTGTTCTCTTCACACTGATCTCAAGGACTTGACTCTAAAATGTGTTGAGGCCACCAAAGTTGCAGGATTCGCCCTTGCCACCTCTGCTCTCCTTGTTTCTGGAGCAAGTGCAGAAGGTGTTCCAAAGAGATTAACCTATGATGAAATCCAGAGTAAGACATACTTGGAAGTGAAGGGGACAGGAACCGCGAACCAGTGCCCAACAATCGAAGGCGGAGTGGAATCATTTGCCTTCAAGCCAGGCAAGTACAATGCCAAGAAATTCTGTCTTGAGCCCACTTCCTTCACCGTCAAGGCAGAGGGTGTCACCAAGAATTCTCCTCTGGAATTCCAAAACACCAAGCTCATGACACGTCTTACCTACACCCTTGACGAGATTGAGGGACCCTTCGAGGTGTCCTCTGATGGCACCGTGAAATTTGAGGAGAAGGATGGCATTGACTACGCTGCAGTGACTGTTCAGCTCCCTGGAGGAGAGCGCGTACCCTTCCTCTTCACCATTAAGCAGTTGGTGGCATCAGGGAAGCCAGACAACTTTGGCGGGGAGTTTTTGGTGCCATCTTACCGTGGCAGCTCTTTCTTGGACCCCAAGGGAAGAGGTGCTTCCACCGGGTACGACAATGCAGTAGCATTGCCGGCCGGAGGAAGAGGAGACGAGGAAGAACTCGCTAAGGAGAACAACAAGAGTGCATCATCATCCAAAGGGAAGATCACCTTGAGCGTGACGCAGAGCAAGCCAGAGACCGGAGAGGTTATTGGTGTGTTTGAGAGCATTCAGCCATCAGACACTGATTTGGGTGCCAAAGCTCCAAAGGATGTTAAGATCCAAGGAGTGTGGTATGCTCAGCTTGAGTCATAGACTTGTTTTATATGGTGTAATCTGTGGCTTGTTTGATTTAGATTTTGTTTGTAACTCCCACACAGTGCTCCTGCTGCATCTGTCTCTTGTGGAATTCTGAACAATGAGAGGTTTATCATGTTTGTATATTATATTGACTTCAAACACAATGCTTATAAGCCAAGACGCGGTAAAGTTTAGGTTGGAAAAAGAAGCACATGCTAGTGAAGAGGAGATGATGATAATTATAGAAAATAAACAAATGGTAAAAATAGTTAGATAAAAGAGATAAGTGGAAACAAAGATTTTGAAAGAATAAGACAAAATGCATGGACCAATTATTTCAGAACATACACATTGAATATGGGACAAAAGGAAAGCTTCAAGGTAAGAAAGGGGTGATAACAAATAGCAACTAACAGTACTGTAAAATAGTTTCAATGGAGGTAATGATAGGTTCAATGTAGTAATAATGGGTGTTTTTTTTTCTTTTATTTTTTTTTCTTTTTGTTTTCTCTTCATTTTTTTGGGGGGCAGTAATGTATTAGCTAATGGAGCACTTGATCGAAAGTTATTTGCTTAAAAATACTAGGAGAGGAGCAGTATTGAGTGACATTGAAATGGTGATACAATTTTATTGGAAGAAGAGAGTATGGATGAGAAGCATATAGTGAGGATAAATCAGGGTTGATTGGCTACCAAGGCAAGAAGGAGAGAAACTGAAAGTAGTGCTTCTTAAGGAACAAAGTTTTGGCTAGAAAGGATTTGTTTCAAAATATAACGGCAATGTTAACTTTGAAAATTGGTGTCAATGATTTAGTAGGGAGGGAAGACATGATAAAAATAGAAAGAAGTCATCATATGTACACCTTTTGGGTTGGTAGGCATCTTCATGTAATGCAAGACACAAATGCAATTGTGGTGTAAAGTGGAGTGGTGATTGGTATGAGCAAGTTGAAGTATTGGAAGTTGAACTGTGGTTGAATTGGAGAACTAGCAGAATCGGTTAGTTTTGGAGTTTTTTTGGCCATATCATTTATTATTAATTTCGTATGCCAATTATAAAATTGAGTTGGAATTCGCACATTGGTTATTATGATTATTTAATATGAGAGCTCGAGTGTCACGAGACTTGTTATTTTACCTTTCAGCATGTTCTGATTTTTGACTCGATAAAATGCACATTCCTTTGATTACATTTTGAACTTGTATTAACTAAAGTTACTTCACATCCTAGGAATAGGATTCATAATAAATTTAAGGTTAGGTTTTGTATAGGGTATACTATAACAATTTTCTGTTGAAAAAGTATTCTCTTACTTGACAAGTAAACATTTAAATTCCCACAATGCTAGATTCAATATTCAAGCACCAACAAAAAAAGTTTATATTCTTTTGGCATTAACATATATACACACATACTCCACAAAAATTGAAGGACACACTTTTTTATAGATCAAAGGAACAACCAAAACTCGGTGGTTTTTTCCACAAATTATATGAGAAGTTCTCTCCAAGTGTTTCCTAATCCGATCCGAACCCATCTTAATTAAGTTTTGGTATAACCAAATGTCATTGTCGGTTTATTCCTTTGTCCATCACAGCTTCTGAATGGACAAAGGTAGAACCATATATTGCAAAATTACAGACTAATTCATGACGCTTTTAACACTCCTGCTTCCTGAAATTATCATTGTCCTCCACTGGTTTCTCCCCTGATGAAAAAAAAAAAAAAAAAAAAACAAACTTCATGATGTACACCTCCCTGGAACATTTCGGAAAAGGAAAACATCATCATAGGAAGTAATCCGGTGCTGGCTTCTTGGCAGGTGCCCCTCTTGATTCCTACATTCCATTAAAAAGAAACATGAAAACTAACTTCAGAAATTGAACACAACTAAGGGATAAAAGAACCTAAATATCATTATAACGTCGTTCAATCAAAATGGATTTTCACTCGTGCTCAAATAATGTTAAGGACGATGAGAAAACGCTAATTTAATTTTTAATAGAACTGTAAAAAAAGTCATTATAGTCAGGCATGCTTTACGAGGTATCAATATACTAGAGCTTATATAAATAAAGAACGATTAGATCTGGCTACAAACCTGTGGAGCAGCATCAAACACCCGGAACTGCTTATTAAGATTTCCATCCAACTCCAGAATTGCAGCTACATTACCACATCTGGAACAAAGAAAAAAAATGAGTCTTCAGACCAGAAAACATTCAAACCCTAGGAAATAAATAGATTTTAATTGATGATGTACCTGTAGCAATAATTTGGAGCTGACCAGACAGTAACTATCTGGTTATTAAACATCCATTTATATCCTTCCATTACCAACTGATGAGCACGGCATATATAGTCAATGTTATTGGAGTGGTTAAAAGAAGTAACAACACTACCACCAAATAAGAACCCAGCACCACGAGGACTTAGACTCCATCCATCCACGATATCTTCTGGGTCAGACCATAGGAGGTCACACATGGCACCATCATGGGGTACTTCTTGCTTCCGATCAATAGTCCGTATCTGGATACGTGTAAGAAATAATATATACAATTGCTGATGTAAAATCTGATACCCCAGAGACAAGTAATTAGAGAAGCATTTCTAACCTGATCCAATGTTGAAATGGGAGGAGAAAGACCACCATGGACACTGAAAATCCTGTTTTCGATCAGGGCGGACAAGCTGCAATGTTTTGTTAACATAGGAAAGCACTTAGTAAAAGCAATTTAAATTGTGTTAGCTCCATATATTTTTCATTAGGCAGGATGTCATACTAATCAGCATAAAGTTCTTGAAATCATCAACCTAAACATTTTTTCTTATTTTCTCAAAACCACACCCTTTCCCTTTTATAACACATTTGAAGATAAACTAAATAAAGCATCCTTTAAGTTTTGAACCAACTCAAGTCCACCCAAACCCCTTTTCGGCTCTTAAAATAGAAAGAAATATATTTACTCAGCAGGTTAAAACTTTTAACACAATATATTATTTGAGTATGAATTTCATAGTTGAAATGTTAACTGAAGAATAACAAAAGCAGAAGTCCAATCAAAGACCATTTCAGGAATTCTATAGTAATTTGGCTTTCAACATCTCTGGATAAGGAACTCATAAGGAATACTTGGATCAAGTAATGTTTATATGGATATCTCTATTTTGCTTTCTGTCGACCACAGAAAGTCATTTGTAAGAATAAAAACTTGTGATGAATCAGATATTAACAAACCTTAAGTAGTCGAATATATCGGTACAATATCTCCAAACATTGACTGAACCATATTTTCGAAGGCATTCATCATAAAATCCATACACCTGTCAACGGTGGATAATAAATAAGTATTCAGAAGTCACAAATTCCAGTTTCCAGAAAACAAAAAACACCCCAGACAAACAAACCAAAAAAAATTAATATGCTTTTGGAATATCTCTTTCTTTCTACCAAATGATAACAAACAAACCTGTGTGATCTGACGGCTCTCATGGTTCCCCCTAATGAGTGTTATCCGATCTGGATACCTCACCTGGTAGTAGGTAATTAATTAGTTACAGAAATGATTAACAAATAAAAGAACATCATTAAGAACACAAAAAGAATGAGAAAAGATGATTTGGCATGACAAAACCTAAAATAGCCATGAGTTTCAGAAACACACAAACAAGCTAGGAATCCCTTACTGAAAAATAAGGCCACATTTCTGAGATCCATATGGCAAACTGACTGAAACATTTTTTATCTTTGAGTTGTTATTACGACACTCAACATTAATGCAATGCATACAGAAAGCTTGACAAAACAGAAACAATTGAAAGAGACTCCAAAATAATATGCAGCATGCTTCTAACTTCTCCAGAAAAAAAAAGGATTAGTAAGATTATTATATAGTCACCTTAAGAGCCAGCAGAAGCAGAAATGTTTCAACCGAGTAAAATCCTCTATCGACAAAATCCCCAAGGAACAGGTAGTTTGTTTTGGGGCAATCACCTCCTACTTTGAAAAGCTCCTTCATGTCATAAAACTGACCATGGATGTCACCGCATATCTACGCAACCGAAACAGCTTATCAGACGTTTACAGGGAAAAAAAATAACAAGCAGAGTCTTAAAGAGTCATTAGTGCAGTAGACCAAATCCCAAATCTTGTTACCAACATACTGAATACATCTGCTTTGCTATAAAAACAAGCAACAAGAACATAAACCGCAGTTCCATTATTATCAAGTAGAGAACACTGTATGCCATGCACTTCAGTACTTACCTAATTCCTAAAAAACCTATGAAAATTACTCTGAGATTAGAAAATGCACAATACAATGTAGTACTTTGTAAATCTGATACGAATTATCTCAGTCCCCTAGCTCCTACCTCAACCTACTCATGCAATTCAACAAATTTCACTCAGAAAAGGGGAAAAAAAAGCACAGAGTCTATCGATATCCCAATAAATACTAAGCCCTAGATAAAGCTCCCAACTTGAAATATTTTTCTTCTTTCCCCCAAAAAACTGAAATGGAAAAGATTTCAGGCACGTATTGTTCAGTTTCAGCTGAAATTAGCAAAATAGAAAAATCCAAATGAAACGTTGAATCTAGAAATTGAAGAAAAGGAGCAATGAGTTGAGTGAACAATAACAAAATTTTATGCAAGAGAGAGAGGGAGGGGGGAGGTTTAGGGTTGAGAACTGACGGTGACGGGGGCGTCGACGCGTTGAACGTTGCTCTCTTCGACGAGGATTTCCATGGCTTTGAGGCAGAGAGCCTTCACTTCAGACTCTTTGAGAGGTTCGCATTTCTTCAGCTGCTCTATTTGCCTGTCTAGGTCTGACATCGATTCTCTCTCTCTCTCTCTCTCTAGAATCTTCTTCTTCTTCCTTCTGCTCGAGGAAGGAGGAGAACTCAATCTCTATCACTCACTGTGGAAGTGTTTGTGCTTCTTCTTCCGCTTCAAACTCTTTTGTCTTTTCTCCCTTTTTTGCAAATCAGTCACTTGATTTTTATAATTTCATCTATTTCCCTTTATGCTATTGCTTACCGACCTTACCTTATGTTAATAGGGGTTAAAACTAAAATAAATGAAGTTCTGCATCTATTGTCAAGCTTCCTTTTATATATGCATTCATAAGGTAAAAAACTAAAAATGAATTTGTTTCAAAGGAAAAAAAAGGGTAAAAATGATTTATATTGCTAGTTTCATTTAATAAAACTGTAAATTAAAACGTGTCAAATATGCTTTTAAAATAATTTTAATCTTTTAAAACTAAAATCACAAAAAAACTTTTATCAAATTATATCAAAGAGAAAAAGACAAATAAGTCCCTAATCTTTTATTCCGCGAATATTTTTGTCTTTTACTATTAAAAAATACTTTTAAGTCCTAACATCTTTAAAAGTTGAACGGATCAATTTTTCGTCCAAATACTTCCATTAAACCTAACAAAAAAATCTGATATAGCTCCATTTTACTTATCTGTCATTATGGCTGTCCACATGTCATGTTAATAAAAATGAGCTTTTGAAAAATGGACAACAAAATCCGTGTCTCTCCAAAGCAATAATCTTCGCACACAAAATGATGTCGCAGCTCCCTTTTACTAACATGCCACTTTGGCAGCTGTAATACCGGTGAGTAGAATGAGAGTCACGTCAAATTTTTTTGTTGAGCCTGATAAAAATATTTAGACAAAAAATTAAGCTGTCCAATTATTTAAGACAGTCAAAAACTTAAAAATATTTTTTAATGATCACAAAAATACTAAAAATTAGGACCTATTTCTCATTTTATAAAAAATTTATTGAAAATCTAAAATTTTAAAAGTTTCAATACTTATAAGTATGGAGTAAAAACTTTTGCAAACTATTTCAAATATTACTGGAATAATTATTGGGAAGCCATTGGAGGCACCTTCGGTAAACGACGTTGAGCCAGGAGGCTCCGTACGTTACCCTTCATCCATCACCATTCCTTCCTAGAACGACGTCGTATCCATCATCCCAATTTTCATCCCTTTCTGACCTAATTGCTAATTTCCCCTAAAAAAGGTACATTTAATTGCTGCTCCGGTTTCGAACTTTCAATTATTTCCCATTACCATCGCAATTCGCCTTCTCAACTGTAATCTGATTCTTTCCTTTCTATTTTCATCTTCGGAGAATTGTTATATTTTGCGTATAAGCTTTATTGCTGTATGCGAATTCTGAGTTTTTTTTTTTTGAAGTTAACTTTTTGCATTTTCTGTGGTTGTTGATTTTATTGATACACCTTGGTTGGTGAAAATTTTGGGTAGTAACTAGTAACAGTATGATTACTTCTTTGATCATGAGCTGAATTGATTCTTAGTGGTTGATTTTATTGATATCCCTTGATTGGTGAAAATTGTGCATTAACAGTATGATTTACTTCTTTGATCATGAGCTGAATGGATTCTCTGTGAAATTCGTCTGTAATCTGTCGTTATTGTTATTATTAAGTTTTGTTGATCATTGATGTTTGTTAATTCCCCATGTTTGTTTGGTGATTATGTAAGTTGGGTTTATTGTTATGTTGTTTCAGGCTAATGGCATCTGCTTCAGACTCATGGGTGAAGGAATATAATGAAGCAGTGAAACTTGGTGATGATATTACAGCCATGATGTCCGGGCGGAATTCGGTTCCGTCGTCTGGGCCTGAAACCCAGCGTCACACATCTGCTATAAGAAGGAAGATTACAATATTGGGGACCAGACTTGATAGCTTGCAATCCCTTTTGTCTAGGCTTCCTGCAAAACAAGCTATGTGAGTGTTTACTTCTTGATGATTATATATGCTTATTGAAAATGGAAACATATGCTGTCACAATAGGGCAACTAGCACTTTGAGCACTATGCAGTATGCACACCACAAGACCATGCATCAGGAACTAGATTTAATGAAGAATTATCTAGATCCAAACTAGTTGTATTCATCTTGAGAGGTGTAATACTGAACTCTATCGTTCCGTGGTATTAGCAGTAAGGCATATATATTATATATGTTAATAATGTGATAACATTGTGAATCAATATAGCCTGGTGCTAGCAGAGTATGGTTATTGTTCCTTGTGTTGTGGGTTCGAATCTTGGTTCGCAACTTTTGATTAAAAAATAATTTAACTGACACAATGACACCTGGTTGGTTGGAGTGCTAGACAATGGTGTTGGGAGAGCCGTGCCCTTTATGGGATCTCTAGTTCTCAAATAAGATTGCCTCATTAGGAGGTTACCTTTGGTTCCACAAAAGAGAATATGATATGATATGATATTGCGCCCATGTCTGGTTAGGAGTTAGTAGTAGGCATTAGTATAGAGAGAAAGGTTAGAGTAGAGGGAAAAGAGTGTGGGAATAGATTAACTGAGTATCCTTTCTATCTTGTAATTCCATACTAGGTCTTTGTGAATTCTGAACCAGTTCTATCATTGTGGAAGAATCAGCCTTGCCTTTTCGGCTGCAAAGTTGTATAATTGCTTTGTGAAGTTTTTTTCGTGTCAATGACGTAGATCCGAGAAGGAGATGAATCGCCGCAAGGATATGATTGCGAATTTGAGATCTAAAGTTAACCAAATGGCTTCCACTTTGAACATGTTGAACTTTGAAAATAGAGACCTTTTGCTAGGGCCAGAAACAAAGCCAGATGCCATGAGCAGAACAACTGGCCTGGACAACAACCAACTTGTTGGATTTCAACGGCAAATTATGAAAGGTCACTTGATTTTAGTTGGTTACTTTAAAACATACTGCTTATAGTCTATACTTGGGATTCCTGATATTTATTGCTGTTCAAGCAGAACAAGACAATGGCCTTGCAAAATTGGAGGAGACTGTACTAAGCACTAAACATATTGCACTTGCTGTCAATGAAGAGTTGGATCTACACACTAGACTTATTGTATATTACCTTCTTGAATGAATTTATCCCCTTCTTCTGTGGCTCATTTTTGTGTCTCTTCTAAATTGAATCCTTGCTCTTTTTTCCCTGGACAGGATGACTTGGACCAACATGTTGATGTTACAAATTCTCGGATGAGGGTAACACACATAACTTTTCTTTCGAGTTTAGACCAAATCTCTTGTTTAGTCTACCCAAAGCGAAACTCCGTTAATATTGTTATTGTCGCTCTCTTACAACTCTTTTTTTTTTGGGGTGAAAACAGTGGGTGCAGAAGAAATTGTCAATTGTAAATAAACGAACCAAGGGTGGTTGCTTCTGCTGGTGCTTACTTTTATCAGTGGTTGGCATTGTGGGTTTGCTTCTTGTCATTTGGATTTTGCTCGTTCATTTGTAATTATGAAAATACCCAAACACATCAATGTTTCTTTTGGGCAAATGTTGTGTATACAAGTGTGCATTGAAAAATATATCATACTCGAGTTTCATTATTTCTCTTGGTGCTTTGCCAATGATGTGGAATTAGTGGCTGCGTCGTTAGTTTGCTTTTGAGGTTATTACGGATTATACAATATTGCTTTATTTTAATTTAAGGAGGAATTTCTTCATGGTAATTTAATGTGGTCACATTAAAATGCAGCTATATAAATTACACATAGCTAGAAGTTAGAATCTACCATGCTTCATAATTAAATAAGCATATACTCCTGGTGACCATTAAGGAGAATGAAAGCTCTATAAAATATAAATCAATCAAGGTTCGGAGTGATTACACAGAAGAATTACTACAATATATTTAACACTTACAAAATTTGAAAAAGGTAAGACAAACTCAAGCAACTAAAAGAAGAGCTTTCTTGGGGATGCTCTAGATTCAACTGTTGAAGGTGAATTTGAAGACTTGAGGGGAGCAGACCTTGCCTTGCTTTCTTGGCCCTCAACCACTTTGTCAAGCAGCTTTGCAGCCCTTGGATCTGTCAGTAGCTTCTTCTGAAAGGACTGCGAGAAGCCAGTTGCGATGATAGTCACATGAATCTCCCCGGTGTAGCGATCATCAACAACAGCTCCAAAAATAATATTTGCAGAAGGATCAGCCAAACTTGTCACCACCTATAAAAATTAGAAGTTTTTTGACAACGTAGATAAGCAAATAAAAAAGGGGGAGGATTAACTAGTGTTTCAATGCTGTCAAAAGAATGAAATGGAAGTATCAAGACAATAAAATCTTAGCACTCAAGACGACCTCAAAACAACTAATACACAAGATTCAAGGGTATATTGGAGGATAAAAAATTATGGGATGAAATATGTTTGTTGTCCCCAACACTTTTGAAATTGTTCAAAATTACTACTTAAGTTTAATTTGTTTCAATTTTACTCTTCGAAGATTATGCTTGCAACTAGTTCACAAGATCAAATTGTATTAAAAAAAAAAAGAAAAAGAAAAAGTGTGTTCATTAAGCAAAAGTGATAAGATCCTGAAATACCTGAGACACCCTATTCACTTCCTGCAGGGTTATGTCCCTTCCTCCTGTAATATTATATACTACTCCAGTAGCTGACTGAATAGAGGAACCGATTAAAGGAGCCAAAGTAGCCTGTTCTGCTGCTTCTTCTGCTCGGTTTTTACCAGAGGAAACACCGACTCCAAGCATTGCAGTTCCAGAGTCCTTCATTACTGCCTTCACATCAGCAAAATCCACATTCACAAGTCCAGGTATCTACTAGAAGGCACAACAGTTAACAGGATCTCCCATGGCAAACAGGAAAGAAAAGAAGAATCACAGTTTGCAATTTGCAAATAAACTCACCGTAATGATGTCTGATATTCCCTGTACCCCTTGACGTAAAACATCATCAGCAAGATGGAAAGCATCCTGAAGAGCTGTCTGCTCATCAGCAATGTCAAGCAAACGATCATTGGGAATAACAATAAGCGTATCAACATTTTTCTGCAGCCTTTCAATGGCTTCAAGTGCCTGAAGAAAAACCGAATCAAAACTAGATGATCATTTTAGATTTCACATAACATTCTGGAATTCACATAACAAACTATGTAACAATAAAATAGACTGAATGTGTGTATTCAATGAAAAGAAAAGACCGATTTGGTTTAGGTGAAACTATTAGTAGCTTTTATATAGTGCAGTAATCATGCTCTCTCTCTAGTAAGGAAAGAAGCGGCACCTGCCTGCAAGGATCTTTTGCGTCCTTCAAAACTGAAGGGATAGGTAACGACACCTACAGTCAAGTAACCAGCCTCTTTGGATATTTGGGCCACAACCGGGGCAGCACCAGACCCCGTGCCCCCACCCATCCCGGCCGTTATGAACACCAAATCCGATCCCTTAAGAGCATTAGCAATAGCTTCTTTCGATTCTTCTGCAGCTTGCTCCCCCAAGAGCGGATTCCCACCAGTACCTGCATCTCTTGCAAGTGGATTTCACCAATTTGAACACAATGCCACACACACACACACACTCCCCTGAATTTTCTCCACTGAAAACTAACAACGAAATTGGAGAGAAGGTACAGCTACAGCTACACAAACAAATCACAAATACACACCACAGCCATAATATATTCATACAAGGATGAAAGTGCCTGACCTAATCCACGAGTCAGAAGTTCACCAATTTGAATAGGGTTCTCAGCAGAAGAATGTAGCAACGCTTGAGCATCAGTGTTTATTGCATAGAAGTCCACACCCTGATTATATATTAAGAAAAAAAAAAGTAGCACAATTCAACACTAGCTTAATGAACAACGCCACTAGCTAAATCACAACCCTAAAAACGTAGCAAAATAACACATTTACACAGCAAGCATGATACACAATTGAACTACAAGCTTAAGAGCAATCCATAAGCGAATTGAATTGAATTGAATTGAAGAGAGGAAAGCGCACATGTAAACCACTACCGATCATGCGATTAACAGCATTGTTGCCACCACCGCCGATTCCAACAACTTTAATCTTTGCGTTATCCACAAAAGCATAGGAGCACCTCACTGACCCGAAACGACGACGAGTGAAGCGTTTTGGGTGTGTTAGTAAGGTTGTTGTTCTAGGTTGAGGAGGAAGGCGCGGTGAAGAAGAGTGTGCATTGCGGTAGAGAAGCTCGTTAGGGCTTGTCACACGAAGCATTGCCATTGTTGTTTCTTCTCCTTCCCCAATTTCCAAATCCCAACGAGGTTTTGGTTAGTTCAGTTTTTACTGCTTAGGGTTTTCTCTGTCAAATGAAAACAAATCCAAACATTTCTGACATCCCCTCCACAATATTATAAATTAAAAATAAATTTTAATTTTAATTTTTGGTGTCTTCGGAGATTTTTGGTGTCTAATTTTAATTAATTAACAATATAAAACGACTTACACAATTATTTTTTAAAATTTATATTATTAATATAAAATATAATTATTTTTACTAACATAATATTATATAAATTGAATATATGTATAAAATAAATTTATATTAAAAAATACTAAAATTAAATTCTTAAAAAAATTACACATACCACCTTATCTATTTGTAATAATTCTAAAATTGGAAGTGTACAATGATCTCTTTAGTAGTTGGATGATAAGATTGAGTATATTTTTTGAAGATAGAACTCAAATGCAGTCAACTTCATGTGAAGTTGATATTTGAGAGCCGTTAGATAATTTGACTGGTTTGACTAAATTTTTATCTAACGACTTTAAAATATCAACTTCACGTAAAGTCGACTTCAACTGAGTTTTTACCTTTTTGAAATATGAAACTAAATAGATTATAAAATTGAACGAGTTTTTGTGACTTCATATTTTTATGGAAAAAAAAACCTTCAAATATTTTCCTTTTTCTTCTTCTCCCTCAAAATTTCAACTCGTAAATAAGAGGGTTAGTGTAGACACACGTGTATGCAAATCTGCCAAATCAAACGACATTATATGTAATATTATCAACTAGCATTTTTTGAGTTTTTTTTTTGTAAACTAATGGGCTGACTGCTGATTTGAAGGCCAAAATAGTTGAAGGTATTTTGGGCCAAATGGTGGGCCCATACCAACTTCATTTCGTGTTTCGATAGCAGCAAAAAAAAAAATCATAGACTATGATTGTTGTAACGTGAAGAAGCCATAGAAGCTTGAGATCTTCTCTCTATCTATACCACGACGAATTTTGAAGCTCAGAGGTAATTTCGATTTTGGATTCTACCATTTTCATGACTGATCTCGATATCTTTTTCTTTTCTTTCTTTTGGTTGATATCATTGCTGAATTTGGTTGGATCGTGTTTCAGGAATTGGTGGTTTCTTTTTGCTGATTGAGCTGGATCTCGGATAAGATGGGGTTCTTGGTGACGACGCTGATCTTCTTGGTCGTTGGAATCATTGCGTGCCTTTGCACCCGAATTTGCTGCAACCGAGGACCCTCCACTAATCTGTAATTTTTCCTCTTCTAAAATAATCTGCAATCTCGAATTTTTATAATTATTTTTTTTAATTGGTGTAGCTGGTTCTTGTTATATTGATTTACATGCTTAGCTTAATGCTACTATGAGCGAAATTCAACTATAGTTCAACCTTTTTTTTTTTGAGTGTGAAGTATGTCTTTACTTTTAGTGAAGTAGCTGAATTGGTTTGATTTTAAGCTTTGATTTGCTGTATTTTATTCTTAATTTCTGGAGATAGTTGATTTAGGAGAAGCATTGGGTAGAGGAGGATTTGCTAATCTTATCTCATTGCGGGTATTCATGTGGCCTTGTGGGATTTCTTTACTTCACATTGTGTGGATATGTGGATTTCAATGGCACTTAAAGCAGAGCTGAACATGTAGGTTGAAAACCCTTCAAGGATTGTGTAGGAGTTTTTATTTTTTTTCTCCCTACCACTATGAAATCAGCTATTGCTTTTCAATTGAGAGTAGCATTCCTATGACCAAATTAGATTTAGTAGTGTGTCTTGCACAATATAGAAATTTGTAACCTGAAATAACTGATAGATCTGGAAAATAGTGGGTTGCTTATTGGTTACAAATTTTTC
The DNA here is from genome assembly GCF_014773155.1 of Arachis stenosperma. Taxonomy (NCBI): domain Eukaryota; kingdom Viridiplantae; phylum Streptophyta; class Magnoliopsida; order Fabales; family Fabaceae; genus Arachis; species Arachis stenosperma. The sequence goes on along the minus strand of NC_080383.1, from coordinate 2,440,753 downwards.
TTCAAACCAGCTTTTCTAATGCTTGTTCAAATCTAATTCCGTCTAAAGTATAAAGGATCAGTGCATTTAAGCATGTCTTGTCTTTGTAGTATCATTGGGAAATTGTTTTTGTTTTCTTTTGTGTTAATTCTTGTGAAGTGGTAGCTGTATAGGTTATGAATTTGTAATGTTAATTCTTGTGAAAATGCCTTGCTTTTTTCCTGTAATGTGGCTTATATTTATTTAGCAATTCAAGTAGGTTTTTATGATGATGCAATTTTCATCTGAAGAACAGAGATTTAGATATTCTTGAATTACGTACATTTTCCTCTTATATTTATCTCCTCTCTACTTTTCTTTTATGAACATTTTCCTCTCTAAATTACTGTTCTTTGTATGAGCTAATACCTTATTATTCTGTTGCAGATTTCACCTTACTTTGGTTATTACTGCCACAATATGTTGCTGGATGATGTAAGTGCATGTTCCATTTACATTATCCTTTTATTTTGCATAACGTTAGCATATTATTGCTCGTTGGAATATCAATGAATAAATTCTCATGCTGAAATGTATCATCCATAATCAATCATATGGAAGCTTTGTTCCATGGGTGTGCTTAATGCCTCTGCTGATCCATGATACTGTCCCATGAATTTTTTCTTTTTTAAAATTAAGTGATATCAAGTTTTTCTTTTCTTTAAAATATGCTACTTTTTGTCACTTTAATCAGGTGGGCAATCGTATATCTGGCACAGATGAACCCTCTCATAGTACCTGTGCTGAATGAGGGTGAATAAGTTTCTTCATAAACAGAGGTAGCTCCTTATAAGTTAGAGAGAATGCATCAAAGGTTGGCTGCTAGAGATAATTCGATTTCGGCTCCAATGGATCATTCAGTATTTTCTATGGGTGGATCTGTATGTATTTAATGTTTGACAATGGCGTTTCAATTAGATTTTCCAGTGCTGGCTGACATTACCCATGTCATAAATTGTTGTATTCAATCCTCATTCATTTCAGAAGTCGGTACAGAGTGGTATCAACTATGTATTTTGGTGAAATAAGTTGATGAGTTTTGCTTTTTATCATTATATCATATGCAACGGTTAAGAAAAGAACTAATGCTTAGGGAAAAATCATTCTCGCAAGTGCAACTTCTGTATAATTATGCAGAAAAATAAGCTAGTTTAGTTTAATATATCTAAGCATTTTTTAACACATATTATGTCTACTTAAATTAGTGTCATGTGCACTTGTGCGGACAAGATACTAGTTTACAATCTAAAAATGACAAATTGGATAAGATTTGCTGCAAATAATTTATTTGCACATTTCTCACATTTGGAAGTATATCACAAAATCGGCATATACTCCTCTCTGTACTTGAAAACAAAATGAATAACTAAGCAGAACATATAATTAGGGTAAAAAAATTTCAGAAATTTTTTACATCATTTTTTAAAATGTTTCCTTTATACAATCAACTAAATTCCTGAACTCCTCCAAGGCTCTCTCATCAGCCCCGACACGCAACAGCGGCGGAAAGAAGAGCCATGCGGCGGTGGCCACCACAAACACCACCGTGACGGGCCCTGAAATAGCCCAATGTAGCATCCCTTTGTGTCCCAACCACTTCATCACACACAACTCCACAACCACACACACCCCATGCAAGACAAAGAAGCACGTGACCTCCCACGTGGGAGCGGCACGTGTGACGTAATAGAACAACAGCTCGTGCATTATGCCGGATACCACGAAAGACGCCATGACTCCGGGCACTGAGGCCCATTGGGGGCCCAATACCGTCCTGGACAGTGCAGTTCTCGCAGGAATGTATATGGTGTGTCTAAGAAGATTTGTTACAATGAGGTTCCACCTCCTTCCCCAGAATTCTTGCAATGAAGTGGACAAGTAAGGCTCATTAGAGTGTAGTTCTAGCTCAATCCCAAGTACAGCATTGGCCACAATGTTGCAAAGTCCCACAACAATATCTACCAATAGATAAACAAGGATGCAATATACACCAACAATAACTGTATGATCAATCTTTTGTTTGTGGTCATTAAGGCCCATCAATAATACCCCAAAAAGCAAGGCCTTGATAGGGAAAATAATGAAATGAAGCTTTTCCTTTCTTACCTTGTTTTTTGAGGGATTATGGTGAGTTTGGTTAGATGGGTATGGTTGATTTTGGTTTTGGGTGATCCCTCTAAGGGGTAGGCAAGCAAAGGAGAGGAAGAAAGGAAGAGACTTTGGTGGGTTTGAAGAGAGTGGGCCCAAGTCAAAGGTGAAAAGGATGAGCTTGAAGCTTGTGAGCCATGTAATCAAGAAGGCAGTGATACCTGTTGGGAGGACATAGGAGAGTTGAAGTGGAAGGAAGGTGAAGAGACACAAAACTGGTGTGAGGCTGAGAAGCCTTAACTTTCCTTTTGGTATATTTGATGATATGAAATAACAGTAACATAGTGAGGCTATGATTGAAAACCATACCTTCATTAAGTTCTTGATTTCTCCTTCCAATTCCTTGCATTTTGGGCCCAACATATTTTGCATAGTGAGTAATATGTTCCTAATGTCTGAAATTATGTGCATGTGAATACCATATGTGGGAATTGACCAAAATGGAGAAGTCCCCTATTAGGAGGGAAACCATTGAATGGTACCTGCTTCCAATTGGAGAAACTATAACCACCAAGTGGATGTGGTAGGTAGGCAAGATTTACTAATTTCATGGCTCGTGTTAGTTTTTATAGCTAAATATTTCACTTAAAGATAACAACGGTAATGTAATAAAATGATGTTGCAAGTAACATTTGTCTAATTTCCATGTTTGTATTCCTAAATGATGAATAAGAAGGAGCTTTCTACTATGAGGAAAGTATTTTCTCGTTTTTGATGGTCCGAAATTTGTTAAGAATAATGACCATTTAAATTTTGAACCAATGACTAAGATTTAAAAAATTTATTAATTATAAAATAATTATATTTATATTTAAATATTTTAAAAGATAATTTTATTTTAAAATTTTATTTTTATCCTTTTTTTTTTCTCTCTCTCACTCTAAACATCATCACTACCTCTGCCACCACCAAAAGACCTCTTGTAGGTCATCATTCAGAAGTTGGGTTCATATGAACCAAGTATCATTTCATGCAATATGCTGATTGCTGAACAAATTATTGCTTTGTTTCTGAGTGTTTTTTTTTTTACTTAACGAAGTGCAATAGCTCAACTCATGGGAGGTTATGCTTGAAATTGAAGCTTTAGTTTAGAGTTTAGACTCCGCAACCGGTCTTTATTTTGCTAAATATATGATAGAATTTTAAAAGTATTTGGCCCAAGTTTACAAGAGCGTGTTGGGTGGAAGATGCAAAAGAGAGACAATGATTTGGTTCAAAGTTTCGATGCATAACAAAAAAAACAATCTCCCAAAAAAAGAGCGCGCATTGGTAGTCCTGGTGTTGCCATTAATGGTAATGTTGATGTTTTTGTGGTGGTAGCAGTAAGCATTGTGATGAAAGATGTTTAATGGAAGAGAAGATAGAGAAAACGATAATATGAACATTTTATAAAATTATTTTGTATTTTTCTACATGGATATCATTAAGATCTAAAAAACTAGTTCGTCCATTAAAGTCATTCCCTTATTGAGATTATTAAAAAACAAAGAACATACGCTGTAACTACTCATCATCATCATTATCATCATCATCATCATCATCATCAATCCAACCTGCTGAATGCGTGCTGGCATATTCAACGTTAGGACCAGCTGCAAAACCATAAAGCACGGATATCCTATTTTCCTCATCAACATCTGCAGGAGTCGCTTTATAAGATGACTCAAATGCTGAAACTGGTCTGGCATAATTATATGCCATGTTGCCAACACTTTGCCTTGTATTTGACTCTATCTGGCACTGATCCTCCTCCTCCCTATGTAGCTCCTCTACAGTCTGCCTTTTGGCTGATGAGACCACACTGACGCCACTTCCATCATTTTCCTCGCTGTGTTTCCTTTTGGTTGACGATGTCTTCTCGGGCTTGCTCTTCTTACATTCAGGTCCCTCTTGGTTATCTTGGTCATCCTTAAAATGATGTGAGCTTCTTTTCCTGTGTCCATTCACGGATGCTTGGTCTTTTTCACCATCAGGTGACTTTGGGGGTTCTTGGCTTGGCATGATGTTGTCCCCACAATTATCATCCGTATTCACATCAGCAGGCAAACATTCGGCATTGGGGCTTTCCATCTCTACAACTAGATGTTGGCCAGATTGCTGCTCACGTAGCTCCTTGGCTATAGCCTTGTGTTTCAAAAGGGACAGTAGGGGTGGCTTTCCCTTACTAACTGCATTAGTTTGCTTGGAATCCTTCACCAAAAGAGCTCGTATGGGCTGGCTATCCTCGGACATTTCAGATTTCTTTGAAATCGTTGCGCTATTTTCAGTCAAACCAGAACCGGATTTTCCATTAGCTTTTGGTTGCTTCGCAATAGTCGAACCAGAGATTGCCTTTTCAGAACTGTTCTTTGCAAAAACTTCCCCAGGAGATGGCTTTCCATTAGCTTTTGGTTGCTTTGTAATATTTGAATGGGAAGTCTTCTTTCCAGTATTGTTCTTGCCACCACCTTTCCCAGCAGAGCGCTTTGGAGTCGCTTTAGATCCAGTAGTATCCTTGCTCAAACAACCGGATTTTCTATTAGCTTCTGGTTTCTTTGCAATGTTTGAACCAGAACTCATCTTTTCAGGACTCTTCTTGCTACCAACTTCTCCAGGAGACAGCTTTCCAGTCACTTTAGCTCTGTTGACATTTTCCGCCGAACAACTGGATTTTCCATTATCTACATCACCATTTTTCTTATTTGGCCTAACTCCCTCTTTGGTTGCAGGCTTCATCTTCCCATTATTGTTATTAATTTCTTGGACAGTATCTTCTTCATCGGGGAATTTTATATGATCTCTTAGAGGGGTCCCTAATATTTCATCAATATCATGATTCCTGGTCCAAGTAATTGGTGGGAAGAAATTAGTACAGGAATAACAAGGACAAGGTGAGTTATAGAAAGTAAACTTAGAACACTTACAGGCAATAAATAAGAATGCGTTTGTTTGGCAAAAGACCTTCCCAAGCCCTTGTGATAACATCATCATCATCATTGTCCTCAAAAGCAATCTCTCTGATAAGCACAAATTGAGAATCTATCTTCTAAACAACTTAGAATAAAAATCATAAAATGAAGACAAGAAAGACAAAAGTAAAATGTAAATAACCTTGGCAAACATTTGCGGTGATATGATTTTGGACAACGTCTACAAACAGCCAATTGCAGCTCAGGTTTCATTACATTTTCAACTTCTTTACAGACACAGCAATAATGAACAGGACAGGTGAAAGAATTTGCGCCCGAAATGTTTCTCTCAAGCTCCTCTGCATCATGATTATTTATCTGGGAAAGTAACTTGGCAACACAATGTGGATGATAGAAGTATTCACAGGTTGCAGAAGCACATTTAATGACCTGAAAGAAGACTTCACAGAATAACTCTTCCATTTTACAATAAATCAATAAATCAACGTAAGAGAAAGCAGATTCTAAAGCAAGAGAATTAAGGGTCAAAAGTATCAGTTCCCAAGAAAACATAATAGGGTTATGACGGATTCACTACTTAATTTAATACCCACCCTGCCTATAGAAAATAATATGAGAATGAATACCAAACTGCCAAGGAAACCAAAAACCAAGGTAATGAAATTCCACAACTAGAGATCTGATATGTCATCGCGACCTGCTACAAGGTGGCGCAGACATTACCAATATATTATAATAAAACTCGGAGCACCATTAAATACTAAGTAAAAGCTTTTTCTCCTCAAAATAATATTGAAAAAAAAATACTAAAAGGAATCGGTGGCACTTCAGACAGCTATGGAAAATATATAAACAGAGTAATCAACGTGCATGACGAAATTCATTTTGTTTGCAAAAGCTATACCTCAGCACCCTTAACTTTATCAGATGATCCCAGCTCGCCACATGCAAAGCACTGATGCTGATTATATAAACAGTTCTTACAATAAAAGCTCGGGATCCGCTGCAGATTTTTGAAACAAAAAAGTAAATTAGTACATAAACAGTAAAAAGGAGGAGTTAAATAGATAACACAGGAAAATGATATCATATCACAACCTCCTTCTGAGCGAAACCAAGAGAAGCACACTTAGATTCTTTACCATCCATCTTTCTCGCATGAAATGATCTCATGCATGGTCCTTCACAACTGCATGTATCATTAGATTACTTAAAATTATGGGGAGAAAACTCATACTGTTCCATAATAATGAAGATGAAATGTTCTGGTACTGACGGAAATTATTAACAATCACACTCACACCGATGCACATGGCAAAAAAAGCACAACAAAAGAAATTAACCCAAATGAAGGGAAAAATCATACCATGTAAGATTACCACCATCATCACAAATCACACAAACTTCATGAGATGAATCATCCTCTTCTTCAGATTCTTCACTAGCTTTATTTACGCCCTTGTCAATATCATCAAGTATAGATGCAGGCTGTACCAAATCTTTAGCTTCCTGAATAAAAAATTAAAAGATATTGTAAATATTACATATGAAGGAACAAGAAAAAAGAAAGATCATCTTTCTGGGACAAAGAAATATTTCACAAACCTTGCTAGAAAGATTTTTATTCCCCACTTTCGCCTTCAAAACGGTGAGCAAAAGCTGTTTAAATCATGGAACTGTCATTAATAAGAAACACGTGTCGGAGACAAAACAATCAAGCATTATTGCACTGGGTCATTAAAAGAAAGAAAGAAATATTTTTCAAATATATCTAAACCCTTATGACGCAAACAAGAACAAGCTTCACCGACTAGATAGACTCAATCACAACCGCACAAAATGCCGCACTCTTTTTACAAAATTTCTTGCAGACACCACCCATTTATATATACATTTACTTTTACCCATCAACCTAAAGCATTCACATAATGCATCACGTACACATAAAAATTAGCAATTAATTTAACTCAGTTGCTAAAGTATACATGTATAATGGCAAATTTGAATCATTAATTTTCAAATTACCATTATAACGGCTACGACAAATAAAATACAAACCTGGGACTTAGCTAAGACACCATCTCTTTTGGCAGCTTCATCAATTAAATGCATATGGTCCAGCAAATCTTTTTCTGAAGGCTTAGACTTAGATAAGCTACAATACAAATAATTAAAGAATAAGAAAACTATTGCCATAGAAATAAGTAGTAGCATCAAATCAAGTCCGCGAACATGGAAAATACCTAAATTCCCTATTCTTAAACATGTTACCCCAGACAGAATTGGCTGATGTCTTGGGATTTCTCTTTACTAGATGCAGGAAGTGAACGGTGATCAGAATGGTCCTTATAGTATCAAGATAGCTATTCCTTGGCTTCTTCAGCTCAATCCACCTTTTCTCTTTTGATAATAGCAATGATATCACAGGTTTTGCTCTAGAAATATCAAATCTCCATGCTGTGACCTGCACCATAACTGCCTTCAGCCCCTCATCCGTAGAGCCATGTAGGAACACCCTCTCTTCAGTTCGACCAGAATTCTTGACAGCTTTATTACCCCATTGAATTGGCAATGCAGCAAAAGAAACTGGCTCAGAATCCTCATCTTCAAGATGGTAATTAGACACAGAGTTAAGCTCGGTGTCACCCTCAGCCTCGTCATCTGAACGTACCACCTTACCCTTTTTCATCGAAACAGTTTCTCCTCTACACAGCTAACTAGCTAAGCCAAAAAACACAAAAAAAAAAAATTAATAAACTAATTTAAAAAAAAATCAAATAACCAAAAATCAAGAGAAAGTAATGCTCATATCATAAACAATCCATCACATACAGATGCAAATCTCAAACAATAACATAACAGCTTAGGGTTCAAAACGCCAGTGCAAAATCCTCACATGCAATCATAGTAATAAGTAATAACAATGCAATAACAAACAATGCAATAACAAATTACACATACCGCCGTCGATAATAATAATAACGATAACAATCGAGAAATTTACAAGCAGAATCGCATAAAAGAACCCTAAAAACAAAATACAAAGCGAAAACACGGAATAATCTCTTAATAAACAAAAGAAAAATAACCGATAAATAATTAATGATGAGTAAGAGAGTAGTGAACGAACCTTAGAAAGAAGAAGGCGAAGGAGAAGAAGAGAGAGAAAGTGGCGCGAAGGTGAAGACAAAAGGAGAATAAAAAAAGTATGAATAAAAAGAAAAAAAAGGGAACAAAAAAGAGAGTGAGAGTTGGTGACGGAAAGTAGAGAGTTAACGAAACAGTGTGGCGTCAACGTAGTTATCTGCTTCTAACTTAGCCGTAAACTTTGCCGCTAAACCTTCTCCGTTTTCTTCAACCTTTTCTTCATCACCCGCCACGTATCTTAAATATACGTTTTTTTCAGGGAGTATCTTAAATATAGTTTGACTTCACTCTTGAGTGTTGACTCATCTTCTTTTTTTCTATTATTATTATATTTTTAATTTGATATTTATATGCACTTGTAATAAGATAAAGGAAAAATTTTAAGTGTATCGAGAAATCGTTGATTTTAATTAATATATATTATATATATTTTTTATAATTCAAATTAACGATTAAAACAATTGAAATATCAATATTTTTGGTATATTTAAAATTCTTCTTAAGATAAATTGATATTTGAGAATTATATGATACAATTTGATTTAATTTGTTTGATTAAATTATTATTTTATTATTTTTAATTATTAATTTTATATAAAAATTAGTTTTTGTGTAATATTTAACAAATATTTTAATAGTATATTGATGAAAGGTGTCATAAATATAATGTAAAAATAGTATATTATAAATAATATTTTTTTTGATAAAAAAACATAAATCTTAATAATCTCAATCAAAACTTATAACAGTAATATATTAAGATAGTAAAAAAAAAATAATTATCTTTTTTTATTAAGATATGATAATATCAAACCCTGGTTTTTGTTTAGATATGATAAAATTCTTTTAATGATAATGCTAAAAAGATAAAAAATAAATTTAAAATTTATTTTATTTAATATTTATTAATTATTATAATAACTAATGAAGACTAAATAAATCAAATTCTTACTGTTTTTGATTAATTTTTTGTTAATATTAAATATTTCTGTTCTTTTAACGCCTTTACTCTTTTTATGTGAATCTATTTGAGGAAAGAATCCAAGGCAAGTATATCAAGAAAGTTGATCTATACTTGATTCATCCCTAACTTTAGATTGACTCCACTAATATTAGTATATTACCGAATCACTAAATTAAATCAAGCATTTAATAAATTTGATTACCTTCATTATTCAAAGATATCGTTTCTATTTCTATTTTTATCAAGTGATTTGGAACTGATTTATTAGTCAAAAAAATATACTGATTTGATTTGTGAATATACTTTCGGCTTTCTTTTTTATTTAATTTTAGCCTCATTGTTTTGTGAAAATAAAAATTGTCAAAACGCGTTTTTTTTAAATAATAAAATGAAACCCAAATTTGCTGATATCACTCTCTTGCACATCAATTAATTAATTAAAGAATATTTACATTAAAGTAAGAAGAACAAATATAAACAATTACATCTTATTTTAACATTCAAAAGTAAACAAAAAAAAGCAATCATATCATCATATTATATATTAAAAATCAATCATCAAATTAATCATTTGCATAAAATACATATTCAAATACAAAAATTATATTAAAGACATGTACAATAGAACATGTATTTAGGGTTGGCAATATATATCTTACCCGTGAGTACCCAACTCGAACCAACCCATTCGAGTAAGATTGTCTATCCTACCCGTTGCGGGTAGGATCGAGTGCGAATTTATGGTATACTCTATCCTACACTATTCTATCCGCACCTTTAATATATATTATGTATATAGTGAAGAAAATGAGATTTGTATTCACAATCTTCTTCTTATAAAAACTTAAAATAATCACTAAACTAGTTGATGATCATATTATTTGTAATTTTATGTTGATTTTTTTAAAATTTTATTGTTTTTAATTTTAATTTGAACTTAATTTTTTATTTTCTATTTTATTAATATGTATGGAATTTGGAATGGTTGAATTTTATATTTATTTGAAATGTTTTTTTGTTTCCGCGGGTAAAGTCGAGTAAAGTAGAATTTAGAACTTTAGGGTGCGGATAGAGTTAGAGTTGAGAGATTCCCAACTCACATGTAGGATAGAGTAGAATTTTAAAAAAGTTTTTAATTCGCGGTAGAATTAGGATAAAATCTAAATCCTACCCTACCTTTCCCATTGTCAGCCTACATGTATTCATTACAAATACATAAATAATCATTTTTAGTATATATATTTTAAAAAAAAGGTATGTGGCCCTTTAATTATATAATATATTACATAATCCTTGAACTACTTTTAATTTATATATAATAATACCTAGTTTGATATTTAAGGCATTTGATATTGACCCTTTCTCTTTTATGAGTCAAACCAAATTAAGAATTTATTTGAGTATTATTAAATTGTTAAAAAAATTAAATAATTTTTATTTATTATTTAAACCTATTTAACAAATATTTAACAGCAAAAATAAAAACTAAAAAAAATTACTTAAAAAATTTTTTATATAATAAATAAATAAATAATTTTTTTATATTATTATATCCAAACATAATTAACAAATAAATAAAATATTTTTTCATAAAATATTCACACATAATTTTTTTTTAATTTCTTAGAAAAAGATAACTCAAAAAAATGTTCTCTTTCAAAAATCACCCAAACAAGTCCTATATCTACCTTCAACTAAGCTCATTTCATTTTCATTTCATCTTACACACTCATGAAACCTGAAACCTACTTGAATGCATCAAACATTGTTCAAGAAACCTCATTTATATCCTTCCCTTTTTGCCCTCTTGGCCATTATTTTGTTCCCTAACAAATAATAATTCCTTTCTAGAAAGAACAAATTAAACAATATGTCAATATATCTTTTTACACATTATTATCATTGGTATTCACAACTATTTCCTAAACTTACCTTCCATGAACATTTTTCTTACCCTTTACTCTAATTTCTTTACCTACCAACAAAACAAAAAAGAAAGAAAAAAGAAAATGATTTGGAACTCATCTCATGTTTGAGAGATAAAAAAAAACTTTGCAAAGTGCAAAACTAGGCCCTCATAGCTCATCAGACTCAAGTTGTGAGGACACTGTTGTGTCAGATGTGGCATCATCAACACTCAAGTTGGAGAGTTCACCACCAAGGGAAGAACTCTCGTCTTCGCCGCAAACTGATGGAGCTGGGGAAGCTTCCGGCGTGGTGGTCGTAGCAGTACCAGCAGGCGAAGGAAATGAATCCAGTGCATCTTCACCTTGTTGTTGCAAGCTCCAATACATTATACTGGCGGCGAGAGTGAGAATCATCTTCTGATTAACCTGCCATATGATCATGGATACGAGTCAAAGACATTGTAAATAAAATAATTAGCAGCTTAACAGTCACTATCATGAATTAAATAACAAGAAAACGAACTATGAAGTAGCAAGTACCTCCATAATGTCCTCTGGTAACAAAAAGATTGAACAACCAAGTTTTCTCGCTACACTGATTATATAGGTGGCGTTCAGTTTCTTCTCATCATCTAGAAATTTCATAAATCAAGAGGATAAGTTAATTTAACAAGAAAGATTATATACACCATCAGCATAAACAAGTTTTACACGTATATCCAATATCTGAAGTCGGATAAGCACAACCAAACTATAGCAATTAAATTCGTAAATGGTATCCTTTTAAGGAATCATTACCGCTTTCACCCTTGGTGACCAGGTTCCAGTTAACAACCCTAGGCTCTACGGCACTGAGAAGCTCAAGGAAAAATATTCCACTTGACAAACTCTTGTCCTAAAACATATCCAAAAGTTTGTCACCAACAAAATCATCATTTGGTTATAAATGCAGTAAGGATATTTTCAAGGGAAAATAAGACATTAAATGTTAAATAAGAAACCTTGAAGCTATCAATCTGGGAAGTTCTGCCAGTGCTCTTCACTTTTCTGTTTGTCCATTTAAGAATATCGGCATCAGTGATCTCCTTGCCTTGTGAGTGAGATCTCAAATTTTTTAACAGTTGAAGCATTGTGAATCTCATCAACTGCCACAATAAAGCTGAAAAAGAAAATAAAATAATAAGAACAACAGAATTTTAGACCGTGGCTGAACTCAGATAGATTGAAGTCTATTATCCTTCAAATTATTTTAATGTTCTCTGGATTTAAAGCAGTTAATACTGCAAGGCTTGCAAATAACTTTTGTTTTGGAAAAGGGTGGAATCTACATTGATATATGAAGGGATTACCAAGAATGAGCTTCTTATTTCCTTGCACGATGTCATTTCCGGCTACATTGACAAGCGAGAATCGCAGTTGTTTAGCGATTTTAATGACCTGATTGCAGTTCTCTACTTTTCTGAATGGCATCTTAATTGGAGGTTTTGTTGCATGTTTCCAGTTTACTGTTCCTGGAAATATCTTGTCTAGAACTTCCAAAAGTACCCATCTACACGCAAAAGGTAAAAGAAATCAAACACATCAAAGACATGCAAACATATGCTCAACACATCATAGGTTTCCACAGAAGGAGTGGATATAATGATGTGTACAAGGCTTTAGATATTGACAAAATAATCGACATACCCATTTCGGACATCTTCAAATAGACTATTTATGTGAGTAGCTATGCCAAGACTATTTATCCATAGCCGGAAGCATCTCTCTTCTCTAGATGTTTGTACATCATCCATTGTCATCATCTTAGCATATGACATCTTTTTAGTGTCTGTAGATAGGCCACTCCTGCATCGCGCATAGCGAAAATCAGCCAAATAGATAACTTGTTTCAGATTGTCTTGGTCAATCCTATGCAAGACTATTTAATGATGCAATACATTTCATACCTATGATGAAACAGTTGCGCAACAAATGCAAGATTCAGATTTGAGGATCCCTCTTCAATGTCCTTCGGGGACAAGTATCGTTTGCAACCAATTTTCTCTGCATGTTCGAGGACCATATTTGCCCTTTCATTGGTATCCTTGGTATCCAAGGTGAATCGAGTGCCATGTTCAGGTGCAAGAACATTAAGAAGATAAGCATAAGCTTCTCCATCCTGTAAACAAATGCCCAAGAATGCATAAGGATATTGCAATAATAATCGCTTGTTTATGCATTGAACTGTTATTTCGAAAACGAGAATCATACTTCCTCAATTTTGCATTTATGTACATGGTAACTTCTAAGTATAAAAATTGTCTACAAACAAATCAGACATTACTCAAACTGGCATAAGGCGTTTAAGAGAAGTGCTAATATACCTTAACATCCAAAGAAAAATTCTTCACAGTTTTATGGTAACCTCCTCTCTGGAGATGAAAATTCATCCACTTCAGCAGGACCTTTTCAGGTGACAAACTAAGAAGCTCTTCAATCTCCTAAGACAGCAAGTAAATGCACAATCAATCAATCTCTGAAAAAACTATGCTACAATTTGATTCAAATTAGAATGAAATCGAAAATCAAATAAGAGGAGAAGATTTCATATATGACTACCTGGCTATCATCAACCAATTCTACAAGCTGAGGGGTCTTCTTGAGGTTCAAATCAGCCAAAAGCTGGATCTGAAATTCCGAAAAAGTTGAAGGAGAATAAGAATATGACATAGGAAACTCAGATAACAACACTGCGATGGAGAAAGGATTATGAAGTTCGATTATTATACCTTTATGATTTGGGAAATCAACCCAAGAACAAGATGAGGCTGCAACAGAGAACCAAAAAAAAATGTCAGGAAGACTACAAATCAAGAGATAAAAGGTTCTGATCAAATGTCGACAAAAGATTCAGGGGACTCAGATTGCCAGAACTTACTCGTCCTTCCACTAAATCCTGGGTGCCAATATTGACCACTGTGCAGCCAATAGCCTTTGCAGAATTGAGGCATAGAGTATGGTTCTCATTTCTCTCCCAAAGACTTAATTTTCGTTTCGTGTTGATGGCTCGCTCATCTATAGTCCCAGGAACAGCAACATTGATAAGCTTACTGCATTAAGCACAACATATATCAAATCAACTCTATATCAAATGCTTGTGCACATAAAAGTAATAGAAGTGAAATTAAGCAAACCCTGCTTATATACCATAGAAGAATGCCGTCTTTTGCAAGATCGAATAGATCATTAGTAGCCGGGTCCAATGGAAGATATTGCTCCAAAAATGGATCATCACCAAGGTAGCTGTTTATGTGAGCAACATAACAGCCTTTTTCCGATTCACTAATTGTGTGAAGAAGGGTAGTTATACTTTCCTTAAGGAATGACGACGAATGCCTCCTGCCACCTTGTTTCGCCGTAGCTTGACTTTGCAAATTCAAATATACCTGAATAACAAATGTAATAAACATCCATTGCATAACATGCATTATATTTAATGTTAGTTAGAACATAAACTCTTCTATTAATGATAGTAGTGTAAAAGTAACTTCCATCATTATGACCACTGCAAAGTCGAAAATATTATCTAATAACATTGAAAACAAACAAATCAAAGACACTAACCCTTAAGAAGGATTCGAAATCAACATCATTAGTCAAGTCAGTGTCGGATTCACACAAGATCGCCTTAATCTCGTCTTCACTATACATATCCGCGAATGCCTTTAGCTTCACCACTAAAGATGGTAAATCTCTAAATGTAACTTTACCATTCTGATTCTTCAAGGAGACAAACTACAATACCAGAAAGAAGGGTAACACAGTTCAAAATTACAAACAAAAACACAAACACAAGTAACACATTAAATATATATAACAAACAAATGATAAAGGATCCAACAACATATGGAATCAAATGAAATGAGCTTACCTTTGATTTCAGGGTGCGAAGTTCGACCTGTGTAAACTGACTCTGAAGCCATTGATCGGAGACAATAACACCCTCAAATTTTGACATCTTGCTAAATCACTACCAAAATCGTATCCCCAGAAAAAAGGCCTAAAAGGTAATTGTCAATCCAACACACTGTTTTATTTACTCAGCAGCCTAAAATGCAACAAGATGTAACTTCACAACTTACAAGGCCAAAAAAAGAAGAAGAAAACCGAAAATGTCATACATAAAAACCAAATCTATAACAAAAATCCAAGCAAGAAGAAGTTTAGTTCCTCTCCACCATTATCCTGACAGAAAAGCACAAACAAAAAAGAGTATCCAAAATAAGGAAAACTGAATAACAGAAAGTAAGTGCAAAAAAGAAAGACAGTAGTTTTGTTACATTTGTTACTATCTGAAACGAACACCATAACAATAAAAAAGAAAGAAAGAAATAAATAAAAACACAGTAATTCACGTATTCTAAATCTATCTACCTTCCATCTGCATCTAACAGTTCCACTTTCCACCATGCATTGAAAAAACCATTGAAAATGGAAAACAAGAACAAAAGGATGAATGTTTTAACGAACCTATGTAGTTGTACCAATCCCAGCAATGAAAAACAGAATAGAAAACGCGGAATTGGATTCAACAGGATTGAAAGAGAAGAACTTTTGAGTAAGAACTAAGCTAAGCAGCATATTGTAGATGCAAAGAGGTACAGAATTAAATTAAATAATTAATATCATTTGATAAAATAAAAATTAAAAAAGGGAGGGGTAATAAATGAATGAATGAAAGTAATAATGAGAAGGTACCGAATGCATACAAATCAGTTGTACATTTGGATTGAACTCAACTGCACCTCATTATGTCATTGAATGAAGGAACGTGTGCAATGGAAGAGAGAGAAAGAGAAGAAGATGAAGGATAATCGAAGAAGCATGGAACATAAGAAAGGATCGATTTTTCTTAATGGGGTGGCAAAGTGATGGAGAAGGAGGAAGAAGAAGGAAGCAAACAACAATTTTTGTTTTTTGGTTTGGACTTTTTGGACTTTGGAACACTACAATGCCGACCCTGACTACGACCATGAACCATGAAAAATTATTTTTTTTTTTTAACTATTTTTTAGAACAAAAAACTTTTTAATACTCAAATGAATAAACTTTTTTTTTCTTTTATCATTTATGAATTTTTTATGATAAATTTTGCTCATTAATATTAAATAAATTGACATTTAATTTAAAATTTATGAATTTAATTTCCATGTTTTATCACTAAATTTTTTTTTACGAAAAATAGAAAAACTTAAACCCATAATCTCTTAAGTGAGTATGAGAAAATTATGTCATTTAAATTATAACTCATTGACATATTCTATCACTAAAGTTAATTTTATATAATTAATCAATTTAATTTATACATTTATATATTTTTTATATTATTAATATATAAAAATTAAATTCCAAATTTATTACTATTTTTATATAAAAAAATATTTTGTGCATATTAATAATTAGTTGTCAAATTTATGGAGTTTTTTCTCAAATAGAATAAAAAAATAAATATTTTTTCAAACTCAAAATTCGAACTTTATTTTTACAGTTTTTTTTTTTGTAATTAGGAGGAGTTCGCCGTACCCAGGAAAACTCTATATAAATTATAAAATTCGTCCGGGTACGACAAACTTTATAATTTATATAGAGTTCACCGCACCCCCATATAGTTTGTTGGAGGTAAAACTCCCCCTAATTACCAAAAAAATTCGTATCCTAGAAAATAAATCTCGAATTTCGGATTTGGGAAAATATTTTTTTTATTTTATTTGAGAAAAAAAATTCTCAAATTTATTGTTAGGTATTTGTGAATAAATATAATCTTTTTTTTTCTAAAATTAAAATTAGACTCAAATCTACAATTTTTAAGTGAGTATGAAAAAATTATAATATTTAAACTATAATTCGTTAGTAAATAAATACAATATATTATTTAATCTATTTTTAAAATCCATTTTTACAAAAGAATAGTTTAGTAACTAATTTTTTTTACACCTATTTAAATGAAATATTAATGTGTAAACATTATTAGTTATTAGTTTAACTAAATACAATAAAAACACTTCATAATTTCCAATTGTGGTGGTGTGAGTAAATCTAGAATACAAAAGAAAAGTGTTCATATTTTACCCAAAACACATGTCATGTCAATGTCTAGGGGTGTATAGTCTTTTTGGAAGTTTCTGCAACCGACTTTAGTTGTCTTGGGGTGCTTACATTACCTATGCTTATGTGTTGATTGTTTTCTCTATCAAAACCAACACAACACACACGTCTTATTTCCTCTCATCACAGCTGGGTAGGGTCCTAGGACATTGTCATCAACACACATCACTCAACATTTTTTATTTATGAAAATTCTATTCAAATTTTTATACTTTCTTTAATCTTAAATATTAAGATATTGTACAATTATTTATTATTTGATTAGATGAGAAATACTTATCAATGAGAACAAATTCTTCAATAAAATTTAGATTCACGTCGAACTAAAAAATACCATAAAAATAAAAAAAAAGTGACAAAATTTGTGGTTGATTTTTTTTAATATAAAAAATTAGTATTTTTGTTAAAAATATAATTATTTGATATAATTACAGATAGATAAATTTTGTAGGTAAAAAATCAATACGTAATAACGTATTACAACACGTGAGAGTGTGTTACAATATATAAAATGTGTTGGACATATAATAATGACATATAACAAGATCTTGATCAACACATGGAAACATATTAAAATATATAGAGAATGTATTGAAATACGTAAAAGATGTGTTAAATAATTTTTATAATATAATAATACACTTCAAATATTAATAATCAATCAAAATACCATCTCTATTTCTATATTAAAAATAATTTCTACAAACTTGTTATTTATTTCATCATAAAATATGTATGTTGATGTAATATACATCAAGAAAAAAATACACAGTATTTTCTTTGTTATATGGGTAATTATCCAACTATATTATATATATACTAAAATTAATAATTAATATAAAATATATATTAAAATATAAATATAAATTAAAAATAAATTAAATTATATATGTATTTTTATATAAATATATTGATAGTTAATTTTAATGTATAAATAATATTTTTTTAATCGTATTCCATCAATATCTAGTGACCAATTTTGTGTTGAGAAAAAATATATATATTGTATTCCTTGTCTTTTGATTATTATAATCCGATTTCTTCTTTATTCTTATCCACGAGTAAATAAATAAATAGTAACAAGACTCCTTGAGTGCAGAAGGTGTGATCCCAATTTTAGGTTTTAGATTATGTTACGGCCTGGCCCGGCATTCGCACGGGTCGACCCGGCTCAAGCTCTACCCGACCCGGTTACACGCCCTTCAACTGACCTGGACACGCGTCCTGTACGGCTCACACGCGGCTGTGGGATAGCGTCCTTTGGGATACGGGCCTGACTCCATGAGGGGCCCATGACTGACATGTATATAAAGGGAAAGCTGGCTCTTTCCCCGAGGTACGTCATATCCTTTCACCTCTTTATTCTGCCCGCCTGCACATTGCTGACTTGAGCGTCGGAGTGTCTTTGCAGGTGGCACCCCCCCTCATCATCTCTCCAAGACAAGTGCTCGGCTACTCGACAACCCACAAACAGCGCGACCAAAGCTAAGGCGTCCTCACTCCCACACTTGCTTACCCGATCTGTCCGGAACCCGACAATCGAACATTGGCGCCGTCTGTGGGGACTCCTGCCTGAATGGAAGTCGTGCTGGGTCCCGGCGACCAAGCTCGAGCAGCCGGAGCGGAGGGGGCAGCCTCCGTCGCCTCGCAAGGGGGGCGGCGGAGGTCCCCCCAACGACATACGAGAACACGACCATTCGGGGGAACGGGCGGCGATAGCGCCATAATAATGCAGGAGCTACGCCACAGAGTTCAGAACCTAGAACGACAGCTGGCCGACCGGGAGCGGGATGGACGATCTACCGATCCGAGCTATACCCCATCCCCCGGGGGCGAGGAGGAAGACTCTCACCGAAGCCGCCCGCGGCGCACATCCGCATCCCGGACGGAAGCGGAGAGCACGCGGGAGGAGTCACCCATAATGAGGAGACGAAATGACACGATCATCTACTCCCGCGGCGGACCAACCCGCCGAGCGAGAGGTCGCGAAGACGGAAGAACACGACAACCTGTGATAATGGGCGTCACCCCGTTCCACCGATCTATCCTCGAGGTCCGGTTGCCGAAACACTTCGACAAACCAACGGACATGAGGTACGACGGAACTCAGGACCCTCTGGAACACCTCACGGCCTTTGAGGCCAGGATGAATCTCGAGGGAGTTGGAGACGAAGTAAGATGCCGCGCCTTCCCGGTAACCTTAGCAGGACCAGCGATCAGATGGTTTAACGGCCTCCCACAAAGTTCCATCTACAATTTCTCGGACATCAGCCGTGCATTCCTGGCCCAATTTACAACGCGGATAGCAAAGGCCAAGCACCCTATCAACCTTCTAGGGGTAACCCAGAGACCAGGAGAGCCGACCAGAAGGTACTTAGATCGGTTCAACGACGAATGCTTGGAAATCGACGGCTTAACCGACTCGGTGGCCAGCCTTTGCCTAACAAACGGCCTCCTCAACGAGAACTTCCGAAAACACCTTACCACAAAACCGGTTTGGACGATGCATGAGATCCAGACGGTAGTCAAGGAATATATAAACGACGAGGAAGTCAGCCGAGTCGTGGCTGCTAATAAACGGCAGTCCGGTTACACCCAAGCTCGGCAACCAGGTGACGGAGAAAGAGCAAAAGAAAAAGCCAGGGAGGAAGCATCAAACAAGGCACCAAGACCGTTCCCTCGGGTTGGGAAGTTTACCAACTACACCCCACTCACTCTCCCCATCGTGGAGGTCTATCAGCAAATAGCAGAGAAGGGAATCCTGCCGAAACCCCGACCACTTAAGGACCGTACGGGAGGAAATAAGAACCTCTACTGCGATTATCATAAGGGTTATGGCCATCAAACACAGGACTGTTTTGACCTGAAGGATGCACTGGAACAAGCGATAAGGGAGGGAAAGCTGGCCGCGTTCTCCCACCTCATCAGGGAACCGAGGAGACGTTATCGCGATCAAGATGAAGAAGGCAAAACCCGTTCGGCCAAACGGCGACAAGAACCCGAGGACAGAGACCACGGCCTCACTGTGATAAACGTGGTAACGGCCAAAAACGCTGCGCCAAAATCCCGGTCGGCACACAGGAAAGACGCTAAGGTTCTGACGATCTCATCCCCGGTGCAAAACTCTAGGAAGCATCCCTCCATCTCTTTCGGCCCGGAAGACCAATGGTTCAACGACGCCCCGGAAAATCCCCCCATGGTCATTACGGCCAGAGTGGGAACCGGTCTCGTCAAACGGATCCTTGTGGACACAGGAGCTGATTCAAATATCATGTTCCGCAACGTGTTCGACGCGCTAGGGCTAAAGGATGCCGACCTGACGACTCACTAGCACGGGGTTATCGGGTTGGGCGACCACTTCATCAAACCGGACGGAGTAATTTCCCTGCCAATCTCGGTGGGGCAGGCCCAAGGCCGAAGATCGGCAATGGCCGAGTTCGTAATCCTCCGAGATTCCACTGCCTACAACATCATCTTGGGAAGAAAAACAATCAATGATTTCGAAGCCATAATTAACACAAAGCTGTTAGTCATCAAGTACGTTACCGATGACGGATCCATAGGGACCATAAGGGGGGACCTCGAGACGGCGGTCGCTTGTGACAACGCCAGCCTTTCCCTTCGAAAGAAGTCCAAGGAAGCATCCGGCGTGTTCCTAGCCGACCTTGATGCCAGAGTAGAGGACAAGCCGAGGCCAGAACCAGAAGGGGACCTGGAGAAGTTTAGAATCGGTGACGAAGAGGAAAAGTTCACATTCGTTAACAAGAACCTCCCACATGAGCTGAAGGAACCTTTGATTGAAATGATAAGGGCCAACAGGGACTTGTTCGCCTGGACACCAGCCGACATGCCGGGCATAGATCCAAAAATCATCTCACATCATCTAGCCGTCAAGGCGGAAGCACGCCCAGTGGCTCAACGAAGGAGAAAGATGTCGGCGGAAAGAGCAGAGGAGGTAGCCAAGCAAACGGCCAGCCTCCTAGAAGCAGGCTTCATACGGGAAGTGGACTACTCGACATGGCTCTCGAATGTGGTATTGGTGAGAAAACACAACGGCAAGTGGAGAATGTGCGTGGACTACTCTGACCTTAACAAAGCATGCCCCAAAGATTGCTTCCCCCTCCCCAACATAGATGCACTCGTCGACGCCGCGGCGGGATACCGGTATCTAAGTTTCATGGACGCCTACTCCGGTTACAATCAGATACCGATGCACCGTCCCGACGAAGACAAGACGGCGTTCATAACGCCAGGAGGAACTTTTTGCTATAAGGTAATGCCATTCGGCTTGAAAAATGCGGGGGCAACATATCAAAGGCTGATGAACAGGATATTCCACAACCTCATAGGGAAAACATTTGAAGTTTACGTGGACGACATCCTGGCAAAAACAACACGACCTGACGACCTCTTGAACGACCTGGCAAGTGTATTTGCGTCCCTCCGTCAACACGGTATGAGGCTGAACCCCCTCAAGTGCGCCTTCGCCATGAAAGCCGGCAAGTTTCTGGGATTTATGATAACTCAGAGAGGGGTAGAAGCTAACCCGGAGAAATGCCAGGCGATACTCCAGATGAAGAGCCCGGGTTGCATCAAGGACGTCCAGAGGTTGGCAGGACGGTTGACCTCACTATCCCGATTTCTCGGAGCTTCGGCGACAAAGGCCCTGCCATTCTTTAACCTCATGAAGAAAGGGATGGCGTTTGAGTGGACACCCGCATGTGAAGAAGCCTTTCAACACTTCAAGGAAATCCTGGCGGCACCTCCCGTTCTCGGGAAGCCAAAGGACGGGGAACCACTATACCTATACCTCGCTATAACAAGCGAAGCCCTGGCCGCAGTTCTGGTACGGGAGGACGGGAAAGCTCAACAGCCAGTCTATTTCATAAGCAGGGCCCTGCAAGGGGCAGAATTAAGATATAGCAAGTTGGAAAAGCTAGCCTTAGCACTCCTAACTTCCTCGAGAAGGTTAAAACAGTACTTCCAAAGTCACCAAGTTGTCGTCAGAACAGACCAAGGGATCCGGCAAGTTCTCCAAAAACCCGATCTGGCGGGAAGAATGATGACTTGGTCCATCGAGCTCTCCCAATATGACATACGGTACGAGCCCCGGCAAGCCATCAAGGCGCAGGCCATGGCGGATTTTTTAGTTGAAGTAACGGGAGACCCAAGCGAAGACGTGGGTACACGGTGGAAGCTCCATGTGGACGGAGCCTCCAACCAGACCTTTGGAGGTGCCGGGATCATCCTGGAAAGCCCGATTGGGGTTGTATACGAACAGTCGGTCAGATTCGAGTTTCCCATCTCGAACAACCAGGCAGAATATGAAGCCCTTATAGGAGGCTTAACCCTAGCGGCAGAAGTCGGCGCGAGAAGACTGGAAATATGCAGTGACTCCCAAGTCGTCACTTCCCAAGTAAACGGTAGCTACCAAGCCAAAGACCCCTTGCTTCAGAAGTACCTGGAAAAGGTTAAAAGCTTGAGCCAAAAGTTCGAAGAGGTCACGGTCCACCACGTACCTAGAGAAAGGAACACACGGGCAGACCTCCTGTCAAAGTTAGCTAGCACAAAGCCGGGAGAAGGGAACCGGTCTCTCATCCAAGGCATGACGAGAGAACCAGCAATCACACTGCACGTGACAAGCCTAGGTTCTTCATGGCTAGACCCCATCACCGACTTCCTAGAACACGGCAAACTCCCCAGTGATGAAAGGACGCGGCAAAAATGAGAAGGGAAGCGGCCAAATACGCCGTCATCCAAGGACAGTTGTTCAGGAAAGGGCTCAACCAACCCCTACTGAAGTGCCTTCACCCCGATCAGACGGACTACGTCCTAAGGGAAGTCCATGAGGGCTGCTGTGGGCACCACATCGGAGGCAAGGCCCTAGCGAGGAAACTAATCCGAGCCGGATACTATTGGCCGTCGATGATGGCAGACTCCAAAGAGTTCGTCAAAAAATGCGTAAAGTGCCAACAGAACGCCAACTTTGCCAGGGCGCCGGCCTCCGAGTTAAGCTTGCTGACGACTTCTCGACCATTCTCTCAATGGGGAGTCGACCTCTTAGGGCCTTTCCCAGTCGGCCCGGGGCAAGTCAAATACCTCATTGTCGCAATTGACTACTACACCAAATGGATAGAAGCCGAACCGCTAGCCAGCATATCCTCATCTAATTGCAGGAAGTTCATGTGGAGGCAGGTGGTAACGCGATTCGGGATACCGGAAGTCGTCATCTCCGACAACGGCACGCAATTTACTGATAAGAAGTTCATGGAATTCCTCAACGGCCTGGGCATAAAACAAAGGTTCTCTTCGGTAGAACACCCTCAGACGAACGGACAAGTGGAGTCCGCCAACAAGGTTATCCTTTCAGGGCTAAAAAAGAGGCTGGACAACAAAAAGGGTGCTTGGGCCGACGAGCTAGCATCGGTCCTCTGGGCTTACCGAACAACCGAGCAATCCTCCACCAAGGAAACTCCTTTCCGACTAACGTACGGGGTGGATGCAGTAATACCCGTAAAGATCGGTGAACCGAGTCCGCGGTTGCTTTTGAAAGGAGTAGAGGAAACCGTAGAAAAGGACCTGATAGATGAAGCCCGGGAAATGGCCCATTTGACAGAAACGGCGCTAAAACAAAGAATGGCTCTGCGCTACAACACCAAAGTGCTCAAGAGGGAATTCGAGCCAAACGACCTCGTCCTAAGGCGGAATGATATCGGCCTGCCGACCCCCGGAGAGGGCAAGCTAGCGGCAAACTGGGAAGGCCCCTACAGAGTCAAAAAGGTGATGGGAAAAGGAGCCTTTAAGTTAGAAAAGCTTGATGGCAAGGAGGTCCCGAGGACATGGAACGCGGACAACCTTAGAAGATTCTACTCCTAGAGGACGGAACGACATGCCGGCTAATCTAGCTAAGTAGTTAATTTGTCATTTGAACTTTATAGTAGCTTTCAAGTCCTTTATGTGGTTACCGAATAAGATATACTTGTGCAAATTCTCCACCCTATTTTATCTCCGCTTTTCAGATAAACCATCTCGTCATGACTAACGACGACGTGCGACCCGGGACTGATCACCCCGGGAGATCATCAACTACCGTTGTAACAAATAACTACACGAAAGGCCACGGGCCGCCGGTATAAACGACTACAAACCAAAAACGGTTAATAGGAACAATAACACGATCAGACGAATAAACGACAACTATAAACCAAAACGGTTAGAAACGATAACGCGATCAGACGAATAAGAAAAGGTTTATCGCGACAACACGAGCAAGCGACCAAAAAAGGTCATTGTTCACAAGCCAAAATAAAAACGGCTAAGGTCAAATTGTTCACAAGCCAAAACGGCTAAAATCAAGATTATTCACAAGCCAAAACAAAACGGCAAAACAAAAACTTTAAAACAAAGGATTCATTTTTTGGGGACATCGACAACTTGGCCATCCTTAATGACTTTACGAACGCCAATTGCCGATGTGTCGAACTCGGGAGCAATGATTTTGACCTGAGCCTTAAGAGCCTCTTCGGTCGCCAGAATCGCACCCTTCCCCTGTTTGACGACGTCTTTATACTTCGCCTTTCATGTTGCCAGTTCGGCCTCCACGGCCTGCTTCTCTTTCTCAACTTCGGCCACACGCTTTTGCGCCACGCCGACCTGACCCTCCAAAGCCATTTCGCGCTCGACCAAACGTTCAACCGTCGCGTCCGACTATTTCTGTTTCTTCTCAGCAGTTGTTGCCTTCTGTTCGGCGGCGGTAGCTTTCTGCTCGGCAGCGGTGGCTTTCTTCTCGGCAGCGTCCAGTTTTTCCGAAGATTGAGTCAATTGCTCCCGAAGGGTTTCAACTTCACTTTTTAGCTCGTTATTAGCCCTCCCGGCAGAATCCAACCTCCTACGGAGAGACTCAATCCCGGACAGTTCGAACTCGGCCTTCCGAGCTATGACTGCGCCGCGCAGGAGAGTGCGATACATCCACCTCGCCTGCCCGGCAAGGGATGACTCGTGGAAATACTCCTCAGTACCGGGGATCAGCTGGGAGTCTATGAAGTTCCCGGCGTCAAAATTCCTTTCCATGACAGTAAGGACGCCCTCAGGGCTAGACGACGCCGTGGAGGCCTTCCTTCTTTTCTTCGGGTTGGGGACCTCTTCCACCTCAACATCCGGGTTAGGCACGGAACCCCCAGTTCCAATCACCTCGCGGAAAGGGGAGGCATGGACTGCCTTGCCACCTTCAACCGCGGCACCTTGAGCCGAGGTGCCAATCTCGTCGGTTGCGGCCCTCTGCTCGGGAACATCCTTGTCCTCCGGAGGAGCATCAGGCCCCTCGGGGGCGGGTTGCTCGTCACCCTCCTCGTCATCACCATCGCCTAGAAAGGTTTGAAACAAGTCGGGAAGACCCGTCACCGACGCAGACATATCCACTGCAGGAAAGCAAAGAAGGTCGGTTAATCGCCGCATAGTATCAATAAAAGGAAAAAAGGTAAAGGGTAAAGTAAAAAGCTTCTCACAAATATAATTACGACCGGACTCCCGGTCACCCATGAGGAGGTGGGGATTTACTTGGTTCTTCCCAAAAACTGCCATCAACACCTCGGCAATCTGCCTATCCACCGCCGACATGCCTCTATAGGTTACCTTAATAAAAGTATTGGACCCTGCCCCGAAACTCCAATAAGTCGGGATGAGCCGTACCCCCTCCAAAGACAACCAAAAGGGATGACGACCTTTGACAGGGCGGACCTTAAAATATTTGTCCTTAAACCCATGGTAAGAATCTTCAAACAAACCGAAAATCTTCCGACCCTGGGCAGACCGGAAGGACATGAACCCTTTTTTGTGTTTCCCCTCCTTAGAAGGGTTTGTGAGGGTGAAGAAGAAGAGGAAAACATTCACGGACACCGGCAGTTCGAGATATTCACAGACCATCTCGAAACAGCGGATCGAGGCCCAACTGTTCGGATGCAACTGCGACGGTGACACGGAAATTCGATTTAAAAGCACCATTTGAAAGGCTGAAAACGGAATACGAACTCCGACTTGAGTGAACATGGCTTTGTAGAACCAAATCCAGTCGGCGACCTGGCGGGGTTGGAAGTTGATTTCGTACAATCGCTCGTGAGGAGCCGGGACGAAAACGTCGTAATTGGCCTCCTCGTCAGTCCCACCACACAAGTACCCGGCTTGTCGGAACTCGGTGAGCTCCTCCTCGCCCATTTGATTAGGCGAATCCTTCACGTCGGAAACGACCCAAGCATATGGATCGTACGCCGCGGGGTTAACGGAAGCCCGGGAAACCGTGCGAGCCATACCTACATGGGGGGACCATCCAGTCAGTCTAAGAGATCGGTTGCTCAGGCCGAATACAGACGCTACCCCCACGACTCCCCGACCAAGGCCAAACGAGACTAAAGCACGAAAAGAACAATAACAAACCTACCCTGGAATGGTACTTTCCCCCCTAACACGTCTAGTCGCAATCAAAAGGCTACGCAACAACAGCAAAAACCAAACAACAACGCGCAGAAATAATGCATAAAAGGGAGATTGATTCGAAAGTTACCTAAATTGATGGAAAGAAGATGAAGTTGCAAGTCTGGGAAAATGCAGGAAGGATGAACGAAGACGCCACAGCAACACTCTGAGATCTTATGTCAAATAAGAAGAAGGAGAGGAATGGGAAGTGTGGAAAAATGCAGAAACACAAAACCAAACAGTTTAAAAACTGCTTCCCCAAAAGCGCGAAACACCTGGGGGCAGAATAGTCTTTTCAAACAGGGTTTTTCCACACCATTATGAGCATTCAATGCTCGGCGCAAGGAACGATGCGATGAAACGGTTGCTTGCGCAACCAAAGGACACGCGCGTTGGGAGCGTACCCTTCTCACGAAAGGCCGACCAGACGAGACGCGAGACGACGCGCCATTGGTAGCTCCCACGACTACCATTGGCGCGTGGGGGCACTGTTACGGCCTGGCCCGGCATTCGCACGGGTCGACCCGGCTCAAGCTCTACCCGACCCGGTTACACGCCCTCCAACCGACCCGGACACGCGTCCTGTACGGCTCACACGCGGCTGTGGGATAGCGTCCTTTGGGATACGGGCCTGACTCCATGAGGGGCCCATGACTGACATGTATATAAAGGGAAAGCTGGCTCTTTCCTCGAGGTACGTCATATCCTTTCACCTCTTTATTCTGCCCGCCTGCACATTGCTGACTTGAGCGTCGGAGTGTCTTTGCAGGTGGCACCCCCCCTCATCATCTCTCCAAGACAAGTGCTCGGCTACTCGACAACCCACAAACAGCGCGACCAAAGCTAAGGCGTCCTCACTCCCACACTTGCTTACCCGATCTGTCCGGAACCCGACAATCGAACAGATTAGAATTGGAATTGGAATAAGTGTGATATTGTTTGGTGTAAACATAAGGATATATTCTTTTACTATTTTAGCCTTCAAATTTCAAAGTCTTAACCTACTTCACATCGAAAAAATAAATCGCATTCATTTGTAGTTTTCTTTACTTTCACACAAGTTTATTATACTCGAGATACATGACATTATTATTTTAGGTAAACTCTATGATATGTATAATTTAGTGTCTAATAAATTTTAAATATTATTTATTTTTATATTTTAAAATTAAATATTAATTTTTTATTTTTTAATAAATTAGGTAATTTTTTAGGTACCATAATAATCACTATTATTGTAATAAACTTATCATTTTGCGAAGAATTTTAATCATTAATTTTACTTTGTAATTAGGTGATCAATATTTAAGATAAAAAAGGGAATCAAGTTACAGGTGTTAACTAAAGAAGGGTCACTTTCATTGTGTGATTTTGGGAATGTTATAATTATTATTAAATATTTAAGATCGTGGAAATGATTGCTTAATGGGATTTAGTTAGTTGCTAACAGCACCGCCAAACCGACCGAGATCTACTTGTTATGGTTGAGTTCACCCATGGTACATGACAATGACCCATGTGCCCCTCCTTTTCATATTTATATACTCTCATTTCATTCTCAATGATCAATTATAGAAAATATCATGTAGGTTCACTATCTCTCGAGACAACATTTGAATGGTGGTTGTAGATTTTTGTTTTTCTTTTAAAAAAAAAGTTTTTAGTTTCCTTTCTTAATGATAAGAATAAACACATGTAATTATTAGGACAAATGAATTATTCATAAAGGGAGATTCATTATATGAGAACATGTCCATGTAAGCGTTTTTTGGAACCTTCTTAAGCAAGAATAGTTTTTTTAAGTATGAAAATAAAAAAGTTAACGGTGAAAATAATTCTATATATTTAATAAGAATGTGGATGTCTAATAATAATAATAATAATAATAACTCAAATGATATAATTTTTCCATACTCACTTAAAAGGTCACAGATACTCACTTAAAAGGTCATGGATTCGGTCTTTCTATCTTTGGTTAAAAAAAAAAAATAAATTAATAATAATAATAAGCTCTCAACAATCCCCTTTTTTTTGGGACATGCTCAACAATGCCTTTTTTTTTGGGTCAAGCTACCTCAACAATGCCTTTTAAGAATTATCAAGAGACTTTTCTTTTTGAGCCCAGTTTTAAATAACTGAAGGATAATCCACAAGAGTAGCCCCTTTGACCAAAAATTTGGAGAAGCTCAATTCTATTTCAAATTATCTTGACCCATGACCAAATATATTAGTAACCCAATACCTCAACTCAAAATAAAACTCATACGCATATTTAGTTTGCATTTCAATATATATTGTTTTTCACAAAATTTAAAAAAATGAAAACATACAAAATAAAATAGGTCTAGTTTGCCAAGCAAAACAAGTGAGCAAAAGGTAATAAAAATTAAAAACCTCAAAGGTAATAAAGTTTGTCAAAAAAAAAAAAACAGATTTTAACCGCTATAGTACTTGAAGAATTAATCTTGTAGTAGCAATATTTAATTATTTATTGAATATTTGAATACATTGACTTGATGTAAGGAAGACTAAACAAGAGGATAATGAAAAAGAGATAGTTACACCTTAACTACTAGTAGTCTCAATCAAAGGGACTGTTACTATTGATGAGACCGCCACAAACTTGTGATTACTACATCCATAAACCTTAGTTTAGCGGTTTTGAAAGAAAAAGCCAAAATGTGCTATTGCCCTATCGAATTCGGCCTATGTTTACATAACCGGTCTCAAGTCCGGAAAAACAAGCAAAGTTTTGCAATAGTTTACGTAAAACTTTGTTACATCCCTAGGCATGGTGACCATGCAATGCTGTTTTCGAATCCATGTAGGTTTGTAACTTGAGACAGCCAATATAAAATTTTATCGCATCCTGATGTATAGGCCCGACACAATGACGTTGTTAGATCCATGTAGCCAATCTTACTTAGCAAAAAAATACTTTGTTCGTATTCGGGGTCAAGTTCTAATATCTTATCAAGAATACTCTTGATAGAGCATTAAAAATATTACGAGATATAATTCTTCCAACACTAAACTCGACACCAAACAATGACTTCAGAAAATCAAAGAATGCAACTCTTTGGAAAGTAAGAATAGGACCACAACATGGCGTCTAATTCTGAACTATATGATGACATAATTTATTGTCCATAAGTGCAATATCCATCGTAACCCCACTAATGTTTTCTTCTCAACTTTAATAGCATTATATGTTGACATTTTTGCAATATCCATTCATATTCCAGGAAGGTTTCTGCCAACCTTTTTCTTTTATATATATTATACACATAGGTAGTGTTTGGTGGAGAGACAGAGACAGAAAGATTGAGACTGAGAGACAGAGACTAAGAGACAGGGATTGAAACAAATCTCAGTATTCTGTTTGGTGCAAAATGAGAGACAGGAATTGAAATAAGAATGAAACTCTAATTTAATTTGCACAAAGGGTAAAATTGGAATTAATTAATTGAAATGAAAGTATTTTAGGTATAAAATGTTATTAAAGTTTCAGTCTCCATCTCTAAAAATTTCAGTCCTCTGTGTCCCTACTTTTTGGAGGTACTGAAATACTGAAATTTTGGAGACAGAGACAGAAATTTTAGTACCAGTCTCTGAACTAACAAACACAATACTGAATCTCAGTCTCTCGGTCTCTGTCTCAGTACCTGAAAACAAACGCTGCCATAAAGACAAACATGAGGAGAATACTATGCATTCACGGACTATCTTTGAGAATACAAATAATTTCAAATGTGCTTCATATTGTGGTTGAGGGTATGTACTATGTAGGGTTAGGGTGAAATTGGGTTTAAAATTTTTATAGATATGCACAAGATTTTACCCCTACTTGCGTTTCACAACTTGCTAGTGTTATATATTCTGCTAGCGGTAGAGAGAGCTACTACTGGTTGTTTCTTCGAAGACCAATAAATTGCACCAGTACCAAAATAAAATGCAAATCTCGAAGTACTTTTTCTTGTTTCTGTATCACCGTGTAGGCAATAAGATTTACTTCCTTAATATTTTCATAATAAATATCATAACCTTTTTGTGCTTGAAATTATGATCTCCAAGTCACAAATATAAGATGCCAAAAAAGAAGTTAACAGGTTCATTTCTTTATTGGTTCACTTATTGACATTGTTATCAAACAACCAACCAAATACAAAGTACCTTTCGGTACTTGGAATTATTGTTACTCACAGCAACTATGGGACCAGTTATAGTATATTTTATTATGATTAGTCTCACTATTCTGATGTAAACCTATCCCGTGAACACAGACTGGACTCACATGATACACTTAACAATTAAGTAAGACTTTTTATACAAAACAAATGCAATTAATTACTATACCAACACTCTAAGCATCACTATAAATTTAACTTTGAGGCAACACAAAACATGATAAACTAGACTTGGCAAATTCATCACCTGGTTAAGTAAAGAGTATGGCACATACCAGTGGCAACACTATGATGAAATGGCTGGTAGCAGCACTGGTAATTGCCTTCTTGGGTGGTGAAGTAGCTCAAGCTGTTGTGATATGTAACATTAACACCGACAACCTAGGCGTATGCCGTGCAGCAGTTACCGGCAACCGCCCGCCACCACCGAACAAGCAATGTTGCGCCCTTGTCCGAGGTGCCAATATCCCTTGCCTTTGCACCTACAAGTCAGCCCTACCTGCACTTGGAATAAACCCTGCAAATGCTTTGGCCTTGCCCGGTAAATGTGGTATGAAGAAACCTCCATGTTAAGGTAATAATCTTAAGTCCTTAACTCTGAATTAAACTCAATATATAAACTACGTATGCTTGTATTTGATTTGGGTAAAGAATGCTTCATGATTCTTTCTTTGGCTCTGCAGTCAAGTGAAGCAACTCAGGAAGGTTGAGTCCTTTACAACTATACAAGCATCCTTTTTAGTCTTAACTTCAGTGTGATTAATTGGCAATGAAATAAGCTTCTAAGATAGCCATTTTGGACCCCTCAAATAAACTACTTGTTTATCAGTGTTGTTTCCCCTCATGTGTGCAAGCAGATATATATATATGATGTAGCATAAGTGTCTTGTGTTGTAGTGAGGATTGTTATAAAGGTGTTTGATGTACAACAATTCAAGGTCACTATTGCTCAATAGGAATATCAAGACAGCTATGAGATACTTGTGTAATTTGAGATCTGTTTAATAGAATATGTTACTTGTGTTACTGAATTTAGAAACTATGTGCAACTTATTCCACTTCTTCATGAACATACTTCAATAAAACCAGTATACACAGGATCATTTCACCAAATTTCTATAACACTCATAAACACAAATCTACTGCTTCCAGCTAGCAGGAAAAGAATCTTTATTAAGAATATATGCACTTCTCTACAGGTTTATACAAGTTCAAAGTTCAAACAAAACTCAACAGTCAGCCGGTTGCTAACTCACCAATATCAATCTAACTTAAGCATCTTAATCAGTCACAATGAATTCTCACCAAAGCTATTTTGCAGTTTTTCATTCAAACAGCATGTGAACTTCAAAGTAAGACAGATGGCCAGTGAAAAAACATTTTGATACTTTATCTATGGTGAAAATTTGAGAACCACAAACCTATTGACACGTAGGTAAGGCGCCTTATGTTCCTTTTACATTTTGAAATATTAGACTCCATTAAAAGGAAATTTTGAACATAAAACAAGCCATTTAGCTTACAGCACACTCCAACCAGCTTTCTTTCCCAGTGAACACCTCTCTTTCATTGTCCTTCTCACATTTTCTGCTTCTTCCCACCTCCCAATTGAGCTATACATATTGGCCATCATCATATAATATCCATCATTTTCTGGTTCAGATTCAATAGCATACATGGCAACCCTTATTCCCATCTCAACTTGATTGTAAGTTTTACAAGCACTTAACAAAGCTCCCCACACACCCCCATCTGGATGAATGGGCATGGACAGGACCAGAGCTTCCGCTTCTTGCAGATTACCCGACCTTCCTAAAATATCTATCATACAAGTGTGGTGCTTCAAATTTGGTTCCACAGAGTAACATGGCATCTTAGCAAATAAATGTTTCCCTTCTTCGACAAGCCCGGCATGGGCACATGCAGAGAGAAGACCAAGGAAGGTAACTCCATTTGGCTTAACATTTGATTTCTCCATATGCTTGAATATATCCAGAGCAGATTCTGCATATCCATTCATTCCATAGCCCGAAATCATCGCATTCCAACAAACTATGTCCTTTTCTTTCATTGAGTCAAATACCTGCCTTGATTTTTCTAGCTTCCCACACTTAGCATACATATCAACCAAAGCTGTGCCAAGAGGTAAATTGAGCTCGAAACCTCTTTCGTTTATGTAGCGGTGAACTCTTTCTCCTTCCTCCAGAGATGCAATGTGAGAACAAGCTGAAAGCACTATTGCAAAAGTTGCTGTATTGGGCTTATGGCCTTCGTTAATCATCTTGTTAAATAACTTTGTAGCCTCTTTATAATCCTTGACATGAATATGAGCTGATATCATAGTGTTCCAAGAGATAACATCCTTATCCAACCTTTTAAATACTTTCCAAGCGTAGGTCATCTTATCACATTTTCCATACATCTGTATGAGTGAATTAGCAACCAATACATTGGCATCCATAAAACCTTTTACAGCATTGCAATGAATCGACCTTCCTAAATTGGTTTGTCCTAATTCGGCACAGGAACCAATTGCTGAAACTATGCTGGTTAATTCAGAATCAATACCTAAATAGTGCATCTCCCTAAAGAGTTCAACACACTTTGTGTTGTTGCCGATTCTACCATAGCCATTAACCATATAATTCCAGCACTCTAGGCTATGTTGGCAATTGTTGAACAGCCTCTCTGCCAAAGTTAACATCCCTAGCTTGCAATACATAAACAGCAACGAATTATGAACCACATCATCATTTATATAATGTCTCCGTATGATAAATCCATGAAAGGCTTTCGCTTCATATTCATTCACCGAATAACCAAAGGCTGAAAGAATGCAACCTAAAACAATTCCATCAGGGTCTACTTGATTCTCTAGCATTTTCCAAAACAACCTTACACATTCATTCACCATCCCAAACCTTGCATAAACTCCAATGATTGATGTCCAAGACACCAGATCTTTGTTTATCACTTCAGAGAATGACTGATAAGCTTCCTGCAGGACCCCGCACCTGCAATACATAGACAAAAGCGATGACTGCACAACTTGTTCACATCCAATCCCGGTTTTCACCACAAAACCATGCAAACACCTTCCTTCAGACAAAGCAACAAGATCCCCACAGGCAAGTAACCCACCCTCCAATGTCCTAGAGTTAGGCCTCTCACTATCGACCCCATGAAGCATCATCTCACGAACACACCTCAAACCCTTCTCACTCTCCCCATTGTGCACGAACCCAACCACAAGCGCAGTCCAAGCAACAACATCTCTCACAAGCATTTCATCAAACACCAAGCATGCATCCCTCATTAGTCCACACCTCGAATACAAGGACACAAACGAAGACCCCACAGCTGAATTACAACCAAAAAGTCCACATTTTGATACCAACCCATGAAGGCTCGTCCCATCTTGAACCATCATCAAGTGGGCATATGAAGAAGCAACCATGGGGACAGTGAAATGATCGGGCAGAACATCAGAACACCGCATAAGGGAGTAAAATTGAAGCGCATGGGCATAATCGGCACGTGAAAAATGAGACTTGATGATGGAGTTCCAGAGGAAGGTGTCGGCCGAGGAAGGAGGAAGGGAGAGGAAGATGGCGGAGGAGGAAGAAGGGTTGTGATAGAGAGAGATGAGCTTGGAAGCGATGAAGGGGTTGGTGGAGTTGCCGGTGGTGATGGCAATGGCGTGGAATTGGAGAAGAGAATGGAGAGTGGTGATGCGGTTAGAGAGTGAGATGAGTGTGTGTGAAGCGAGAGTGGAATAATGAGAGCTGATGATGCTGATGAAGTACTTTCTGTTTCTTTGAGCAAGCAACAGTTTTTTGGAGAGAAAGCGCATTTGGAATCTGTGTGACGGTGTCACAGCGTAAATTGTGAAGTAACCAAACTCCAAACTCCATGGAATTCATCCACATCTGGCCGTTCAAACCATAGTGGTCCGAACTGAATCGGTGAGGTTACTGAGTTAGTGAGTCACTGGTTGACGGTTAATTCAGTCCTATATAAATAAAAAATAAAAAATAATTAAAAATTTAAAATTAAAACACATATTTTTAATAATATTTTAAAAATATTAAACTATTTTAAAATAATATAGAACAAAAACAATAAATATTTTATTATTTTTATTTTATTATAAATATTTTTATTGTTTTTATATTAAAATAACTATTTTTTTAAATTTTAATAATTTATTAATTAATTTATATTTATTATATTATTATATACTACAAGTATTTATTAAAAAATAATACTAAATAGATATTATATAATTATGAAAAGAAAAAATAAATAAATTTATAATTATTATTAAATAAAAATATAATTAATTTAAGAATAAGTGAATTTATAACTAAAATTAAAATAAATTAAATAAAAATAATTTGATGTAAGATATTTATATATTATAATTTATATATATATGCATAGCAGCCTATGGCGGTAAATGGCGCTCCATTTATAAAGTTAGGGGTTCAAACCAAAGTTCTGAAAACCAAACCAGCCATCAAACTGCTCTAGTTACTGGTTTACTGGTTTAGTGATCAACCAGTTGAATCATGATCCAATCGAAAAAACTATTTTATATTAAAATAACAAATAAATTATAAATAAATACTCTAAAACATAATTATAATCTAATATAAATTTTAAAATATCTTCTAAATCTAAAGCACTACATAAAATATCATCATCGGTTTAAGACCTTTAGATAAAGTACAAACTTAAATATTTTAATGAACTAAAGCTTTTGCTTTCAAAGTTTGCAACCAAAATCCTTTCTTCATCCTATAAATGTTTGCTGTGATGACATTGATCAATAAAGCAATTACATCCAAAAAAAATACCAAAAAATATCAAACTATTTCCAACTTTGGTTTAAATTTGTCGGCACAGGATTCGGTGGTCCAGGAACCTTTGGACCATTTAGTGGTCCAAGTAAAAAACATGTTTTTTAAGATTTTTTAACAACTGTTACATAGTTCTTTAACTAATTTTAATTATAAATTGACCCTATATATTTTATATAATTATAAAAATGATTTTTTATTTTATAAATAATTAATTTATCATAAATCTATCATGTTCATTAACAATCAAATACAAAAACAACAACAATTATATCCTCCATGGATCCCAATCGATTAAAATATTACATTCGATCCGAGACGTTCCTGAGGAGTCATGAAATCGTGTTTCGCTGAAATCCAATCGATTGGACTATCAAACCAATCGATTGAAATTTAACCCAATCGATTGGATTTCAGTTTATCACTAAACAATCGATTGTATATTCCTGGTAAGCATGGTTTTGCATAAATCAATCGATTGGTCATAGTAACCAATCGATTGAACAATGAATTAAATGTGAAATTTATGTAATTCAATCGATTGTTTATGATTTTCAATCGATTGAATTCTTCCAAACAATCGATTGGTCTCAATATTCAATCGATTGGTTCCGGCTAAAAATCGATTGAACTTTGCACGTAACTTCTAATTCAATCGATTGGTTTGAAACTTCAATCGATTGGGAAGTGTCCTAAATGTGTTTTTTTCAGCATTCAATCGATTGGTATTGTAATCCTAATATTGTTTGGGTAAATTCAATATGATTGAATTTGATCTCGTTAGGATTACAATACCAAACAATATGAATTTAATAATTAGTTTTTTTTATCGTATATCCTTCATTCATCCTAATAATTCCAATTGATTAAAAAATTAACTTTGATCTCGTTACGTTCGTCCATGGCTTCCAAATCGTGTTTCCTTGAAATTCAATCGATTGGTTTTTCAAAACAATCGATTGAATGATAACTCAATCGATTGGTTTACGCTACATCACAAAACAATCGATTGAAAGTTGTAAGGTAGAATGGTAAAAAGCTTATACCAATCGATTGAAGTTACTTTCCAATCGAATGAATGCCTCAAAACAATCGATTGTTTGTTGTTACTCAATCGATTGAATTCACGAAAACAACATGGATTTGCCAAATACAATCGATTGGAAAGTGATGACATTGAAGTTTTAGCCAAATTCAATCGATTGGTAGTGTAATCCAATCGATTGAAATAGTGATGAAGTTGAATATTTTGCCAATTTCAATCGATTGGTAATGGTACCCAATCGATTGAAATGTGATGACTTTGAATTTTTTCCAAATTCAATCGATTGGTACTGTAATTAAGTGTACTCCAATCGATTAAAATAACAAAACAATCGATTGGAACATTGTGTTTAAGTATACTTCAATCGATTGGTGGGGGCTTGATTTCGCATAGTCTATCTACCAATTTTAAAACTTTTTATTTAAATATGATCCTTCTAAGATTATTATTATTATTATTATTATTATTATTATTTTGAATTTCATTTGAGTATTTAGCTAATTAAAGACAATTATAGATAAGATATAATTAGATAAATTGATCAAATTTAATTTCTTAAATTGAAAATATGTTCTTAAGTTGAAATTGAGAAGTATTTGTTTTTAATTAAAAGATAAGATATCTTAAACAGTTTTAAGATTATTCGGCTGTTTCGCAAATTTTTAAAAAGATAGAATTCAAATTTTGTTATCTTTTTTGGGTATATATATATATTCAATCCGACTAATTTTGTATACGTTGACAAATTATTTTAACTATTTGCCTTTCAACCAAGTCTACTCGTAATATATTCTTCCGTTGATAATAATCATGGATATTCCTTCTAACAAAGATATAGTGGGGGTCTCTAATGATGCTACCAACACACAGAATATGTCACTGGACTGTGATTTTATCAAAGTTGATTTTGGTGATCAACTTGGAACTACAATTCCTAGTGCAAAGGTAATCTTTAATGGGTATTTAATATCTAGTATAATGTATTACGAGTAATTTAAACTTTAATTTTTTTATTTTCTACAAGATGACCAAGTTATTAATGACGATGTTATTCAAAGCGAGGATCTAAATAAAGTTCAAGAATTGTCTAGTAAAGTGGATAAGGTCCTCTCTAGCATGGAGGTAATTTGATGTGACAAACAGTAACTAATATATATTATGTAAAATAATTTAGATATTATAACCTTTTTACCATTCTTTTTTGCAGTTAATGAGAATTGAAAACATGGCTCGGGACGAAATAATTGATAAAATCCTTGAATCTGTAAGTCGCATTGAAACAATGATATCACAACTCAGTCTGAATAATGATTCCGTAACTCCGACCAAGCTCTCTGTACAAAACAGGCATCCAATGTACTTTATGCAATCATCGGTATTATCTATGTTCAGAACCCGCATTGATCCAGCTCTGGAGAGAAATGGCCGAAAGAAAAGAAATATCTCATGAGTGTATAACTCAGCAGCATATCTCTCTAGCAGCTCTATACAAGTTTGCATGACGGGCACCCCACGTGTAGATTCATAATCAGCATTAAATTCGTTAAAGCGCATGTGTGCTACACACCTTTGAAAATGCTCTACAAAACTTGTCAAATCATACCGCGACCCCACATACCTTCCCACAACTGAGTGTAAACCTTCACATCTTGATGTAGTTCTAAAGCCAGCAAAGAATTTTCCTCTTAGATATGCAGTAGCCCACATATGCTTCTCTTCGTACATGTTGATCACCCACGGCTTATCCTCAATGCCAAATTCTTCAATAAGCTGAACCCACTTACGCTTAAACACGGGAATCTCGTAGTCTCCTGTCATGATTTTTCTAAATTTAGATGTAAACGATGGATTTCCAACATTGCTAGTTGCATTTCGAATAAGGTGCCAAGTGCATAATCTATGTCTGACTTCGGAAAATACATCTCTCACTGCATTCCTAATCGCCATGGCCCCATCAGTTATGATTGAGGTCGGGGTCTTGCCCCTCATTGCAAACATGAGCTGACGCAGGAGCCAAACATATGTATCAGTAGTTTCGTCCGCGATTAACGCAGCAGCAAAAATAGTTGTTTGGTTGTGGTGGTTAACCCCGCTGAATATTACTAATGGACAATTATACTTGTTCTTCTTGTACGTAGCATCAAAAGCAATAACATCCCCGAAGAGTCGGTAGTCTAGTTGGCTAATCTCATTAGACCAGAACAAATTACGTAACAAACCTCTTGAATCGTGACATGCCTTGAAATATAATTGTGGATCCTTCAACTGCATCTCCAGGAATTTGACGCCTTTGCCGAGCAATCTCATTGTACATATCTCTGGGACCATAGCCAACAAATTCGTACCCGCCTGCTTGACTAGCTAGAAGACTAAATATCTGTGAGGTGCTGATCCCTGACTTTAGCATGTTCATCATTTGCATAATATCTGCCTCTGACATTTTTCTATGGGCAGGCAACATAGCACTGAATTGTGTATCCAAAGATCATGGTTGTGTTCGTCAGAGAAATAAAAGATATGCCACCTTCCACTTTATGGTACAAATTTAACATCCATTCGGGCTTCACATCCAGTTCTTGTTTCCAATCTAGGCTCCTTCTTCCTTTTTTCCATCGTGTAATATTTCTCCATCCTGAATCCTTGCCTATGGCATACAAACATTTGTCTGTAAATCTCGCCACTACTATTCTTGAAGGTCTTGCTCTTCCTTGCACTAAAGCCCTTCGACTTTGAGTACTTCATATAAAAATCAAATGCAAGCTGCAAAGTAGAAAAGTGGTATTTGCCAATTTCCTCCGCAAAATTCTCACTAAATTTCAAAGATGTAATGTCTTGCACGGAGTCAACCACATAAGCGGCTTCAACGATATAATCTGACATATCAGATTCAGAAAAAAAGCTCCCTCGGTAAATTCATCTCTGAAATCTTGTTCGAATTCATTCTGTTTATCCATCATATCTTGGTCACTTACTAGCTCTTGTTGGTTAAAGTCATCGTCCTCCTGGTATTGCTCATTCATCTCAGTGTCCGTAAATATACCTGACATCTTAAAATGTCCAATGAAAAAAAAATCAGTACACTCCATCTTATAACATTACATACAATAGATAGATTCGTATATTGCTAGCAGGGACGGATCCAGAGATTTTAATATTGAGGTGCCAATTTTTATATATATTTTTTAATCTATAAAAATAATTAACATATAGTTATTGGAGTTAGTTTTTTAATAGATTTATTAAGATACATATAATTATAATTTTTTCCAACAATTTTAGTTTTAATATGATAATTACATAAATAAAATATAACTTTAACAATTGTACATTAAAAATTTATAAAATACCATATAATTTATAACGGGATTTGCTAAAAATGATCCCATATCTTATTAATTAAAATTTATTCTTTCAAAAGTTTTAAAAAAATTTGAAAATAAATTATAAATTATTAATTAATTGAAAAACACGGTACCATTGTAGAATATAATATATACGATATTTTTATAAAATTTTTCTTTTACCAATGTGAATTTAGAAGAAGAATTAATATTTTTTACAAGAAAATAATATCTACAGTACATAATGTGATTACCAAAACATAACTACTTAAGTTATTATTAATATAAAAATATGAATGTTAAATATATTAATATAAAAAAACAAATGATTTTAAAAAAATAAATATAGAAATTATTATATAAAAACTAATTGGAAAGGTACAAAGACTTGAGGGTATGATATTAAATTAGCTAGGTAAAAATATTAGTGAATTAACAATTAAGACATAAATCTATTACATAGTGAAAAATAATACATATAAAACTATTAAATTACCTAATATTTGTTTTTATTTTTTAAACACAAATTTTATATATAAGTATAATTTCTTAAAATTTTGGGGGGTTCAGGCCACTACTCGCCCCCTCTAGGTCCGTCCCTAATTGCTAGCTAATTAGTAATAAAAAATAATAACATCTATTTACTTTTTAGTAATTCTCAATGTCTTGTCAGTTAATAAAAGATAAAAAAAAATTTCATTACACAATCAATTTTACGAATAAAGTATCGAAACGAATAATTGAAAAATTAGAGATTCTATCCACTTACCTCGATTTTGTAATCAAAACGATGGATTGTTTTCTGAACACTACAATGAAAAAAATTGATTGGATCTTTGCTGATTGCTGCAACGGTGATTGTCAATTAACGATGAATAAAAAGTGGATATTAAATAGACGGATAAAAAATAAAAAAAATTGGATATTCAGTAGATGGATGGATGTTCGAAAGAAAAACAATGAAATTTTTTATAAAGAGAATGATACACGATTTTAATGGTGGGATTGAATAATTGGTGATGGATTATTCACCAATTTATAATGTTAATATTAAGGAAAAGATAAGATTAGAGTATCTAAATCAAAATAAAACCTTGAAAAAGGAAGATAGAATTTTAAAGATAAGATAGATGAATAAGAAGATAATTTTTAAAAACGAAAACAAGACTGACATAGGCGTAATACATCGCGTTCCAATCGATTGAATGATCATTTCAATCGATTGAATTTGAATTCACGCACACTACAATCGATTGAAATTGACAAATTCATATTGTTTAGGTAAATTCAATCGATTGAGTCACAAAAGCAATCGATTGAATTTGGTGAGACTGAGGTTGTTTTGAAGCATTCAATCGATTGAAAATTCTAAATAATCGATTGAATTACAAAAATCCAATTTTTTTCATCATTCAATCGATTGGATTGTATGACCAATCGACTGAGTTATGCGAAAACCATGCTTTTGGCAAATAATAATAATAATAATCTTAGACGGATCATATTTAAAGAAAAAGTTTCAAAATTGGTAGATAGACTATGCGAAATCAAGCCCCCACCAATCAATTGAAGTATACTTAAACACAATGTTCCAATCGATTGTTTTGTTATTTTAATCGATTGGAGTACACTTAATTACAGTATCAATCGATTGGTTTTATATGCAATCGATTGAAATTGAAATTGATGATAATTCAATCGATTGCACTTAGAAAACAATCAATTGATACAGTAATTAAGTGCACTCCAATCGATTAAAATAACAAAACAATCGATTGCACTAAAAAAACAATCGATTGAATCCATACAAACACATTGTTTTCAAGACCTGATTGCATCTTAAGAATATAGAAAAACTGTTAGCTAAATTCATTCCATCATCCAAGAAGGTCTTACAATTCAAACAAACCTAGTACCTTTAAGAACTCTATATATGAATTGTAAAAATCAAAGCAAGGCATGCTTGTACAAGAATATTGCTATAAAACAATTTCTTCATGGTCCAGGCCTTGGGATGATGCCCCTTGGGTTTGTGATGCCCAGATTAGTGCATAGACTATCAATTGCTTCTCCTTGACGATTGATAGCTTCCTTTTGCCTGTCTTGACGCTGCCTCATATCAGCAAATTGCTCCTCCATATATACTCTCAAGCTTCACAATTCATCCATCAAATCTTGCATTGTTGGCAAAGGAGGGGGTGGTGGTGGGGGTGGCTCTGTTTGTGCTTGCACCTGGTCTTGTGGTTGCCCTTGAGCCTGAGGTTGTTGGGCATCCGGATCTCTTCCCATCTGTCTTAGAGTGCTGTCATCAATCTTGGCTACATTAGTCAAGACAACACTTTTCTCTTCAGTCAAGTCAATTTCAAGCCATTTGAAAATCTTGGTCCAATGGCAACCATATCCTAAACCAACACTTGATTTTTCTTTCTTCATCTCAAGCATATGATGAACCATAAAATAAGGCCAGTTTATCTCCTTTCCAGTCACCATAGCCCAAAGTACTAAAATATCTTCGTTAAACAAGATTCCATGATTATGTTTTCTTGGAATCAACATGTATGAAAACAAATACATTAATATACACTGCTCAATCCCCAACCCACTGCAACTTATATTACCTCTAGCATCCATGTGTGGATTCTCATATTGTAAACTCTGTAAACCAACTAATCTGTTGTATTCTCCCCATTCCTCATCTGCCGCAATACCTCCAGTAAATTTTGCCCCGTGATAACCTAGACTCCATTGTTCAGCTAGTTCTTGCAAAGTAACTCTATAATGCTATTTCCCTAAATCAAACTCAATCAGCGGCATTACCTCACCCTCTTCATCAGGTCCAAGAACAACATAATTCAAAGTACTATAAACAGCCCTAACCAAGTGCGGGTAATACTCATCCCTAGTTTGTACAAAATCAACTAAGTGCTGTGTTTGCAATGCATTCAACACCAAATTAAAACGTCTATCCTGAAGGAACTCGGCTGTTATGTACATGGGAGGAACTATTGGCCTTGACTCGAACTTCTCCACATAGTTTTTCAGTGCCCTTTGAGACGGCAGCCACCTTGCCATGTAATGTAATGAAGCAACCAGTCTGGCGGAAGCAGAGCTTTCTCCCTCAACCCTGGCTCTTTTGGTGTTCTTAGTTCTGGCCATTTTGGGGATATTGATTTGGTGGATTTTGTAAGGAATTGGTTGAGGTTTAATAATACGTATGTAGGACGGAGTGGATGTTGGTGAGATTGGAGAAGAAGAGAGAAGAAGATGAAGCTTTCTGGTTCGATGAGAGAAGAGAGCGGTGCAGAAATGGGGGTTCGAATCTTTTAAAACGTTACTTCTAATTCAATACGCATGGTTTGGGTTTAATATATAGCGATTTTGAAATTGCAATCGATTGGATTACAATACCAATCGATTGAATGCTGAAAAAAAACACATTTAGGACACTTCCCAATCGATTGAAGTTTCAAACCAATCGATTGAATTAGAAGTTACGTGCAAAGTTCAATCGATTTTTAGCCGGAACCAATCGATTGAATATTGAGACCAATCGATTATTTGGAAGAATTCAATCGATTGAAAATCA
This sequence comes from Arachis stenosperma, assembly GCF_014773155.1. Lineage (NCBI taxonomy): Eukaryota > Viridiplantae > Streptophyta > Magnoliopsida > Fabales > Fabaceae > Arachis > Arachis stenosperma. Next base: position 2,397,027 of record NC_080383.1, on the reverse strand, counting down.
TAAACAATCGATTGAATTACATAAATTACACATTTAATTCATTGTTCAATCGATTGGTTACTATGACCAATCGATTGATTTATGCAAAACCATGCTTACCAGGAATATACAATCGATTGTTTAGTGATAAACTGAAATCCAATCGATTGGGTTAAATTTCAATCGATTGGTTTGATAGTCCAATCGATTGGATTTCAGCGAAACACGATTTCATGACTCCTCAGGAACGTCTCGGATCAAATGTAATATTTTAATCGATTGGGATCCATGGAGGATATAATTGTTGTTGTTTTTGTATTTGATTGTTAATGAACATGATAGATTTATGATAAATTAATTATTTATAAAATAAAAAATCATTTTTATAATTATATAAAATATATAGGGTCAATTTATAATTAAAATTAGTTAAAGGACTATGTAACAGTTGTTAAAAAATCTTAAAAAACATGTTTTTTACTTGGACCACTAAGTGGTCCAAAAGTTCTTGGACCACCGAATCCTTTGCCAAATTTGTCCAAGCAACAAAGAAAAGGAATCAAGGTTTCCTCACAAAAAAAAAAGAATGAAGGTTCCTCGAAGTAGTAGCTATACAATCCATATCATTTAACACAAACTAGAAGTTCAAAAACCTCATTCTTCCATTGCTACAGGCTCAATTCTAACCTGCCACCTAACGTACCACAAATTTCTAATCAAGAGAGGTGTCTCCGTTCTCACAACAAAATTGTATTCATTTGAAGATACTCAAAACAAATCAGAAAAAGCAAACGGATTTCACAATAACCCAGAGCTAAACTTGACACTTTAATGCTCCTTCGTCATGTTACTCAATAAATCAGCAAAGCAGTCACAATCCAAGCACATGTAAATCACAAAACAGTCAAACAAACACAAGTCAGCAACACATCACTAATCAACAATCACAAGACATTCAAAATCAATAATTAGTAAATTAAAATCACAATACAAAAAACAGTAGCACAGAGCTTCAAAATAATCAATAATCAATAAATAGCAGCAGAACCAGAGTAAACAAACAATCAAATAATGTTCAACAAAAATTAACAACACAACCAGTCAACCAGACCTTCGAAAGACAGAAATAGAGCGTAAAAAAATGATGTACAAGTGAAGAACAAATGAACAATTGAGCACTGAGCTAATCACTAATTAGTCAGAAACAGTGCAATAATTGCCATCAAATAATCAACACAGTCACAATCTAGGTACAATTAAACGCCGGAAGCTCGAGGTCCAGCCGTCCAGGTGAGTGCTGCTTCGCATTCTGGAGACTGGAGAGGAGAGGGGTAATGGTTAGGGAAGTTAAGGAGTTAGGGTTCAGCAACCAAAACGCAGCCGTTTTTTACACAATTTAAAAACTGGCCGGGTCACGGTTCGGTTCGGCCGATCGGTTCCCGGCCGGTTCGACGGTCCAATGACGGTTTTTCAATCTGACGGTTTTGGCTTCTGTCCAAACCAAGGTTCAGAAAACCAGACTAATTATCGAACCGCTCTAATTATTGGTTTATTAGTTCATTGTTTCAACCGGTTCAACCGGAAAAATCGTTTTATAATAAACACCTGATTCTATAAAAATTCAATGAATAAAGCAACTGGTTCTAAACACTCTTCTACTGCATTTTTTTACTTCAAAAGGGGATCATAAACAACTAGTTCTATGAATAAACAAACTACAATGATATGCAATGCCAAAAATAGGCCAATGATAAAATAATAAAGGGTTTCTCTCTTCAATTCTATGTTCAAGCTTGTAGCATACCAGAATCAACAGAATAATACCGTTAAAATAGTCTTCCTTCTTAATTCTTATATACCTCGAAGAATTTCCTACAAATTGAACACAACACACAGCTTTAAAACAAAAGACAAAACAACACTCAGAAATCAATTACCTCTTCTAAACACAGCCTTAAAACAAAATAGAACAACATTCAGAGTATGAGCATTAATCACAAAAAAATGATTTCTGAAACAACAAAAACAGCAGAACAACATTCAGAGTTTGAGCATTAATCACAAAATATTGATTTATGAAACAAAACAAAAACAGAAGAACAACATTCAGAGTTTGAGCATTGATAACAAAAAATTGATTTCGGAAACAAAACAAACATTGCAAAACCAACAGAACAGCATTTAGATTTTGAGCATTGATCACAAAAAATTAATTTCTGAAACAAAACAATGAAAACAGAATTTTTTTTTCCTTCAAAAGAAGAAAACAATGAAAACATGAAGCATATAATAAATCAATGATCACCAATATCCAGCAAGAATCTCAGACACAACAATAAATACACAACAACAATTTAGCAAATAAACAAGAACAAGACCTAAATAGAAAATCCAACAAATTAAATCACAGAAACCTAACAATTTAGCAAATTAAAACAGCAGCAGCCCAACAATTTAGCAAATTATCAACTTAACAAGTTCAAGAACAGAAAATCACAACAAAAAAAATAAAATAAAAATAACAGAAGAACAACAGAACAACAACACAAGATGATAAGGAAATAAAACAAAAGGATAGATAAGGGGGGGTTTCCTGCTAGACCTCTAAGAAACCTATTCTTAGCAACCTAGGTCACCGGAAAGGGTTCCCTACTAGACCTTCAAAGAACCTGTCCTTGACAACCTAGATCAGAGGGGCGAAAACTGAAAGAAACCACCACGCAGATCACCTTAGTGTTGGATCCTCCAATCTTCCTCATGCAACAAATGAAGCAAATCACTCACCTCACTTCTCACACAATAAAAGTGCTTAAAAGCAACTGAAATTTATTCATCAAAAGTTATCTCAAATGGTCTCACCAGAGGTGTTTTAAATAGGCTCCTAACAACCAACTAAAAGATAAGATATCTAATTTAAATCAGATTTGATTTAAAATTTAAAATCCTAAAAATATGATAACTAATTTAAATCAGATTTAATCTTATTAGATTAGATTAGATTAGATTTAAATTTAAAATCCCTAAAAATACTACTAAGCAAATCAGAAGTAATTCAAATCTTCCAACAAACTTTAACAACAAAACAAACTAACATAAATGCCTAAAAATTCGAAAATTAATAATAAAGTATGCCTCCCATTGAATTTGAAAAGCATTATTGGGCTTCTTGCTGTCCTAACTTAACCCAATGGGCCTTATGACTTGTCGCCTTTTCAGCACCACTGTTTTTGAGACGGACTCTTGGTCTTCTTGATGTCCAAGACTGGCATGGTACAATTCTTCTCAGATCCTTGAATATGACAAGATTACTATTCTGTCCCTTAACTCCAAAATGACGAGAATGCCCTCCTGAGCACATATCATTCTCCCCCTCTTCAAAAAGATTTGTCCTCGAATCTTGATTGAGAAGCTCTTTTTTCCTCCAAGGAATCCAAATCAAATCTCCGGGTTCAAATAGCATGGTTTGATGACTTTTCTTTACCCACTGAATGGTGGCTATGTCTTTCATGTGTGCAACTTGTCTGTCTTCCTTTTCATCCATATTAATGCCTCCATAATTGACCAGTGAATCTACAACGCCTGGAAAAATGGATATAAAAACACTAGAAATTTCATGGTTAGATGTATGAGAAACTAAGGACTCTGTGGATTTCAATGAGACTAATGCACTCTTGTCTAAGCTAGAACTTTCTAGATCTCTCTCACAAGTGTGTTTATTGAACTCAGTTTCTTTTTCGCTCATTGACTCCTCTGGCTCACTATTCTCATCTTTTCTCTCAAAATTCTCGTTTGCAATCAAACATGGATTCTTTTCACTCAAACACTCAATCTCTTTCTCAATTTCTTTTCTCTCATATTCTTCAAATTGCTCACATCCCAATGGCCCAGTTGAGAAATTCTGCACTGTTGAATCTTTCAAGGACACATCACCCTCTACAACATACTCAACAAATTCTTCCATCTCTGTCTTTGAAGAAGAATGAAAGATAGGCGTAGAAGAATTCCTCTTGTTATGGCGAGCTATCATTTGTTGCACCTGCTCCCAGTCAATGGCCAATTTGACCAAATTGTCAAGGGTTGTGAAACGGTAACGTTAGACTTCATCTGCAAGTTCTTCACGTAATCCAAACAAAAATCGGTCCTTGAGAACCTCAGAACTCCTTTTAATATTAGCCATGTCCATCAAATATAGAAACTCCTTGTGATACTCCATCACTGATTGTGAGCCTTGTTGTAACGTAAAAAATTTTCCAAAAAATGTATTATGGTATGATGATGGCACAAACTGCCTCCTCATGATTTTCTTCATCTTCTCTCAGCTGCTAATTGGGCACTTTCCGTACCGTCTTCTAGATCTTCCTAATTCAGTCCACCATATACGGGCAGCATCGGAAAAATTGGCTTGTACCAGTTGAACCTTCTTTTCCTCTGAAAGGATGCAATTGTAAAAATTGATTCTACCTTTCTTTCCCATCTGAAAAACGCTTCAGGATCATTCCTCCCTTTGAATGCAGGGATTTGCAACTGAGAACCTTTTTTTGCATATGAGATTCCTTCATCATCACTATCGTAATACTCAATCATTTTTTTATTTTTTTTTTCGGACACTGACTTAAAGATAGAATAATTGCAAAAAATAAAATAAAAAAAAAGATTTTTTTTTCGTTTTTTTTACACTAACGTGAATTTACAGAAATTAAAGAGAAAAATAAAAAAGAGACTAAACAAGACCCATGGAACGTGTAGATAAATAAGAATTTACCTACGACCTGTATCTGATACCAGATGATAAGGAAATAAAACAAAATGATAGATAAGGGGGGAGTTTCCTGCTAGACCTCTAAAAAACCTATTCTTAGCAACCTAGGTCACCGGAAAGGGTTCCTGATGAGCGGATAATTTACTACGCTTTTTGGCATTATTTTTAGTATGTTTTTAGTATATTTTAGTTAGTTTTTATTATATTTTTATTAGTTTTTAGTTAAAATTCACTTTTCTGGACTTTACTATGAGTTTGTGTGTTTTTCTGTGATTTCAGGTATTTTCTGACTGAAATTGAGGGTCCTGAGCAAAAATCTGATTCAGAGGCTGAAAAGGACAGCAGATGCTGTTGGATTCTGACCTCCCTGCACTCGAAGTGAATTTTCTGGAGCTACAGAAGCCCAATTGGTGCGCTCTCAATGGCTTTGGAAAGTAGACATCCTGGGCTTTCCAGCAATATATAATAGTCTATACTTTGCCCGAGATTTGATGGCCCAAACCGGTGTTGCAAATCAGCATTAGAATTCCCAGCGTTTAACGCCGGAACTAGCATAAAAATTGGAGTTAAACGCCCAAACTGGCATAAAAGCTGGCGTTTAACTCCAGAAAAAGTCTCTATACATGAAAGCTTCAATGCTCAGCCCAAGCACACACTAAGTGGACCCCGGAAGTGGATTTTTACGTCATTTACTCATTTATGTATACCCTAGGTTACTAGTTCACTATTAATAGGATCTTTTGACATTGTATCTACACCTCATGACACTTTACACGTTTCTCATTGTATCTTCTACAGCATGAGTCTCTAAACCCCATGGTTGGGGGGTGAGGAGCTCTGCTGTGTCTTGATGGATTAATGCAATTATTACTGTTTTTCATTCAATCATGCTTGCTTCCATTCTAAGATATCACTTGTTCTTAAACCTGATGAATGTGATGATCCGTGACACTCATCATCATTCTCAACTATGAACGTGTGCCTAACAAACACCTCCGTTCTACCTTAGATTGAGTAGATATCTCTTGGATTCTTTAATCGGAATCTTCGTGGTATAAGCTAGAATTGATGGCGGCATTCAAAAGAATCTGAAAGGTCTAAACCTTGTCTGTGGTATTCTGAGTAGGATTCAAGGATTGAATGACTGTGACGAGCTTCAAACTCCTGAGGGCTGGGCGTTAGTGACAGACGCAAAAGAATTACTGGATTCTATTCCAACCCGATTGAGAACCGACAGATGATTAGCCGTGCTGTGACAGAGCGCGTTGAACATTTTCACTGAGAGGATGGGAGGTAGCCATTGACAACAGTGAAACTCTACATACAGCTTGCCATGGAAGGAGCCTTGCGTGTTTGAAGAAGAAGACAGTAGGAAAGCAGAGGTTCAGAAGACAGAGCATCTCCAAAACCTCAACCTGTTCCCCATTACTGCAAAACAAGTACTTATTTCATGTTCTTTTGCTTTTTACAATCAACCCTGATAATTATTGATATCCTGACTAAGAGTTACAAGATAACCATAGCTTGCTTCAAGCCGACAATCTCCGTGGGATAGACCCTTACTCACGTAAGGTATTACTTGGACGACCCAGTGCACTTGCTGGTTAGTTGTGCGGGATTGCAAAAGTGTGATTGCAATTTCGTGCACCAGTTCCCTACTAGACCTTCAAAGAACCTGTCCTTGACAACCTAGATCAGAGGGGCAAAAACTGAAAGAAACCACCACACAGATCACCTTAGTGTTGGATCCTCCAATCTTCCTCATGCAACAAATGAAGCAAATCACTCACCTCACTTCTCACACAATAAAAGTGCTTAAAAGCAACTGAAATTTATTCATCAAAAGTTATCTCAAATGGTCTCACCAGAGGTGTTTTAAATAGGCTCCTAACAACCAACTAAAAGATAAGATATCTAATTTAAATCAGATTTGATCTTATTGGATTAGATCAGATTTGATTTAAAATTTAAAATCCTAAAAATATGATAACTAATTTAAATCAGATTTAATCTTATTAGATTAGATTAGATTTGATTTAAATTTAAAATCCCTAAAAATACTACTAAGCAAATCATAAGTAATTCAAATCTTCCAACAAACTCTAACAACAAAACAAACTAACATAAATGCCTAAAAATTCAAAAATTAATAATAAATTATGCCTCCCATTGAATTTGAAAAGCATTATTGGGCTTCTTGCTGTCCTAACTTAACCCAATGGGCCTTATGACTTGTCGCCCTTTCAGCACCACTGTTTTTGAGACGGGCTCTTGGTCTTCTTGATGTCCAAGACTGGCATGGTACAATTCTTCTCAGATCCTTGAATATGACAAGATTACTATTCTGCCCCTTAACTCCAAAATGACGAGAATGCCCTCCTGAGCACGTATCATTAGAGCAGATGATAAGAGAAAACACAGCGGAAACATAAGAAATAAATAAGGTTTTCCTACTGGACCTCTAAGATACCTGTTCTTAGCAACCTAGGTCACCGGCAAGGATTCCCTACTAGACCTTCAAGGAACTTGTCCTTGACAACCTAGATCAGAAGGGCGAAAACTGAAAGAAACCACCATGCAGATCACCTTAGTGTTGGATCCTCCAATCTTTCTCATGCAACAAATGAAGCAAATCACTCACCTCACTTCTCACACAATAAAAGTGCTTAAAAGCAACTGAAATTTATTCATCAAAAGTTATCTCAAATGGTCTCACCAGAGGTGTTTTAAATAGGCTCCTAACAACCAACTAAAAGATAAGATATCTAATTTAAATCAGATTTGATCTTATTGGATTAGATCAGATTTGATTTAAAATTTAAAATCCTAAAAATATGATAACTAATTTAAATCAGATTTAATCTTATTAGATTAGATTAGATTTGATTTAAATTTAAAATCCCTAAAAATACTACTAAGCAAATCATAAGTAATTCAAATCTTCCAACAAACTCTAACAACAAAACAAACTAACATAAATGCCTAAAAATTTGAAAATTAATAATAAATTATGCCTCCCATTGAATTTGAAAAGCATTATTAGGCTTCTTGCTGTCCTAACTTAACCCAATGGGCCTTATGACTTATCGCCCTTTTAGCACCACTGTTTTTGAGAAGGACTCTTGGTCTTCTTGATGTCCAAGACTGGCATGGTACAATTCTTCTCAGATCCTTGAATATGACAAGATTACTATTCTGCCCCTTAACTCCAAAATGACGAGAATGCCCTCCTGAGATCCAATTATTCTAATTTCACATGCAATCAACTTACTAAGTTTCTAAAAGCTAGAAATGATAAAACCAACCGGAAATATGGTTAAAGCATTTCATCAAACATGTTGAGTGCGGTAAACTTGAAACTAAATAAGAGAAGAGAACATAACTATTGTATACTTTAATTCATTCTATGAAAAAAATCCAAACCACTGCCAAATCAAATAGTTACTTATTGTAATAGAAATAAGAAGTTGCAGAGTTTGAAGCAGAGTATTGGTGTTGTGTGAGTGTATTGTCTGGTGGTGGGTTTAGGAAACTCACGGCGGCGACAAAAGAGAGCAGTTCCACGGCTAGGTGGAGCGCGCGGGTTGGTCGCAGAGTTTGAAGCAGGGCAACGTGGCTTCCAGAGGAACGCGAACCCGAACGGTGAACCCCGAGCAAACTTGAACGGCGAAGAATGCGAACGAAGACGACGGCTGAACGAAGACGCGAACGTTAACGGTAACCAACGGCGGCGGAAACGAGGCTGAGCAGACAAAGACGACGGACGCCGAGCTCGAGGAAGCAGCTGCGATCGGTGACAGCGAACGGGGGTTGAAGACTTGGAGCACGAGGGAAGCTAGATAGATGGACGGACGGCGGCAGTATAACACTCCTTGCAGCGGCAGTGGTGTAGGCTTACAGTGCTAGGGTTTTTTAGCTGAGTTTCTGTGAATGAAAGAAAGGGAGGGAGAAAGGGAGAAAGAAACGAAGGAGCTTCAGAACCAAGAGTGAAAGTAAGCAAATTTGGCAAAAACGACGCCGTTTCATTTAAACCGGTCGGTTCCCTGTCCAGTTCAACAAGCCAACAACCGGCTGGTTCGACGGTTCTCCTCTGGCTTTTAGAGAAATTGTTTTAGGGGGCAAACCGGACCGTAATTGCTGCCGGTTCACGGTTAGACCGGTAGAATAGGCCGGTCCGATCCGATTTTCAAAATATTGGTCCAAATTGTAATTGGCAGTAGTTCACATTTTGACTGGCCGGTTCAAACCGGTTTTTTTAACCTTGGTTCGAACCCTACCTCTAGCATTTTGAACAAATTTCCAATTCGTACCGGTTCGATCGGACCGGTCTTCATTGGATTTGACTAGTTTTCAACGATTCATTCCAAATTTGACCGATTTATTGCCTTACACGGTTCAAATATCGGACCGGACCGATATAAGATCTGATCCACCGGTTTTTTAGTCGAGCCGGTCTAATCCAGTTTTAATAACAATGGTTCAAACTATCAGATTTGGATTATGTTAGTGCAATATTTTTTTTAAGTAAATGGTCAAATTAGTCCCTACAAAATTATTCGTCCTCTAAATTGGTCCTTGAAAAAAATTTTTAATCAAATTCGTCCTTTAAAAATTTTAAATTAGTCATATTAATCCTTTCGTCACATTGTTTATTGATGGTGTCAAAATTTGCTAATATGACACGTTAAGTGACACTCCAACACACGCCTAGAAGTCTTAATTGACTATTAACATGAATTGTCCAAAAAATGAGTCCACTGGCGTGTTTAACGCCGTTGTGGGAATGTCTTCTGACACGTAAAAAAATGACACTGTCGTTAACTGCAAAACGTCGCCGACGTTTTGTTCTACATGAAGAAAATTTTTGTTCCTCACCCCACCATTGAAGAAAACGTCACTGCTTAGTTACTTTATTTGTTGGGTTATAATGAAGAGCAATACTACATAACTAGTAAATATTATTATTTTTTGTCAGCACTTAGTCAACAATAATTTACACTCATATTTACAGATATTTTGTACACAAGAAGTATATAATTTGCACATATATTTATTAGAGTTTTGCATATATGAATCAATACAGTTTACACTCATGAATCAATATAATTTACACCCACATTTTTCAAAATTTACACATATAAATTAATAAAATGACCATTTAGTATTTGTGTTGGTCAAATAATGACTAAAAATACTTAAAGTTGTTTGCCTCAAAAGTTTTTCTATAATTAATCATATCTAAAACATGAAACTAATTCTTGAGAATTTCTATTTCTAATACTAGTTTAAAGTTTAATTTTATTTTGAATCCCACCAAATAACACATCAGTATTTGTGAGACTTATTATAAATAGAGATTTAAAATTAAAAGCAAGATTTGTTATTCTAATATTTGATTTTAATTCAACTAAAAGTTTATAATATTTTTAATTATTTTATCAAAATAATTATATAAATGATAAAATTTTATTAGTTTTTTATTAAAATGATCCTATCTTTTTAAGGTAAGACCTATTTTATTTTATCTATCAATTTTATTATAAATTTTAATTTTAAATCAATTTACTTGTTAAAAATATTAACAATGATATTTTAAAAACACCCTATTAGAATTGTTCTTAGTGTCTTAATTCCTTATTTGGTTCGTTCAAGGTTGTGGCATTTTAAAATGAAAAGCGAGAGTACCATTAAAGTTAACTAAATTTATTTAGTCAGCTTATTTATTCGTTTAAACGGACATATTTTATCTCTAAAATTAAACTTACTTAACCCAAACTTGATTAATTAGAAAAAAAAATGACATGTTAAATGAGATAGTCTATGAGCGGTCTGTTTAAATTACATTTTACATTTAAAAAAAATATTTATTACTTTTTTTTATTTTACTTGAAAACACAATCTATCAATTAAAGAAATATTATTTGTTTAAGTTTTTAGCTTAAAAATAATATTTTTTATTAAAATAATTTTCAACAAATAAAATAAAAAAATAAATGGGATAATTAATTTAACTCATTAGGCTAATTATAAACGGTCCAAATTAAAAATTTATAGGTTATAAATAAAGTAGATTTAAAGGAACTCTAGTTTAACTAACGGACTTAAGCGACCTAAACGAATGGAAAAGCAGATAGAGCACCAATTTAGACAACTAATAAACAGTACAGTAAGCAGAATAATCATGATCACTATTTCAAGTGTGACAAATGTCATCTTTTTACTCGATAATCAACTTACAATCATGCATAATCACCATTAATTTAGCTACCATAATATTACTCTATATAAAAATAATTTTCTTTTATTCTTCTATTATTTTTATACTCAAATAATTATAATTACCACTCTAACTATTATAATTATAGTTTTTTAATTACATTACTACCTAAAAATTTTATATTGAAGGAAAGAGCCTTTTTGAAACAAAAAAATATTTTTAATAAAAAATAAAATAAAATAAAATAAATTATTTAAAATAAAAAATATTCTAAATATTAAAAAAAAACTTAGTTCAAATATTAAAAACTAAAACCATATTTGAGCTTAACTTTATATGAATGGGACATTTGCTTCATTGTATTTCTCTCCAATAATCTCCATTATGTTCCTTTGAATAAATCATGGGTAAAACATACCAAGTTACAAGGAAGGTTAATATTATATTCTATAAATTAAGTGGGTTTATTTTAGTTTTAAAGATTAATAATACTTGTGTATAGTTTATACGCTCTTTGTTCTAACCAGATAAGGATTTGACGACTTCATGAACTTGTTCTCACCTGATAAGGATTCAACGATTTGATCTTGTGTATAGTTTAGAGTATGAAATTTGATAACTTCATTTTTTTACAGAAGGAAATAAAACTTTTATTCAAAGAAAAGTTAAATGATGCTTAAAGTGCTTAATGATCATAGAAAAAAACATAAAATTTATATCTAACAAAAGAATAATATTTTTTTATAATAAACCGTTATCTGATAAAAAAAAAGTGCAATTTTGATTTCAAAAAATTTTAATAAATACAAATAGACATAAATCTAAATTTTTTGTGTTTCTAGCTAAATCTATCTATACAGACGTATTATATCGTAGTAGAATACTTTTTTCTCTTTTTTCAAATAAATTTGAATATTTTCAGTATACGTATACATATAGTATATTTTTTTGTTATATAGACAATTTTTTATTTTTCAACTACTTTTAATTAATATAAAGAGTAGAAGGTGTATAAGAAAGATAGTGTATGTCAAAATGGTATATCCATATACACAGACGGATTTAAAAGGGGCAAGTGGTGGTTTTTGGCTCCCCAACAAGTTTTAAACTCATATATTATTATAATAGATGTATTATATAGAGTAAAATTTAATAACATAATAATAATAAAAAGAGTTAATATTTTATATGTATTAGAGTTTAAGTTTCTCTACATATATTTATATTATTTATATTATTTATTTGATTTAAAGTTCTTTTTATATTTATTTTTTAAATTAATTTTAACTTATATAATTATATAAAAAATATTTTAATATTATTTATAATAATATTATTCTTTTTTTAGTTGGCAATTTAGTTGTTTCTTTTATATTATTTTTCTATTACTTTTTATTTCTATTATTATATAAAAATACTTTAATATATTTTAAATTCACATAACAAAATTGTTAGTGAGATTAATTTATATTACTTTATGTCATATTTTATAATGACATAAAAATTTAATTCGTGACACATAAATACTTACTAAAGTAATTAATTAACAAAATATTTAAAAATAGATAATTTTATATTTTATTAGATGTAAAATCATAAAAATTATGAAAAAAATTATAAAGACGGAGATAATTCTTTTATTTGACAAGTATTTATTAATTTTTTAATTAAAAAATTAATTATAATTATATCTATTATCAAATATATGACATTATATTTGATTATACAAAATTTTAATTTTCGATCCCTCCATAATTAGATTTCTGGATCCGTCCCTATCCATATATATAATATTTTTCATTAAAATCAAGCTATTGGATGTATCCTCAAAATCTAATAATTTAAAAAATAAAAATTATCTCATTAGATTTTCAATTTTATATAAATTAAATATTATGGTATCAGTAACTTTTTAGATAAAAAAATGTCATTCATAATATATAATATATTTTTTGTCTTACTTAAATAATATATATGATGATAACATATCATACTTAGATTACATTACAGGTATTTATGGATTGGATCCGATCCGTATATTTACGGTGTTTATCCAAATTCGATTCGAAAATTTTGTATATGGATCCGATCCGCAAGGCTATCGGATCGGATCAGATCCGCACACTAATCAGATCGAATTGCAGATTTTGTGTATGTATCTGCATATTCACGTATCCGCAAAAATAAAGAAATAAATAAATAAATATTTTTTATATTTTATTTCAACTAATAATTATCATATATATTGTATTATTTTAATTTATTATGTAAGAAAAGTATATTTAATATTATTTTAAGAGTAAATATATTTAAAAGAATAGAAAAAATTAATTTTATTGATATTTTTTTAATAAAAATAAATTTTTAAAAATATTTTTGTATTTTGTGAATATATTCGATATTCGATATCCGATCCACAAGTGTGCAGATCGGATCCAAACTAAAAAATTATGGATATTGGATCTAATCCGATGATTTTAATACAGATGAAATTAAAATTTTGGTCATATCCAATCCGATCCGATCCGCGTTCACCTCTAACTTAACTTATAACATCAAATGAAAAAAAAGAGAGAGAATTCCTTCTAATAATTCTTTATGTGTTTATTCACTTATCGTATTATATTAAAAATAAAATGTATTCTTTCTCTATTTAATTTATTAACTGCAATCCGTTGACAAATGATAAGGGTTGAAATTATTAACTTAAAAGCAACTAGATAGTATGCAAATAATTTTGTAGTTTTAGTTGATAGAAAATATATTGGTATGATATATTGATTAAAAAAATGATGATGTAAACCAAAAAAATAAAAAAATAAAGTACATATATTATTAATCTGCAATTTTCCAATTTTTATAAAATAACATATGATGATACACAAACTATAAACTTTTGTTTTTTAACATATGTTTAGGATAAAAATAGCCAAAACATAAATAAAACAAATAAAAGTTCTCTCTGTCATGCTTTCGTTAGAATTGAGATTTATTTTTACTTGCGTCATGCTTTTGTTAGAATGATGTCATTCAGTTAAATTGGATTTGAATTTAATCAATTTATGTTATCGCACGAAACCTCCTTTAATTTGATGATTACCCATTTTGCATGGAAGGTAATTACAATTACTTTCTTTTAATTAGAAACTAAATTGGATTAGTGCTAATAAATATGGTAGATAATAATATTAATACGTATGTCTATTAAATGGAAAACTACTGAATAGATAAGATTAAAGTAAATTGGCGTTTTGTAATTAAGACTAAGAGAATACACAACAAAAATATGTTGTTGTTTTCCATTTTTTGCTATTCTATCTTATGCAAATAATGTGTGGTCCGAAACTTTGATTTATAGAAATTAAGATTGTAAATATCATTAAATAAAATTACTATATACACATAAAAATTAATTGTAAAATTTGTATAAATGTATATATTAATTAATTTATTTTAATATGTATTTTATATTTAGATATATATTCTATATGAATGAATGATTTAGTTGTAGATATTTTGTGTCTATTTTGCATAGTTAATTACTAAAATACTTGTATAAAAGAATTTAACAACCATAACAAGTGTTTAATAATACTAATTTTTTTATGGAATCAAATACTTTAAAATAGAAAAATATAAAAAATTAATTTTAGTTAGTCAATATTAATTTAGTTTTCTTTTTTAATTTTAAAAGTTGTATTTTTTGGAGAATTTAATATTTAAAATTTAGAATTTAGAGTTAAAAATTTATAATTTAATATTAACAAAATAATTTCAAAAAAATAAATTAATGTTGCAAAAAAATATTAGTTCTCTAAATTGTTCGTATAAAATATTTGTAGCCTAACAGTAAATACAAATTAATCAAATTCTTATAACAATGATTAATATAATATAAGTAGTATACTAATTTATCAAATATATCATTAAATAATAACAAATAAAAAATCACACTACTAAGTACGAATCAACAAATTTGATTCGAAGTTTCGAACTTAAAACTAATAGAGTGTACACGGATCAGATCGGATATGGCTGAAAATTTAATTCAGTCTGCATATTTTTTATTTGATCATATTGGATATGATATCCGTATTTTTAAGTATCAAATTCGATCTGTAAATATGCGTATCAGATATCGAATATATCCGCATAATTGAACCTTTTTTTTTAATCATATTTTTATGTAAAAAATTCAATAAAAATATTTCTTTCACATTTTTAAATTTATTTATTCCTAAAACATTTTTAATCAAACATTTTCTAAATAACAAAAATAAAATAATACAATATATGAATAATTACTAATCAAAACATACAAACAAGTAAATATAATACAAAATATATATATTTATTTTTAATTATTATTGTGCGAATTTACGAATCCACATATTAGATATACAGATGTAGAGTAACTATCCGCAATCCAACCCGTAAAATCCGATCCAATCAATATGCGGATCGAATTGTATCTATAATTTTTGGATTGAATACGAATATTTATCGTGAATCTACATATACGATCCGATCCATAAATACCTCCAAAAACCAATATGCTTTTTATATCCTTCTTTTAAAGAAGAGAAAAAAAAAACAACTTAACAACTCAGATATATTTACTATTTAGATCCTTAATATATGTGATGTAATAACCTGTAATCTTCACCCCAAAAAAAAAAAGGAAAATATAAAAGTTTATTTGAGGTGGATAAATGCTAAGAATGAATCCCACAACTGCCACATTGATTAAGTGGGAACAAACCTCCCAAACTCTCTTGACCATGAATGAAGTATCAAGTATGTATTTTTCTAATTTAAGTTTTGAATAACCATACATATCTCATATTAATATATATAAAACTCTTCACACCGCTAATCAATTACTATTGAAATGAAAAAACAAGCATTTGAGTAGTAAGTACTTGCGTGCCGCAACGTGCATAAATTGTGGACTAAATCATTTATATATAATCAATTTGATTAGTGAACGATCAATTTATTAGTCTATTTAAATAAGTATTAAAATTTTAAATTTTGTCTTATATATATAATTATTAGCCAGCAATTAATCTTTTAAATAAAACTTAAATTTATGATAGATTATTTTTTAATTTGTCGGACAGTAAGATATTATAAAAAACAAAAAAAAATTATTTATATATAATTAATATATGTGATTTGTTCCTTAGCTTCCTTCATTATGAATTTGAATTGAAATATTGGGTGTGTTTGTTTCAACTTTCAACCCTTTTTTCTGAAAAAATATATTTTTTATTATAATATTCAGTTTTTTTTTTAAAAACTCAACAAATAATAAGTTCTAATTAAAAATAATTTTTAGAATTTGCTACCTACATAAAAGAAATTAAATTGTAAAATCACGTTTTTAACATTAAAAAATAAAAAAAGAAGCACATTACAGTCAAGTGATGATGAGACCATTTTATGAAATAATTTTTCTACTACCTATCTTCATTTTATTTTATTTTTTTTGGGTGGAACCATCACCGAAGATGACTCATATTTTCCTATAGTCATAGTGATTTTTCTTTCAGATAAAGCGTGATTTTCTATTATATATTTTTTAAGAAATAAAAAATATATAAAAAATAATATTATATGATACAAAAAATCACATTTTTCTATATTAGTTGAAAAAATGAGAAAATTTATTCTATAATTTAAAATAAAATTGTGGTTAGGATCCAAATTCGTTGTTGCATTTTTAGTCATTCACACAATACAAATTAGGCAATAATTTTTCCAACTCTCACATGAGTTGCTGAGATGTTGATGATGAAAGATGTGACTAAGAAGATATTTATATATATGTGTGATAGATCAGCATGGTTATTTAATTTGGTTAATATATATGTCACAATAATTATGACATTATTTTGTGGCAACATCACCTCCCAAAACTTCCCTCGAATAACAAGTCATAGATTATTCATAATTGCTTAATTAAATTAAGATTTTATAGTAATTTATTTGTAAGCATTTTTATCTTAAATATATATTTTTTTACATAATTATTTATAGCTAGCTATATCATTAAATTATTAAATTTTACCATCTATCATTTTCAAAGTTATAAAATATTAGGTAAAGTATATTTTTTGTCTTTAAAGTTTGATAAAAGTTTCAAAAATATCTATAAATTTTATTTTGTTTTAATTTTATTCTAAAAGTTTTCGATTTGCATCAAATATTTTTCTAATAGCTAATTTTTCAAAAAATTTAAAACCAATTCAATAATAATTTCATAAGAACAATCCTCAATACAAGTAAATCAATATGTATTATTGTTAGATTGATCTTAAATTTTTTGAAAATTTAGCTATTGAGTTTATATTTGATACAAATCGAAAATTTTTGAGACAAAATAATTGAAACAAAATAAAATTTAAGGATATTTTTAAAACTTTTGCCAAACTTTAAAGACAAAAATATACTTTACCCTAAAATATAATATTTGATTAGATGATAATATAAAATTTTATTATTATTATTATTTTTACTATTATTATTATTATTATTGTTATTGTTATTATTATTATTATTAGGTTTAATTACTCTGTTGGTCCCTATAATTTCGCAAAATTTATTTTTTTTTTAATTGAGTCCTGCATCAAATTTTACTTTTAATTTGGTCGCTATATTTTTTTTCCTTTTATTTGAGTCTATGCACTAATTTTTTTAATTAGATCCCTATATAATTAAACCAATTACTATTAAGAGAGACCTAGTTGAAAAAAAATTGGTACATAGACCTAATTAAAAAGAAAAAAAAGTATAGGGACCTAATGAAAAATTTTGTAAAACTATAAGAATCAACAGAATAATTAAACCTTATTATTATTATTATTATTATTATTATTATTATTAATATTATTAGTGATTCGGATAAATACTAGAAATGATGTCAAATTATCAATAATATTGTGTTTTACTAAGAAAAATGGAGTCCTTAATTAATCTCCTTGGACACAATTATCTAGTACAAATTTTCTTTCTCTCTTTCTCTTTGTCTCCATGTGTTAGTCCCATATGCCATTAAGCTTCTGATTCACGAAAAGCATTTTAATACAAAAATTCTAAATTTGAACAGAATGAAAAAGTGAGAGAGGGTTGTTAAAACAAGTCACAAGTCAAGAGAGTTTTATTTATTTATTTATTTATTATTTTTTGGGATTACGAAACGTGCATGCCAAATGATGTATAGCCATAAGTTCAACTAAGATTAAAGATATTTTATTAGTTTAGTTTGTTAACTTTTATGTTCAGGTTAATTTATATAAATTAAACTGTTGTACACGGATAATTAATAAGGTCTTATTTTTACATGGCTGCTACTATAATAAATTAATAACTAATGCAATCTGTTTATTAGTATACTTTTTTATAAATTAAATATATGCAATATTTATAAATATGAAATTAGTTAAGATACTAAATTTTTTATATTTTAATAAAAATTCTTTGGTTCAAGTTTTAAAAATAATAAAAAATATTTTTCATAAATTATATATAATAAAAAATATATTTTTTAGAAAAATATTATATACCAAATTGGATAGATAATAATCTAAATAGTTTTATATTAAAAAAGTGAATGAAAATTAACTTTTTCATCAAATATGTGATTTTCAGTTGGATTTTAAATTATACATGCCTAACCAACATTAAATCCAATCAAATAGTAGACAAATTATTATTATTTTTTATTTGATCCAGTATATATTTAAATCTTTGAATATATTAAAAAAAAATACTGTAAGAAAAAATTACAATTTATCTAAATAAATATGGCAATTTTTTTCTTTCGAAAATTGCATGTGTGGGTAAACACTAAAAAAAAAGTCTTTATTACTTAGATAAATCTCTAACCTATCAAAAAAATTCCTAAGTTTGAATGGATGTTCTGAATTAATAATTATTGTGAGCCACACATACATCATAAGTGCGTTATGCTTACGTCATGCAAAAACCACTCTAATTTTCATGTATATATATGTGGGTCTTATTTGGCAACCAACAAAAACACACACATAAAAACCTACGTTTTGGTTTTAATTTAATTTGAGTTTGACTTTCCAAATAGTGAATCTCTCTCTCTCTAATCTCTATATATACTTCAAACCTTCTTTGTCTTTCTCCTCATATATTTTTTTCTTCTTTATTTCAAATATCTTATACCAAATACCATACAACGTATTTATTTTTTATTATAAAGTTCTTTGCATTGCAGCTTTTGATCACAAAACATGACACAACAAGAGTTTGTTAATAACAATTATAAAATCAAAGAGCCTCGTCTTGTGGCAAGAAAATTCTTGGCTAAACCTCAACATGAAGGTGTTGGAGCTGTTGTTAGAAGAAGCATTGGAAGGTAAGAATATCAATAATACTTTTTTTGTTTTTGATGAAAATTTGGAACACATTTTAAGTTTGAGTAATTTGGACTAATTGCTTATCTGGGTTTTAATTTTTGTTGGATCAGATTTGAGCTCAAGTACTTTGATCCTTTCCTTGTATTGGATGAATTCTCAGGTGATGATGATGATGATGATGATCAATCAGATATAATTAAATAAGTTCTTTAATTTGATTTTTTTTTTATTATTGATGATGATCAATTAATCATTGTTCTGTTTTCTAAAGAATGTGAAAATCTTTGAAATGTTTCAGTCACTGCTCCTGCTGGTTTTCCAGATCATCCACACAGAGGTTTGTATCAATTAGATTTTATCATGTGTCATTAAAAAAAAAAATTAATTTGTTCTTTCAGAAAAATCTTAATTTCTTCTTATATTCTGACTCCATTTTCCTTTGTGGGGTGTTTTCTTTTTACAGGCTTTGAGACTGTCACATACATGTTGCAGGTTGGAGCAAATTTTGAATTATTCATTTAGTTTTCTTCCTTCAATGCTGCTTGATTATAAAAATACGATCATGTTACGCGTACATTAAAATCAACCACCAAAGTCAGTTATCAGTATAAACTATATGTTAAGATATAAATACACATTAAAAATAAATTAAACCACACATGTATTTACACAAATATATTGATAGCTAATTTTAGTGGCTAATTTTAGTGTACGAATATTATTTTTAATAAAAATAATGGTCAATTCTAATAAAAATGCTACATTTAAAAATTAATATATTCAGATATATTGTTTATACATTTAATTTTTAAGTATCCCACCTTGCGCAAATTAATTATCATTTTGAAACGTATTAACACAAAGTCAATTGCATAAGATAATGGCCATTATAGATTTAGATCAACATAATTTCAAGGTTTGAAATATATATAAGTGATTAAGTATATTAATGATTCATTAATATGAAATTAACCATTTTAGTTAGTGCCCTCCAGAACAAAATCATCAAAGACTGTCTTAATTGCACCAATGGTTACAACTCACATAAACATGAAATGACAAGAGTGACCCCACATATTAGATATCATGTTTTATTTAAATATTTTTGTTCTAAATTCCCAACCACCATTCTTGAGTGCACCTAAAGTTATAGGGTGTGTAAATGCTACATTGGTTCACACATGCTTGTGAAGTTGTGCTATAAACCTCACCTAATTAATACCTATAGAAATTGTGTTAATTAATTTGTGTACATTATTATTATTATTTATTGTAATTCAGGGAGCTGTAACACATGAAGATTTTGAAGGGCATAAAGGAACAATTGAAGCTGGTGATTTGCAATGGATGACTGCAGGGAGAGGAATAGTTCATTCAGAAATGCCTGCTTCTCAAGGAACTCAAAAGGGTCTTCAGCTATGGATCAATCTTGCTTCACAAAACAAAATGTAAGTTCACTATACCTTAAATTTGGTTTATTATACAATAACATATAAATTTAATTTTAATACACTATTAATATAAAATAATTTTATATGTGTATTTAATTATGTAAATATTAGATTAATAAAAATAATTATCTTTTATATCGATTGTATAAATAATCATATAAAAAAACAACTGTAATTGAATAATGTCAGTGAATCGAAATTGAACTCTTAAATATATTATCTAAGTAAGTCATGTAAAATAATTAACTACTACTTAATAGTTTAGTGCATAATTCTACATTGAATTATTTTGGTTACAACATAATATTGTGTATCTTAAATATGAACCCTACCTACTCCATCTTTAGCAATATTTTGAACTTTCAATATATATATTTTTATATAAAAATCTAAATCTAAATGAAGGGTATACATCAGGTAGTTATTATGGGCTTTTTATTTTTATTTTTTCTGAAATAGTACTATTATGTTTATGTGACAACCTTATTAGCCTTGGCCCCATGGAATTAATAGATGACGTATTTTATGCGTCACCTTGATGATCATCATTTTGTTTGGATAATGCTTTACCATCAAATATGAATAAGGCAAAAAGGGGATTCCCACTCTCTCCTTGGAAAAAGTCAAATTTTATTTTAAACATTGTTTGTTTTTTTTTTGGGGAGTCAATATATGCCTTATTCCTCTATGACATGCTTTGCTTTATCTATCTCATGATTCTTCATCATCATGGACCATTTTCCTGCAAGTGCTTTTTTGCATAGAGCACCAAATTATGCAAGTTTACCCAATGGCCAGCATAAGCCATAAATATTAAATAATGTGCCTCTCACTCATAAGAGATATGGAATATGGAACTTCAAATCTATGTGGTTTAGAGTCACCCTAATATAATATAACATAATAAACTCAAGTGTTTTTTTTTTTTTCATTAATGTGTCTAGGAAGTAGTGCTTGTTATGCTTTAAGAGTTGAATTTGATTATTATGCATTGTAATCTAATCAATATTTGTGTTTGTAGGAGATTTAAGATTTTTTTATCCAAAAAAAACTATATGCACCAAAAAAAAAAAATTAATTACCATATCTTTCTATTTCAATATGTATTCTATACGGATAACCGAGTTGATATCTGATTTTTTTTTGTACATGTAACATGATTGTTATTTATCTACCTTTAATTTATAGATGAATTGAATAACTATTATAATTCAAAATCTAATTAAACTTTTGGTTTTTATCTTTCTTTGTTATGCTAATCTTAGGGTTGAACCAAGGTATCAAGAAATATTAAGCAAGGACATAGCAGAAGCTATGAAAGATGGTGTGAAGGTTAGAGTAATAGCAGGGGAAGCACTTGGTACAAAGTCTCCAATCTACACAAGAACACCAACAATGTACTTGGACTTCATTCTCAAACCTGGTTCACACTTGCAACAACCTATACCAAAATCTTGGAATGCTTTTGTGTATGTTTTGGAAGGAGAGGGTATTTTTGGAAACCAAAAGTCTCAACCTATAAGCTCACACCACATTCTTCTTCTTGGTTATGGTGATGGATTAGAGGCATGGAACAAATCTTCTAAGCAACTTAGGTTCATTCTTGTTGGAGGTGAACCACTAGGTGAACCTGTGGTTCAATTTGGGCCATTTGTTATGAACACTCAAGAAGAAATTGACCAAACCATTGATGACTTTGAGAACTATGCTAATGGATTTGAGAAAGCAAGGCACTGGAGGTCTCAAAGTGCACTTAGCCTTGACTATTGAGGGTTTTGACATTTGACTTTTATCTTTTTTGGGTTGTTTTATATCTCACATTCCAGCTAGTTGATGTTGAAAGAAGCAAGGAAAAACAACTTAGTTCAGTTCTTTGCAATGTAAATTGGAATTTATGAATTAGATGAAGAATCAAATCCATTTTACTTTTGGCTATGCCCTAATATATTTTATGTAAGGTATGATCACAAAATATTAAGAGTTATTTTCTCATTTGTAGTAATAATATATTGACAAATCATTATTCTTCCTTTCAAGGATGAAATGAATGAAACCTTGGCCTATCAGTTAACTATTACTATTAAGAGTTTTAAAATTATTGATTAGTCCATAAAAGTTTGTAAGAGAATAAGATTTCTATATACTTGACATCTATGAGATGCTACATGAACTCAAACAAAGCAATGCCCCATATGAAGGACAAGAGCATTGAATCACCAACCTGTGCATCTTTTGCTATTATATCTATTAATCATAAGGTTGGCTCAACAATTGGTGGTACCAACCACAAGATTCATCATTCAATAAATTATCATAACACTTTCATGTAAGTTCCCAAACAAGTATGAGGTTAATGACTATAGGCTTATTATTATTTTGGTTAAAAGCCTTATATATTAGCATATGATTTGGTAGCAGATTTTTTAAGTAAATGTAACATGATTGATTGAAAAAACACTTGGAAAATGATGCATAGTTATGAGGCTTATAGAAGATGTCATATTCATTCATTTTCAAATGTTCAACAGCACATAACTAGAGAAGATTAAATCTTGTTAAACAAGTTTCATAACCTATCCCCATGTACGGTTGTTTCTGAGAGATGGAAGCTATGTAATACAAGTTCAATTTCTACCATCAAAAGCAGTGGTTAAACTACCTAGCTAAGCTTCAGTAGTTCCAACTACTTTCTCAACTTCAGCAATGGTGTTTCGAGCATCATCGATTTCAGGACCTTCTTTCTCATTTGATTCCTCTAGCTCAGCCTGAAAGAGGACATAAAAATGGACCACATGCCATGAATCAGAATCATAACATATAGACTCAATTTCAAGCATATGCGCAACTTGGACTTGCTATTTGAAAACAGAGAAAACACAACAAAAATATAGATCAAACATAATGAAGAAAGAAGTACAAATTGTTTCAAACAAATAAATGAACCTTCATTGGCATGCTTAAGAGAACAAAAGTAATTGCACAATAGATTTCTCTTTAGTTGTCAACTTCTATATTTCAGTTTAATACATTTTGGAAAAGATTTTTTAGTTATCAATTTTTTTAGCAGAGTACCAATCAAAGCAGTGCCTCAATCCTCCACTAATAAAATAAATAAGTTGTTTATCACATTGAGATTATGATTAGATGAAGAAAAATGAAGGACACACAGGAACTTGCAGGAATCAAATCAATAAATGCCACACTGATAAACTCAAAGATAACCCAACTCATAACATCATTAATGGGTACCAATACCATCATCAATTGGAAACAAAAATCCAAGGCATGAAATGCAAAGCATGTAAAATGTTTGCAACTTGAGAAAACAGCACAAAACTAAGGCATAAGTTAATAACCATGGAAAAAGAAAACAAGAAAATGTACATTACCAATGCTCCTTTTAAATCCGCGAGTGCGGCCTCAAGGCGCTTGTGGCAATCAGGAATCATCATCCTAGACTCAGCCAGCACATTTTCCTGTCCAAAATATCAAGTCAACAAACAAAACATGCAATCATTATTCAGTATTCACCATATCATCACTGACCTTAGTGATTTCCCAAAAACAATTAAGGAGGCAAATCCACACCCTACTAAGATGTACAATTTAAAAACTTCAATCTAATAATAACTATATTTAAAAACAATCACATATTATTTTTGCATACATAGATAAATTGAAATTAGATACCTGCTGCTTGAGATCATAAGGGTCAGCACCCTTCTCCTTCATGTCAGCAGTTTTTGCAGTTTCTCTCTCAACTTCCTTCTCATAAGAATGCAGCTCCTTAACTATGCGTTTGCAAGTACTTGTCTTTATCTTTAGATTCCTCAAAGTAGCCATTGGATCCTGATCCTGCAACCTAAAAAAAAAAAAAAAAAATTTTTTTTGTCCCCAAATTAAAAACCATCAGCTTTCACCTAACTACTAAAGCTAAGTTGATTCCAAATCAAATTCAATAAAAGCAAAAAATTGCAATGCAATATTATACTCCATTTTCAGTAAGTTCAAACGCGCAAGCTGTATTTCCAGTTCCAAAAAATAAAAAATAAAAAATAAAAACCGAAGAGTCAAAAAATAGCTCCAATGCTTGAGATCTAATATGATAATGACATGACGAGAAGATAGCAAAGGTAGTAACTTAACTTACCAACGAGTAAGAAAAATTGAATTTAGGTGGAGATTCAGAGCGAGACTGAAATAGAGACGGTAACTGCTTTACTCGATGAACACTGAAAACCGAACCTTTGCAGTTTGCTCTACACTCTCACTGAAACGCACCGTTTGGTTTGCTTTTTATTTTTTGTTTCTACACTTTGTTTTTTATTTCTTTATGTTGGGTCTTTCGGGCCTGTAAACATAACAATAACTTTTTTATTTGATTACGGTCCCATTTTTAGCTTAATTTTGGAATTTCCACGTTATTCGAAAAAAAAAAAAGAGTAGAGTTTTAGTTAATTTTTAAACACTAATTTTATAGTTTTTACTCTTTACAACCAGTATGTATTTAACGTTCGTTAGAAAACACATATGATGGAACTACATTGACTGCTTATAAGATCATGTGTCTTCTAACACTAATTTTGTAACCCCATTATATGAGAATAATGAGATGAGATGAGATATATATTGTAATACTAAAAAGATATTTAATAGTTTGAGTATATACAGCATATGTAAATTCCTGTATTGATCGACAATTTTCTGAGAGATTGAATGAAAACTCCCTATGATTAGCCAACTAAGCATATTTAGTTTAACATCGAAGAAGTGGCGTTTAATTTTATCCAAATTCAACATTCTTTTATTTGCCCTATTAAATGTATATAATTTGTCGTGATCCCAGACATGAGACAACAATTTCGGGGCGGTGCATTTTTATTACATTCTTTTACCATTTGGCTTGTTGTAATATGTGAATTTGATGCTTAGGATAGGGTATCCACCTGCAACACTAAAAGACTTGATTAAGATATAATCACTTGGCAAAGATGAGTTTATACTTTACAGTTAGAAGCAAGAGTTTAACTAAATGTATAAATTTAATTGAGTTGTTACACTCATTTGTTTCGATATGCCACGTGCATGAATCTGTTACACACCCTGATTCAATAGAAACTTCTAATTCTGACCCTAAAGCAGAAAATATTCAGCCACTACTCTTTTATTACAGGAGGAGGAATAGAATTGAGGGCAAATGGAAAGAAGTGACAATGGGGATAATTTCGTAACTAACTACCTGCATGTCGCAGAGGGTGAGGATCGTGCACTCGTGCGCAAGAGGCAGAGGTGATCTCACATGATTTGGAGAGAGTAGGAAGGGAATATAAAGAGCAGTAGAGTGGAGGGAAGGACAGGAAATTAGTGAGAATTAAGAATAGGCTTAGGAGGGAGGCTGACTCTCTATTTCAGCCATTGTATTTCTTTTCATCACTTGCAGGGTAGATCATTCTAGTCTACTCCTCTTTCCATCTATATTCTGTTTTTCTGAATTTTCATTGCAGATACCGGTTGTTACAGAATCACAGCTGAATCATTAATCATATATTATGCTCTCCAAGATACTCTACCAACAAGGTACAAGATAGAGTGTAATATTTCAAACTCGGTTAAGTAACATGTAAAGTTCTCGGAACAATGCCTTTCACCCTAAATTTCTGGAAAAAGAAATGCCAATAAAGCTACAAGGCTACAAGAAATCTAATACAAAAACGAAGGTAGGGCCATATCTAATCTACACAATGCTAGAAAAGTATGATACCCTGATTTCTTATTGCCAAGTACCATGAGCTCCCTTGCTGCGCTTCTTCAGTGACTCGCAGAAAAAGGAAAAAGCACCTTTCATTTCATCTGGAAGAGGGAACTGAAGGGGGAGTATGAGGGGTGGGCGTGTATTGTGTTGCAAACTTGTTTTCCGGGAGATTGGAACCGCAAGTGCTGGTTGCTGCTTGTTTAGCCCTTCCATAATAAAGGAAAATGCCCCAAAAGTGAGGCAGCTCTGCAAGAGAGCTTGTGGCGCACCTGGAGAAAAGTAGAATATAAGTCCTAAAAAGAGAGAGGGCAGAGAACAAAATTTATATTTCTCTTTCATTAAGGAATCAAGGAGCGAAACTTCTGAATTTTTTTAATGTATTCCAACGGATTGGAACATCAACAGCTCATCTTTCCAGTGAAAAATAGCATTCTTAGAGCAATTGTTACCAAAACCCTTTAAATAATACAACAGCATATGTATTGAATTTTAAGCCATAACAATATCAATGATCTGAAAAGGCATACAAAATTTCCTGTTTGTTTTACACTTCTTTTTCTTTTTTATCATGAAGGCGATTCAACAATACATCCACAAAAATCACTCCAACTATGGACAAAATACTTTGAGCATATTATGCATTTTTTGCTATGAGATCTAAAAAGTGAAATATACAATACATACAATACATAAGTTGATGAGAAGGATTACAATGTTCTCATGCCCTTTATATAGAATTCCAATTAGTCGAATAATGTGGGACTCAACTAACAGTAAATCTAAATAAAGGGAGAAAAAAATGATACCTGGAAAGCTTAGCGCAAGACCAGTACAACATCCAGCTACTCCAGCATTAATAACTGCAGATATGAAGTTTAAAGTAATCAGAAGAAGAAGATTAGCAATGCGAGAGTGCCATTTACAGCAGAAAAAGTTCCCACTCATACCATCATCCTTTCCTCGAAGTCTTTTCAAGATGCAAACAACCAAACTATGAACTCCAGACAAAACAGCAAACGTCTAACAACACAATAGAAAATAATGTACATTTATCAGCCAAATTGAACAATTAAGAAAACACAAGACACAAACATGAACTAGGTAAGGCATAAAAAACAGAAAAATTAACGAAATAAATAAACAAATATAAGAGGAAGGCATTGATGATATCAGAAATATACCTTAGCATAAGACCCTGCTTCTACAAAGGATCCTTTAAAACCTTTCTTCTTAAACAACCCAGCACCTGAAACGCACCCACGAGAAAGCACCATTCAGCAAGATCATAAAAAAATGACATTCCATTTGAACTGTCAGATTGTCCATTTCCTCAAAGGAAATCACTATATTTCAGCACAAAACCAACATAATATTGAATAAACCCTAACAAAACCCATCGCCTTGTACTCAATTACACTATACAAACCAAGAATCAACCAAGAAATCAACAATCAATAATAATAATAACAATTGCTACTTTGCTAGCATCACTAATACTGAATCTACAACTAAAGCTAACAATATAATCATCATAAACGCAATCCGAAATTAGGTGAAAAAAGGCATAATAAAGTGTGATTGTGATAAGGAGGAGTGAGAGAGAAAGAGAAGGAACCGTATCCGAAAACGGAGCCCATAAAAGCACCGCCGGCGGAGTCTCCGACAAAGCGGAGGAGACAAACAGCGGGGGCAGCAGGGACAAGTGCGTCGGAACGGTTGGGAATGGATACAGTATTGGAAGGCTGAGGCTGAATCGGAATCTGTGGCTGAGTGGTGGCGTCGCCGGAATCGGCCCTCGGAGGATCCGCCGTCGCCATGGACGAAAGCGTAAAGGCGGTCGTCGAATTTGGAGCGCTACGCTCTTGGGGGTTTCGTTGTTCTTCTCCTTATCAATTTTATTACGGTGTTATCTCATTCGAGAAAGTTTAAGTTTTCGATAAAACGACGCCGTTTATTTAGTTCGCGTGGTTTTACAGTTTTACCCATCAACAATATGTCTCACCCAGCTCTCACTTTTTTGCAGGCCCAACCCAAAATATAATAAAGGACAAAATATACTTTTTTTTCCCTTAAAATTTGTTAAAATTTTTAAAAGTAGTTCTAAATTTTATTTTGTTTTAATTTTGTCCTAACAATTTTTTATTTGTATAAAATATATTTTTGTCAGCTAAGTTTTTAAAAAATTTAGGATCAATTCAACAATATTTTTCATAAAAATAACGTTTAGTTTCAATTTTCTAACACAAGTAAATTAGATATCATTGTTGGATTGATTCTAAACTTTTTAAAAATATGCAAATCGAAAATTTTTGAGACAAAATTAAAATAAAATAAAATTTATGAATATTTTTAAAATTGTTGATTAACTTTAGTGACAAAAAATATATTTTATCCTAAAATAAATGAGGTAAAAAGCTTGAGTGCCTAAAAAGAAATGATTGGGTGTTATAAACAAAAACTACTAAAGTTTGTACAAGCTATTTTGATGCATTTCTATGAAAAGGAAATTAATTCATTTAATAATTCTTCCATCCTTGAATGAAGTATTGGATTTATATGGTATGTGAATCTCACATATCATTCAATAAAACGAACACAAATGTCATAGATTAAAATTTGGTAGTGTCAATAAGAATAATAGATTAAAAAAGAATACAAAGAATTGAATTGAAATAAATGATTCAGTTGCTTTGATCCGAGCAGGATCTGAGTCAGCTATGAAGAAATTTATCAAATTGAAAGAACTAATAATGATGCTCTTGATAGATTGCTCCAAATTCTGTTCTCCATTCTTGATCATCATCTGCATTGTTATTGTTATGCTGCACATCAGAGTCCTCTCTGTACAGGGGTTTGAGTGCAGATTCTGGTAATTTGCTATCTGCAAGGTACTGCTTCATGGTAATCATCTCCATCTTGTGCTTTCTTTTCAGCTTCTCCATCTGTTTCTTTAGTTTCTCATTGTCATGTTGCAGTTTCGCAAAATTCTCCTGCATTAATAAATTATGAAGAATCAACAACCATTTCTTGGAAATCACAATTTATATTCTTAAATTACTTATCCAAAATGGAAATCATCATATGAAATGATTCCAAAAGTCCTATGCTATGTTGTGTTCATATCCTTAAATTACTTATCCTATGCTATGTTGTGTTCATATTCTCCTGCATTATTAACAACATATGAAGAATCAACAACCATTTCTCAGAAATCATAATTTATATATTCATATTCTTAAATTACTTGTCCAAAATGTAAATCATCATATGAATGATTCCACAAGTGCTGCATATTATTCTTACCTCGGCAATAGAGGCTGCATGCTCGGCTTCTCTGAGTCTAACAAGTAGTTCTCCAGCTGCATGAACAGCTTCTGCAGTGTCTCGAAGTTGAATCTTGAGGCTCATATTCTCCTTTTTCAAGAATTTAGCTTCCCTTTCTCGCTCCACCCTCAATGCAGAAAGTTCTGCTGCAAGAGACTTGGCGAAGCGAGCATGACCCTTCTTTCCAGCCTTTGCTGCAGCCTTCTTCACCTCGGCTATGCCTTCCATTATAGCATTGTGCTTTGCAACCAAATCATTATATTTCTCTTGTAGCTCAACATAATGTTCCAGCATTCTAGCATGTCCAAGAACTGATCTTTTTAGCACATCATCCAATTCTTCGGTACACTTCTTCTCTAACCTCAGTTCCAACTCCACTCTCTCTGCTCGCTGCCGGTTCTTCTCTAGATCAACTCTTAGCTCATCAGTAAGACAAATCCATTCACTTTCCATTTCGGTCCATCTTTCTCTTTCCTTCTCCAGCTCTTCACCACCACTACCTTGAGAAAGTATGCCACTTTTTCGCAGTTGAATAGATCTCAATGAAGATCTCAGTTTGTCGGTGGACCTTTTAACTGCTATGTCACTACCTAATTGCAGCTTGCTTCTTAGGCTGTGGATTTCCCTTAGAAGTTCTTCTTTCTCATTAGCATCAAAAGAGCTGTCTCTTTGAGTTAATTCTTCCTGGACTTGAACTTCTTTGATTTCACATTTTTCCTCCAAAATTTCTGGTAAATTGATGTCTGGGGAAGTGCTCCTTGGAAGCTACAAACAAGATGAACAAATGTAAATCAAAAAGGTTCTTGAAATGGATTTATCCAACTTTATATTGTGACAAGACTACTAGTATACCTCGTCTTCACCTCCGAGCGAGTTATAATCTTCTTCCTTTCCTATCTCCTTGATGCTATCTTGACCATTCACAATAATGGAGTTCAATCCTTTTTCTCCTCTCAATTTCTCAACCTGAAAATATTCCAATCAGTGATGTAAACTCAAAAGGACATAAATAATTATTCGGTAAGGGTCAATTATCCAGATACCAATTGATTTAGTTCCTCAATCCTAGCTGCTTGCTCCTTGCAAACATTCTCTAGCTCCTTCTCCCTCATGGTGGCTTTTGCCATTGCATTTTCCAGATCCTTGAAAGAAAAGGAAATAAAGATAAGTGAGCTCAAAAGACTATTAATTGAAGAACATTCTGAAAGTATTAGAGTCCAGACATACATTTTGAACTTTGTCTGCTTCAACTTTGTCAATATGTGCTTCCTTGGACTCTACATCAGATATTTTTCTACGGCAAGATTCACAAAGCAAATGTGTAGACCCTTCATCAACAGAAAACCTCTTACCCTTATCAATTTCTTGACAAGGGGTTAAACACTCAAAAGAGAACGAAGCTGAAGATTTGTTTAGTGCGGAATTTCGCTGGTGAGAGTCAATTATCTGTAGTCCCCTCTGAAGGCTTGCTGCCAAAGACTCCGTTGGGCCTGGTAAAACCTTGCTTGAACGTAGTGAGGATCGGATATGCTCATCCTCTTTAAATGATTGTCTTAACACATCACTACTGGATCTCAAATTCTCCTCTGCTACCTTGTTCCAACTACCAAGACAACTTGATGAAAACGCCACACTCTTCCTATGAGTATTCCTTATTTTTGGGGAATCAGACAACTGTGGTTCTGTGAGTATTGGAGATCGATTGCTTGAACTAACAGAAATGCTATCTCTGAATGAAGATCTAATTGACCTTGATGTGTTAGTTGAGCACATGTCATCTACCGAGGCATACAAGGTATCAACCGAAGCCACAACACTGTCCTCCTTACAAAGCTTACTCAATGCTTCTCCAGAACATACTTCATCTTTTTCATGTTCGTCGCCACTGATCATATCAGTATCATAATTTTCCTCACCAGAATAATACTGGACACAATCTTCACTGGCAGATATATCTTTAGGATTCGCTTCACATGAACTATAAAATTCATCAATCTGGCAGCGTAATTGCCTTACATCCTCCTCATCCACGGTTACCTCCTCCTTGGGTTCATTATCAATGTGAGATAGGAGAAGAGAGCGGTTTAAACTGATTCTCAACTGGTTAAGGCTTTCCCTCACATTATGTTCTTGGAAATATCCATTTTTACTCTCTACTGAGCTATGAATGTCAATCTTTGCTCTAATGAGTTCTTCCTGCACCAAAAGAAAACGCATAATTCTCAGATATACAGTTTAATCCTCCAAGAACTATATCTAGTAACAAGTCTTGGACACGAATTATACCTTCAGCTGCCGGATTTGATCACTCAAGTCATTAACATCATCCTCCTTTATTTCATTGATAACTGGCTGATTTATTATGGACCTTACTCGCTGTCCAAATCTGAGTGTTCGCAGTGTCTCAGCATTATTCCTACAAGTATCATGAGAGAAATATGATTGCCATTGTTTACATTTGTTAGGTCGTCAGATGAGTAAAAGCGCTCTTCGGTCCAGGTACATACTTGTTATCAGGAGAGATTGAACAGATAACTGAGAGTTTGGCATTTCCACCAAGAGACTCTTGCAGTAAGCGCGTTAAACAGGAATTCCTGCTTGGAATTTCTTTGGCTTTTCCGGAGCATGTTCCTTTAGTTAGAGCATCTACTACATGCCTACACCAGTGAAATATTGAACATTGTTTCTTTAATAAGCTAACAGAAATATAACTCAGACAAAATCTGGTGATAGGATGATAGCATGGCATAGCATCTTACCCAAGCTGAGATAAGGACTTTTTTACATTTTTGCTTTCCCTTAAACATTTTTTGCCTGCATCATTGAGTTTGTTCCTGTCCAATCCAGCAAGATCAATAAGGCTAATTCTGCTAGTTTTTGAACTACTGAAACCATTTGATGATACTCCCTGCAAAACAAGTTGATGAAACTTGTTGAAGTTATGAGCAGATGAATAATATGAAATTGACATTGATTTGAATTGATACACAATAACACTCTATTCTGAATCTTAAGTAGGACAAAATATTGTGGAGGTTTCTTCTAAATTCTAATAGATCATCTATCGCAATCTATGATAATATATGACAAAACTAAGACTATGATTTCACATATAATGTTACAAAAACCATATGCAGAAATTATCTAACAAATAAATAAATAATATGCACTGTCTCTCATGTTAAGTTGAATTTTGATGGCAATACCTTACACCAAGACTCAATGACAAAGGTGAAAATTATGTGTGATCTAGAGCTCTTAGAATTTAAGCTTGTCGCTCCAACTTTTCTGCTTGAGAGGCCCTGCAACAAACGAAGATCAAATCAGCTCAGATGATAAAAGTATAAATCTCAACAGTATCTGCTTCAAAGCTTTCTTAATCTCTACCTTAATCAAAAGTTGTGTCACTTCATCATAGCTAGTGACATATTCCTCCGTCAGATTCTCTATATACAATGGATTCTTGGAATCATCCTTCATCTGCAATTATTTGAACCAAGCCACAATAAGAATAGAGAGTTAAGTAAAAAAGTGAGTACAGTAATTTTTTTTTATGAAAATTGTACCACAAAGGATGGTATATGCTTACCACAAGGTTTTGCTGGGCTGGATCAAGTAAATCCCCAATTTGTTCATTATATATCTATTAAAAAAAATCAAAGTAAGCCAAAAAAAATAGAACAAGCCACACTATCATACCATCAAGCAACGACAGCCATTGACACACTAGGAAGTTTTATAAAAAACTACCTCAAGAAAACAACATCGACATTGATAGTTGAATTGTTTCCCCTCCGACATATGCTGCTCCTAATATGGTAATTCAAGCATAGAACAGTCAAAAACTACAAAAACATAAATTAAAGTTCTAGCATTATCTTTTCGAGGAGTAGTATATACCTTTTCAAGCTCAGAAAATAACATTTGGAAGATCCGAGGAACAATTCCCTTGTGACTTTGGGCTGAAGGTTCCTCAAACATGGCACTAGGAGGACCCCACATTGTATACGTCTTTCCACTTCCAGACTGGTAAAAAAAGTTAAAAAATCAGAAAACATGAACAAAACTCAATACTCCATCAAAGGTACACTACATTGTCCACTATTAAAAGGTTAAAACATAATACATCAAACATGAATTAAATACCTGGCCATAAGACAAAATGGAAGTGTTGTAACCAGCTAAGGCATTTCTAACCAATGGAACACCCACTGACTGAAAAATATCTTCCTGTATACACAGCAGCTTATAGATTAATCACACTTATCCTCTATAATGAGCATGAAGCAACATTTTCTTTCATTTATTTAAGCAGCGTGCAAGTACCCTTAATTTAATTATTATTAGTGATAAATTATTGAAAGGTTAAGA
This sequence comes from Arachis stenosperma, assembly GCF_014773155.1. Classification (NCBI taxonomy): domain Eukaryota; kingdom Viridiplantae; phylum Streptophyta; class Magnoliopsida; order Fabales; family Fabaceae; genus Arachis; species Arachis stenosperma. Next base: position 2,362,781 of record NC_080383.1, on the reverse strand, counting down.
GTATAATCACAATATAGAACAGCTAAAAGGTGAAGCTTACCTGGTTGGAGTTTGGATCAAAAACTGAATCGTATATAAACTTCCTATCTCCAACACACAAAGTATCAGAAGAAAGCTTCTTAATCGTCTTATCTCCAAGTCTTCCAATATCATTGGTAGGTCTGATTCGCACCACAACCTGCTCCAAAACAACACTATAACTAAAATGGGGCAAAAATAGAAAGAAGAAATTTTTCTACATATTCATCTACTGAATTACATACTACAGATTCAATTTTAAGAAATCAAACTAAAAATTTTATTTAAAGTCTAATTGAACTTGCCTTCACTGATGGGTCAGATTCAAGTGAGCTCTTAGATTCTGTGGCATCTTTGTGTTGAGAAATTGGGGATTTTGAATGCGCATGTTTGGTTATGGAGGGAAATGAGTGGTTGTGATCGTTGATTTGGATGTTGGGATCAGTAGGGGGAGTGTTTTCGGCATCTGAACTGGGCAACTTAGGGTTTTTAAGGGTTTTGTTGAGTTTGGAAGCGAATGAAGTGGGAAGAAGGTTTTTGAAGGAAGAAGAGGAAATGGTGCCGAAGTAAGGAGCCTCGGCGGTTCCAGCGTTTCTGGTTTGCTTCATGATGATGGGTTTTCGCTGAGGAAGCAAAAGGATTGAGAATCAAACAATGGTGTTGAGGGAGAGAGAGAGAGAGAGAGAGAGAGAGTTCTGCATTCAAATGTTGAAGGAAGTGTGTTTTTGAGTTCAGTTCATTCAGATGACCGTTGGAAAAAGAACAAGCTAAGGAAATGACTGAACTATCCTCTACTATTTTATTTTTAAAAAAATACTTAATTATATATAATGATGTATTTGTATATATTTGTATGTAATAATTTATATTTTTTTATGTCAATGAGTTATAGTTCAAATGACATAGTTTTTCCATACTTATTTAAAAGGTTGTAGATTCAAATCTTTCTATTTTTGGTAAAAAAAAATTATATTTTTTTACTATATAATATATATAACATGATTATTTTATTTTTTAAATAAAAATTTATATCTAATCAAAATCCTGTATATTTTTCACAAATAACCAGAGTTGTTAATAAAAATTAAACAATAAAACGATTTTAAACTATTCACTTTTTGAGACATACCAATGTTTTTCACAAAAAATAATATTGTTTCTTTATTAAAAAGTACCAATATTTCTTGACAAGTGAATAATTAATTTTTTTTCTTTTGTTAAAAAACAATTAATTTTTCGTAAAAATCAATAAGAGCTGTTTGGGTACTTACTCCATTTTGAGTGAAGCTTTTTTAAAATTAAGTTTTAATTTAGTAAGTAGCCTATTACATAAATAAAAACATTTGGATCTAATATTTCTTCATACATTTTTATTTTATTTTATTGCTATTTAAAAGCTATACATGATTGAACGATAATATATACAAATTTCTGAAATTTCATTACTACCATTATCACTATGATATATAGTTCTTTTACTAATTTATGTTAATAGAGGAGTGGAACGAGAACTATGGTTTCCCATTGTATAGGGAGAAATTAGTCCTTTTACTCAGTAAATTCAAATAAGTAGCCGTTGACACTTTTGAGACAACCATAGCCATCAATTAATTCTCTTGGATCACTAAGTTGACCCCACATATGCAATGCTTTTATTATAAGTGATGATGATTAGTTGATTAACTATTATCAGAAGATGTTTTTTGGTAAATGTTAAGGTATCCAAAAATTTGGTGTTTAATTGTCAAAAAGATAAAATATTTAATATTTATTTTAAAAGTTTAAAAATTAATACATTTTAAATATTTAAAATTTATTATAAAAAAATAAGTGAGATAAAATTTAAACATCAAGTAATAAGAACTATAGAATTAGTTATGTTCTTTTAATTTTAGATAATTCTTTTCTTTTTTTTTTTTTTTGAGTCTATATGTGAGATTTGTCATATTATTATCATAAGATCGGATTGAGTGATAAATTTTGAGCTTATAAAAAAGTATGAAATTGGAGTTAGTTCAAAATTTTTACTCTTAATTATGGTTGTGTTTCAAAAAGAAAAACATGAATACATAAAATAGTTAATATTAGGGTTGGAAGTGAGTCAAGCTAGTTTATGAACCAGTTCGAACTAAACTCGTTAATAATTTGATAAGCTAAACTCGTGAGCTGGTGAGCCAAGTTTGAGTCTGGAAGTGAGCTCATAAATTAAATGAGTCGAGTTTGAGTTTGAATAAACTCAACTCATTAGCTCGTGAGTTAGCTCGATTATATATATATTAATATTATTATTCTATATGTATTCTATACTTTTAATATTATATATATATATATATATATATAATAGTAATATATAATTATATGTATAAATATATATATTAATGATTTTAATTATTTAAAATTTTATATTTATTTTTTATATATAATTTTGATATAGGACATAAATAAAAATTTATATTTTATTGATGTAGAATTATAGATTATATTTCTATTATTTGAGCCAACTTGTGGGCTTGAACAAGCTCGTGAGCTTTTAGTAAACCGAGCTTGAACTTAAGAAATAGATTCGATTGTTAATAAGACGAGTCGTGAGCCAAACTCAATTTTTATGAATCGAGCTTAAATTTGGTCTAACTTGGCACAATTCGTGTTACTTCCAGCCCTAGTTAATATGTATTTTTATAGACCCATCAAACTATAAAAAGATAACACAAGTAATAATATAATTTTACTAAAAAAGTTAAATATACTTTTTTATTAAAATATCTTAATTTATATGATCGGTACAAATAAACATGCATGGGAGAATCAAATATATTTTGATGAGGAGTTAGTAAGAGGTCTTTCAAAAAATTGAAATTTAATTATATTAAATATATATTAAAATTAACTATTAAAATTAATTATTAATATAAAATATATATTAAAATATAAAATACATACCAAAAATTAAATAAGTTAAATTATATATTTATATAAAAATACACATAATGACTGATTTTTAGTGTCATTATAGTATTTTTTATATTATATTATTCCCGACTTTTAAATTCATATATTACCCAAAGATAATTATCAAAATGAATTAAGGAGTCTAATTCTGGTGCTAAGCACCAATTACAGGCTCAAACACAAACACCTTAAATTGTTACTTTATTTTATCCTTTAAAACCTTAATTAGTTATTTCTCCTCATACAATAAAACGAAATTCCAAATTCCAAATTATAATAACAATGCAACTAGCTTTTTATAATCTTATCTCTAATTGCTCTCAAAATCACATATTCCCACATCACCAATATATATATCTATCTATCTATATTGAACAAGCATATTTCTTGTCTTTGTCACAACTCATAATATTCTAAAAAGTCTACCATGGTACCCACATGTCTTTCTCAATTCTCAATTATTCAACTCAAGAAGCTTAAAATCTATTTAATTATATTATTACTCTTTTATAGTGTTTATATATTGGTCTAGTTTTCATTATGGTGGTGTCTAATCTCTTAACCTTCATACGCAAATTACGGCATTTATATATCCACTTATTATGCTATGTGTATATTAAAATCAGTCACTAAAGCTAACCACAGTATAAAATATATATTGAAATATAAATACACATTGAAAATAAATTAAACTATACATATATTTATATACAAATACATTAATAACTGATTTTAATGGCCGATTTTGATGTACAAATAATATTTTTAGTATATATCAGTGTGTCGAAAGATCAATACGGTCTATAATAAGAACAAAAGTATAAAAATGACCTATTAAATTGTATTCGAATACATGCACTATATGCTCAAGAAGGTCTCATCATCCATATCCTTATTATCAACCCTAATAAGAGTTTGAAACGACAAAGTAGAGATGAGAAAAAGAAAAACAAATAAATCTATTATTTATTTGATATTTTAGTTGTTTAAAATTGATATTTGGTTGGTCGAGTAGTCAACTCACTCGTCCGCTTAAGCAAGCGTCGGGAGTTCGAACTCCGTCTTGTATATGTAGCAACCTATTAGCCAGCGACAGACTCTTAAATGGAGCTTAGATCCGCGACGGATTAGTTTTGAACATGTCGGGTTGGGGATACCATTTGGGTAAACCAAAGACAATGGTTATGACTATGATAGTAATAGTAGTAGTAATATTGATGTTAAAGATTTAAAGTAGTGATGGTGGTGATAATAAACATATAATGAAATTAAATAGATGTAATTTTGAAAGTATCATACTATTAAAAAGTTTTGAAAACATTATAGATAATTTTGAACTAAAAATAAAACTTAAACACGATTTTTATTTTCAATTCAAATATTAAGATGATAAAATAATATTTTTATTCTAAAATAAAATTAATAACATCATCATACCACTTACAACTTTATATCATCAAATAATTTTTTTATAATATAAACGTTAAATTATATAAGAAATTATCTATTTTGTCTTATGCATAATGTTTTAAGATTTTTTTTCTATTTATTTTTTTAAGTTATTTTTTGTTATAATTGTTTGTAAATATTTAAAAAATATTTTTTTTTTCTATTGTCCTGATTTTCGGACATTGTTTTTATTTTTCTATTGAATAAAATACCACTATTATCTTTAAAAAATCGTTAAATTATAATTATTTATGAGATAAATATTATTTGTTATAAAATTTCATTAAAAATTCATACATAAGAGCGTAAATAATGTAAACATTTTTTCAATTATATATTTTAACCATATATATTCTGTTGATTTTAAAATCTATATAAAAATTGTATTGATTAATATTATAGCAAGTCTTTTCAAGTCATATGTCATAGGTGACATGCGAGAAAAGGAAATTAAGCTAATGAATTAGAAGTCTACACACTAATTAATTGGAATTAAGTTGTCCATATTGTTCATTAATTGGATGTGTAATTTAAGTAATTTAAGAGATGTTGAATAGTTGTAAAGTTGACACCCTTTGTCTATCATCTCATATAATATATAGTTTTTTTTTCCCTCATCATTCTTTTTTGTTCTTTTGATATATATGATAGTATCGAGTCATTTTTGGCTGATGAATGAAGAATAAAAATGAAGACCCCACAATAATTTTTAATTTTATAACTTTGTTGCAAATAGTTGCACAATGCTTTCGAGAAGCATATGGCATGGGACCCTTTAATGAAGAAAAATTGGGGCAAAATTCTAGAACTAATAAAGTGCAAAAGTTGTAGTGATATGATATGTGCGAGAACGAAAATATTTGATTAGAAAAAAAACATTAGTAAAAGATTATTAAAATTTATTGTTATTAATTTTATTTAATACATCTTATAATAAATAAATATTAAATAAGATAAATTTAAATTATTTAGACCGACTATGTTTTATTTCTCTAACATTATTCGTATGAAAAATTTTAGTATTATCCGATACGAAATTTTTTTGAGTTATAAAATCTCTAATTTAATTACATGGTCATTAGTAAAATAATTTCTTGCATGTAAAAAGATTTGTAATATCATCCAACTAAATTCATGCATTTAATTATTTTTTTAAGTAATTAATTTTAAAATAATTATTTTTTGTGAATATACGACATCATGATTGATTATTTATATAACTCTTTATATTTACAGTACATGAAAAGTAAATTACAATATTTTAGATATTGAAAAGGAATAAATATAAATATCTAGCTAATTTCTTAAAAATGTTAGATATTCAATATATTTGGTAAAGAGATAACATTAAGAATATATAGGAGAGTTACATGTGATAACATCTTTAAGTATTGCATAATTATCCAATTTCAACCGTTTGTGTTGTGTTACAAAGATAATATTAAATAATTTCCAAAATTTTTGAAATACAAATAAAACAAAAAAAATAAATATTTTATTGTGATTTATCTAAAATATCTTGAAAAAAAAAATAATATTTCAAGTTGAAAAAAAAAAGAAAATAGAAAAGGACAGAGATTGCACTCAGCACCAAAAGTCTCAAGTGGGGACAAGTGTGAGCAGTGAATATAACTATAAAATGCAAAATGTCAAGAAAAGTGTACAAAAAGAACACAGAAAAAAGTCATATGAAATGGCAATTGCTAATGGATCATATGGCCCACATAAACCTACTCTCATTGGTTTGTGTTGCCCTTCCATCCATCAAATATCATCTTAACAAAAAATTATAAATATCACACTTCTCTAATTTATGATCCCTTAAATTTTAATCCTTTATTACTATGTGTATTAATAAGTTATTAACTTTCACTCGGTCACTTAAACAAATATCGAGAGTTCAAATTCTGCCTTGTGTATACAACAATTTATTAATTGCAACAACTTTTTAAATAAAATTCTAATTTACGACGGATTAGTCCTTGTCTTGTTGAATTAAAAAATACCGTGAACAAGCTAATATGTATATGATAATTTTAAAAGACTAATAATGCAAAAAAAATAATTTTTTAAGTAATAAATTAAAAAATTAATTATTTTTGTTAATATAATAATATATAATTAATTATTTATAAAATTTGTTTATACTAACAATATGTTAAAATTAAATTATATACTATATTCTTATTTATAGAAATATATTTTTATAAGCTTTCTTAATTTTAAAGTTACAATTTACATGATATTTTAAAGTAAAATTATAATTTTATAAATTAAATTAATTTTTATTATATTATAATATATTTAATTTTAATTATCATAAAAAATATTTCATATAACTCTTTCCAACTATATTATTTACAAAGTTTTTATTATAAAATTATAATTATTTTTATATTTATTATTTTATACAAAAAAAATCAATAAAAACAAAAAATATAATACCGTGTTGGATGGCCATCCTCTTGTAATAATACATAGATACATATTTAATATAATAAAAATTCAAATGCAATTAATTTAATATAAAATTAATTATTAAAAATTATTAAATAATAATTTATTTAAATTTATAAATTATTTAACAATTTTTTCCTATTCATTTCTCTGTATAAAATTAACGGTGCACTTAAGTTTTTGAATTCTATTAAAAAATTAATAGAATTTTTGTACAATATATATAATAAATTATTTATTTGACTTAATATAAATTAAAAATAAATATTTAAAATAAAATATTATTAATTTCTCAAATATAATACAATTATATTATTCAAGAGAACCATCCGAATACAGGAATAATAAACATCTCAATTGGCTCCCTATACTACATCTAAGTTTTTACTGCTCAATATGTGTAAAAGCGTATAAATATACAGTACGGATGAAATTGAAGACATTAATTGAAGACACTTTGAGAGTCACAAGCTCCAGACAACTCCACTCAAAGATTTTGAGATTTTTGAGTCAGTGATTCTCAGTAGCCATAGATTTTTATCCATCTCCTTCTTCTTCTTCTTTCTCTTTCCTTTCCCTTGATACAACACAACAAACCAAACCACTTTCACAAGAAGCTTTCTCTTTTTTGTTACTTCTTCTAACCACTCTAACTCCAACTACACCTACACCAACACCAACTCCTCGGATTCACGAACTGGGTTGTAGCTTTCTCACTCAAACACTTTGACTTTTCAGGCTAAGTTTCTAAAGCAGGTAACACCACAACTACAAAATCAGTTTTTTATTTTTCCTTTTTTATCAAAATCAGTTTTTTATTTTTGTTCTTTTTTTTTTAGGAGTAGTACTTTCTTTTTCCTTCCTCCCAGGGTGTTGTGTTTTGAGGAATTTCAAGGAGAATAATTTATGTTCCTTATTATTGTGTTTGGATTCTATGGTGACACTAACCTTGGACACTGTGCCATTTTTTTATTTATTTATCTTTTGCTTACCCTGTTTCTCTTACCTTGGATTCTGGTGACACTGTTATCTGTGTAGAGCAACAGAATATTATGCATAAAAGTTTGTAGCTTTATTGGAATACTGTCAAATCTGGCACTACCCCATGATTGTTTTTGTTTCTTTTTGAAATGTTTTGGTGGGTATGTATATTTGAGTGTTTCTTCAAATTCTCAATTTTGGGGTTCTGATACTTGTGAATTCATACTTGTTTTACTCCCAATTGAGTAGTGTCTTTCTGCTGATCTTAGCTGCAAAGGCTTAAAGCCTCCACTTGGGTTATGTGGAGGAATTCAAGTTGAAGTTTCTTAGTACTGCTCTTTTCACATTTGGGGGGTTGAGTGTTGGTTTTGCCTTTCTTTCCTTCTTCCTTTCTTCATGTTTATCCAAATTAGTCACCTCATATTTGTGTATAAATAGATACATTTGCTTTAATATGTATTCTATACGGGTGGCTGATTTTAGTGTATACGTAACATGATTGATAAATTTTAGGGTAGTGCCTAAAATTTAGTACTAATACCAATTTCTAGTCATAGTTAGTTACTTTGGTTCTCTCATTTATCTGCATACACACCATATTGAATTCTCTCTAAAGCAATACTAGTAGTTTTTGTGGTTTTTCTAGGCATGGAGTCCCCACAATCTGTTGTGTCACCATTGAAGAAATCTGTGTTGGTTGATAATGAGAAGCAAAAACATGATGTTCCCTTGTCTAAGGACATTGAAGTCAATGGAACAAAGGATGATTTCATGGGTGTTGTTGATGTTTACATCCATGAGGCTAGGGACATTCATAACATCTGCATATACCACAAGCAAGATGTTTATGCCAAAATTTGTTTGACAAGTGATCCTGATAACTCTGTCTCCACCAAGATCATCAACGGTGGAGGAAACAACCCTGTGTTCAATGAGAATCTAAGTCTAAGTGTTAGGACTGTTGATTCGGCTGTGAAATGTGAGATTTGGATGCTGAGCCGGGTCAGGAACTATCTAGAAGACCAGTTGCTTGGTTTTGCTTTGGTGCCACTTTCTGAAGTTCTGGTGAATAAGGATTGCAAGCTTGAGAAAGAGTTCTCACTTTCTTCCACCGATCTTTTCCATTCTCCGGCCGGTTTTGTTCAGCTTTCGCTTGCCTACTCCGGTGCTTCCCCTGATGTTATGGCAATATCCTCAATGCCTTTGAAATTGGCTGCAAATGAGATTGACAAGGACTCAGAACCGTGCAGCGAGTCGTTGGTGGAAGATTTAGACAAGATTGAGTTCCCTGATCCGAAAATAGCCAAGGAAGATTGCTTGATGGTTTCGGAATACATAAGCATTCAATGTTCTGAGGATGCTGAAAACCATAGCAGTGTTGAATCAATGCAACCTCCACCTCCTCCTAAGGTTGATTCTCCACCAAGCAGTGTATCAACAAATGGAATCTCGTCTCCTTCGGTGGCTGCAAGCTCAGAATCCTCTGCTGCTAAGGAAGAGAAGAAAACTATGGATGTAAAAAATGGTGATACTGATTCCTCTAGTAGGGAAGCATTCGCGAAACCTCTTGTGAGTTTGAAAATTGAGCCAGAGCCAGAGCCAAGCATGGTGCAGCAGGACATAGTAGACATGTATATGAAAAGTATGCAGCAATTCACCGAGTCGTTGGCGAAAATGAAGCTTCCTAATATGGACAGTGAGAAGGGAGTAGCTAGCTCAGGTAACTCCGGCAGCTCTGAGCAGAAGCTTCAGGCCTCAAGGAGTGGTAACTCGCGCGTGTTCTATGGTAGTAGAGCTTTCTTCTGAGGTTAGATAACTTGGAAATGGAAACTGATATAAGTAGTTAAGAACAGAAATAATGTACAATCCCAGTGTGGGAACCATAACCTTTGTACTTATCAGAAACAAGCTTGCTCCTATCTTATATAACTTGTGTTTCTTTTGTTGTGAATGTGAATAATCGTGCAATCAAATTTCATCTAACAATGTGTTCATGTTGTGTATAACATGAATGTAAATTTTCAAGACTTGTTCTATGTAACACCTTGCTTTATATAAGAGCTCTTTTTCTGAGTCTTAGAGTGTGAACATTACACAAATCATGGACCTCTAGTCTTTAACAATTATATTAGGTTGATTTTTAAGTATATAAATGGTATAACAAGCGATTTGAATTGATGTGAAATTTTTAGAAATGATATATAAGATACAAACTTTTAACCAATCTCAAGTAAAAAATTGAGTTTAATTTTGATGCATTGAGTGTAAAATGCTTTATACGATCATGCAATTATATCTGTTCGTTTGGACAACTATTCACACAGTTAATGTAGAAAGTAATTATTTTTACTCATGTGATGTTATATAATTGGATACAACAACAACAACAAAGCCGTGTCCCACTACGTAGGGTCGGCTACATGAATCAAACGACGCCATTGTGCTCTGTCATGTATCATGTTTACAGAGAGACCGTTTATATGTAGATCTCGTTTGACCACCTCATAGATGGTCTTCTTAGGTCTTCTTTTGCCTTTCGCCCCTTATCCATCTTCCATCTCATCCACCCTCCTGACTGGATGTTCTATCGGTCTTCTTCTCACATGTCCAAACCACTTGAGACGCGATTCAACCATCTTTTTCACAATAGGTGCTATTCCAACTCTCTCCCTTATATCTTCGTTCCTTATTTTATCCAATTGCGTATGACCACTCATCCATCTCAACATTATTATAGTATTATTTACTTAAAGTTACTCTAGTATTATTTAGTTCTAACTCATATTCTCTCCATCACCGGAATATTCCCTGTGGAACATTATGAATAAGGAAAGCATGCATGATTCATTCAATACATTTATTTCAATTTTCAAGTTACTTTGATTTTTCTATATATGGGGTTTGGTGCCATCAATATGTTAGTGTCTCTTTCACTATTATGGCATAGTTAGAAGAGGAAATCCATATTTTCAATACCTTCTGTGATAAATAATACAACCTCTTTTGAAAAAAACATGTTAGGTTTTCAATTCCCATTTTAGTATAACATCATTCTAACTTTATTTAAACCTTAATTGAACAACTCAAAATTAGATAGAACCAATTGGTGCTTCCATCATCAAAACATGCATATATAAAGAAACAAAAAATATTCACTCATTTTTTTCACCTTTTGCCAAACACACCTAATAGGGTGATTACTTGCATTCCAAGTATCAAAAGATATAGACACATCTCCAACTCAAATTCTTGTCATGCTTTGCTTTCCAACTTCCAAGGATGTCTTACACATGCTAACAAAACCTCTAACATAATTGAGGCATGTGCATGCTACACATAATTGTTTTCATTAACATGGCCCTTTATATTGAACAAATCAAATTTGGTCCTAAAATATATGCAATAACATGCTCAATACTTCAATACACAATTATGCATATAAGATTGATATTATGACTTAATAAATCAAGTATAAAGTTTTGTAACATTAAGTCTAACAAAGAATAATAGAACTGTTCAAGCACATAATTATTTGATGGGGGATCCTAGATGGATACCCCTCTAAATGTTTCAAACTTGATCAATCAAGCTCAACCTCACTTACAATTTGATCAAATGTCCCACAAAGTAAAAAGATGGTGACAAGAACAAACAGATTGGCCAAGGCATTACAGCGGCAAAACGAAGAAAATATAAAAATAATTAAGAAAAAAAATAAAGAAATTCATACACTATCATTAAACATGCTAATGATGAAGCAACCTTTCTGTGGATGCAACTATTACACTATTTGGAACCAATCTTCCCTGAGTATATATCCCGCAATCTGATTTTACACCTCAAAATCAAATTCCAAGAAAGGAACCGAAACCTTTAACACAAAATCATCCCTTGTAAACTGATTTCTCTTAAAATGTATAATTCAAAATAAAAGAACACCGTTAGCTATATATGATTGATTAACTTCCCTTATCTGCTGATATTTCCCTTAAGTGACGACGGAGACGTATGAATTCACAAATACCTCATTACCAGTTTCCTTTGATCTACTGTTACCAATGACATATCCAAATTAACATATCTCCTAAGCAGCAATTCCTGAATCAAGTTGAGAAATTATAAAGAAAATGAGTAACATAACAAGTATTAATTCAGATGCGATCGAAAATATATAGTCTACACTGAAATGTACCCTATGAAATTCAAGGCACCTATGTGTATTGTTGTTGTATTAAAATTCATGACTAAATCATTGTTTATTGAGCATTTGTTCTTCTTCATAAGATTAGAAAAGAAATTAAGTAGCAAGGTTTTCACATTAATTCATTAAGCATGAAGGTATATTATATATATATAACAAACTCAGTTTGCAAATCTCAATGAATTATTCATTTAGAAAATAATCAAACACATTTAAACTTAGAAAGACCGATCTACGTCTATATCTTTACTCTCAAGTCAATTTAACTTCACATGAAACATACAAATACCTGAAAATGAAAGTAATCAAGAAAGCTAGGCATATCTACATGAGGCTAATATTATATTAGATTTCAATAACAATGATTTCCGTATATACAAAGTCTGGTACCTAGAGTGTTCGGAATATGACTAAAGGAAAACATGAACATTGCTATCTTTATCTATCATAAACTAGAAGATGATTTCTTTTCGAAGCTTCAGAATAATTCATGTACCGAATTATAAATAGTTAAAAGCACACAATTTGCAAGTAACCAACCAAAAATCTACAAAGTATGATCTCATTTTCTTTTGGAGATAAAAATGTAGCTAAAGATCTTACCTCTATTAGATTGTCTACTTGTTACATTGTAGTTCCCAATAAAACCCTCAGAACTCTTCACTGGATCATCCGAAACAATGCCGCCAAGTCCATAACCAAATGCACCAGAACCATCTACCTCAGAAGCAGCGGACCGCCAAGTAGAGTCATTGTAAGCAGAACCACTGCGGTATAACTCCCCATAGGGTCCATCATAAACACTGTTTGGTGCAGCAAATGTAGAGGACTGGGTCGCATTTGTGCCGCTGTTCCTTCCATACCCTCCTCCTCCTCCTAATCCTATGCTACTATCTCCACCGGCATAAACATTGCTCCAAGTAGCATAGCCGGAAGCAGCCCCTCCACCCTGCGTTGGAACTGATGGACCCCAATTGGTACCACTATTTCCAATTGAAACACCGAAAGCCCCACTTCCTGATCCCAAGTACGCACCAGGGCTGACGGGGTTATTAGTCGTAGTATTCAGGCCACCATTTCCCCAGACATTCCTAGAAGTCGAGTTCGTAAGAGTGTCACTTCTTGCATTGCCCCCACTAAAGCCAATAGGAGTAGTGTACCTGCTTGAATTGCCACTATAGAAAGGACTAAATATTCGACCGTACCCTATATTTCCCCCATAATTGGAAGTTCCTCCATAGTTTGGACTCAATGCTGATTCCAAATTCACTCCCATTCCATAACCACTAGATCCAAATGGGGTAAAACTGCTTCTACCACTAGAAAGTGGACTAAATCTACCATCCATCCTTACGCCATAGCCTCCTATCGGATTAATATTAAAACCCTGAGCATAACTGTTTAGGTAGCTACTTGTCCTATTCAAACCATAGTTATATCCTATCAATGGGCTCCGATTGGGTCCAGGAGAAAGATCTTTGGGAACTGCCCTCTTGACCTCAACCAACTTCCCATTGAGTTCATGAAATGTTTTATAAAGAACTCTGTCCACAGCTTCTTCCGAATCATAAGTGATGAAGCCAAATCCTCTTGGCCTCTGAGTATTGTGATCGTACATCACTACAACATCAGTAATTGTACCGAACTGATCAAAATACTTCTTGAAATCACTTTCCGTGATCGTTGATGGTAAACCTCCAACGAAGATTTTCTTCGTGCGACCAGGACTAGGAGATCCCTGCATGCTAGCAGACTGCCTATTTATAGCTTGCTGATCATCTCTGGGAACAGCCTTCTTTGCTTCAACCTGAAAATCAAGAAACGAGATTTTATCAAAATATTGAAGTCATCTTCAATTTCCTTGCTTAAAAGCTCAGAAAAGATCAACCTCGATACAATGCACATACTTTAATCTAAGTTGCTAAGCATCATCCCAATGTTGCCAGAAAACAAACATAATTTTTAACACCATCATAGCAGGAAAATTAGGAAAAATGAGGAACACAATGATCTCTAATCTAAATTAACACAATTTCAGCAAAGATATGAATTGGCACAATGCAATGTAGCATCTAACAATGAAACAAACTCTCACCGTGCGGCCATCAATTACATGTTTATCCATAATTACTCTTTCTGCAACAGCAAGATCAGCAAACACAATAAAGCCGAATCCACGAGCACGACCTGTTGTCCGATCCCTCATGATCACAGCTTCTATCACCTCACCAAATTTCCCAAAATATTCCTTGAGGCGTTCCTCATCAGTGTCCCATGAAATCCCCCCAATGAAGAGCTTTCCAAGATCCGATTCCATCTGTTCTGTTAACAAAACCATTCCAAGTTATGCATTGCAATCAATTACCAAATCAAATTCAACACATTTCAACATAATTCAGTCCAAAATTCTCATTCCAAATCAAAAAAGCAAAAACATCAAAACCAAAATTTCATCTTTTTCAATACACATAAGATGAATTACACAGTAATGATCCATAATTCAACACCGGAACCAATCTAAATGCAAATTATATTGAATTATGGAGAATTTGAGCTCAATCTGAATAAAAATTCAATCTTTAGAAATCAGAAATGCAGTTAAGTATGAATCTGTGAAGAAGGGTCGCACCTTATCTCAAAATTCAGACAGAACCCAGTTGGTGCTTCGATCAGATACGAAGTTTGGGGGGTTTTGTCAAATTCGATCTAAGAGCATCGGATCTTTGAAGCAACCAATCAAAAAGAAACGGGAACCAGAATATATCAATCAACCAAAAACAACAACCAAAAAGAAAAAATCAATTTTTTTTTTCTTCTAGTTGTTGGTTTCTGAGATCAGAGATAGAGATTCAAACAAGGATGAAGAGATCAAAGGAAAAAGGGGAAAAAGAAATAGAAGGAACCATAAATGGAAGGTGATGGATGAAAAAAAAAAACCAAAAGAATAAAAAAATGAAAACTTTTAATTAGCAATTATTAATGATATTGAGAGAGAGAAAGAAAAATAAAATAAAATAAAATAAAATGAGAGGTTATGTGAAAATTTGAATGGGAGAAGAAAGTGAGAATGACAATGAAAACAGAGGATGTGGTCTCATCCTCTTCTTCTCTGTTTCTTATTTTCTCTTTGTTTTTTTTTTAATTATTTATTGAAAAAAAGGAAATTTAAAGAAAATAAAAAATATATATATATAAAAAAATTTAGAGAGAAAGTGAAAGAAGGACACACTGCAAATCTCTGGTGCAAGAATATTTGGAGGGCCAATTTATGACAACACATTATAATGCCTAAAAAATATAAAAATAAATTAAATTAAATAGCTTATCTAAATTAAATCCTAAACTAAAATGCAAGTCTTATTTTTTTCCTTTTTTGGTGGGTTATATTATTTTTTCTCTTTTAAAATTACTATATCTATTTTTGGTCAATATATTATAATATATATCTATTTTTTTGGTGACTATATTATAATATATATTGTGGTTACTAATTATATGTTTATATGATTAATTTTGAACATGGTCAAATAAATGAAATGATCATATGTGTTTGTATATTCAAATTCAAATATTTTAATATATATATATATATATATATATATATATATATATATATATATATAAGAAAATCTATGTTATGTTACATTATTGGAACTTTTTTTTATTAAATTCCTGAAATGATAGTATTTCATGAAAACAACATGGTACTTCTTATTATTAATATTTATTTCTATTTTATTAATTAAAATTATTAATTGTGATGTATTTAATTATACAGAATTTTACTTACACGGTTGTCTTCTTTTCTTTTCTTTTTTCTTTTATGTTTTCATCTTTTAAAGTAAAATTTGACTTTAAATATTTTGAATTTATTTTTTTTTTTATTTGAAACCATATAAAAAATTACCGATCTTTTAAATATATTTTAAAGCATTATATTTTCCTAATTCGTTTAAAAACATTAAAATATGATATTTAGATATGACTTTTAAACTTAGGTAATGGGCCAAAAAAGAACGAACTTTTATTTTTGTATATTAAATTATGAGTGGTGAAGTCTTTAAAGATGGTCTAAACTAAGTGTTAAATATTGTTGCGGGTATTTACAAAACGTGAGTGAAGTTTTCTCATTTTATAACTAATATAATATTTTTTTTACAAAACTTCAGTGACATTTTGTCTTTATATTTTTTCACAAAACGTTGGTGACGTTTTATTTTTTATATTTAAAAAAATATTTTTTTTACAAAACGTTTTTGTACTACTATTATAGCAATGTAAAATACTGAATTAAACAAATATTATCGTATTTCACATTAAAATTATCCATATTTAAAAATTTTAGCCAAAAAGAACATATGGTAAGAATATATTAATATCATGTGTTTTTTTTTATTTTCGATGTCTTTAAATTTTTCATTACTTATTGTTTTGTTTTTTGAATGTGGGATGGGCTTGTTGGGCTGGTCTTAGCCTTTATCTCGGAGAAAATGTATTCAAACAATATTCCGAGCAAAAAAAAGAAAAAGAAACTCATACTTTGATTTTATATAATCCCTTTATTATAGTGTTAATCATATATTAATGATTACGCTAGAACAAAGGTTATATAATGAATATATTTTCTGAAATGATTTCTCTACTTGAAACTTGTATGAATAATATTGAAGTTGCTTATCATGCATATTTTAATTTGTAAATCCTTTTCTAGGTAAGGAAATCAGATTAATTAATACAAAACCTTGCTCTAATAATAATATTTTTGAAGTCAAATTCATTTGAGTTGGTCAATTGGTTAATTTGGTTAACTTAGTCAACTGCTTAAACAAGTATTAGATTCAAATTCTATATTGTATACGCATTAATTTATTGGTAAATGACAAACTTTTAAATAGAATTTTTAAATAAAATTTACATTCGTGACAGATTAATCATTGATATGTCAAATTGAAGATAAAAAAAAAAGGATAAAATATATTTTTTGTCCCTAAAGTTTGACAAAAATTTTAAAAATATCCCTAAGTTTTATTTTGTTTCAATTTTGTCCTAAAAGTTTTCGATTTGCATCAAATATACCCCTACCGGCTAAATTTTCAAAAAAATTAAAACCAATCTAACAATAATGCATGAAAATTATGCTTGATTTGCTTATGTTGAGAGTTGTTCTTATGAAATTGTTGTTAAATTGGTTTTAAATTTTTTGAAAAATTAGTCATTAGGGATATATTTGATGCAAATCGAAAACTTTTGAAACAAAATTAAAACAAAATAAAACTTATGGGTATTTTTAAAACTTTTGTCAAACTTCAAAGACAAAAAGTATACTTTACCCAAAAAAAAAAAATTGAAGTCATGAATGCTTTGCCAATTTGCCATCATCAATTCTCACTCAATAAAACTCAGGTCCAGGGCTAGTCTCACATATATATGCCTCATTATTGATGGTGGACTAAGAAATCATAGCTAGATTAATTAAGGGGACCATAATAATACTTGTAGTTCAAAAACACCCCAAATAATGTACCACATCCTTGAATTAACACCTTCTTTGATAATAATAATAATAATGGTAGGTCAATATATATATATAGCTGAAGTGGTATTAGCAGCTAACTCATGTATATGACAAGGCTAGATGGTACCATTTTTCCCACTATATTATTATGGTAATTAATTAAATTGGTTCCACTTCACATGTGTGGGTATATAATACATATATTGATGAAAGCTATCCACTAAGCCTAAGCATAATTCGCCATATTTGAACCTATCATAATTACTTGCTATATATATATATATATATATATATATATATATATATATATATATATATATATATATATACACATTATTATTATTATTATTATTATTATTATTATTATTATTAATCATTTACATTCTTGGTCCTGCGTTTATTTTGTTTTACTTCCTTGTTTAGAGATGGATGGGTATGCAATTAAAAATGTAGATATATAGTAACTATATATAAATTTGTCATTATTTGATGAGAATTGAGACTGGTTCACGTGTATAAAGGAAAAAAAAACTGATTACAAGAAATAAAAAATTTAAAAAAATATTATAAGAATGTGATATTTAAAAAATGTGTTGAGATGAGATACAAATAATGTAAAATATTATATGTAGAGTTCTAATTCTTTAAATTTCACAAGAGTAAACCTTAGAAATTAAAGAACACTACATTTTAGATGCAAGTGTTTCATTTATAAGAAAAATATACCAATTAAATACTAGATAGGTGTGTGTTAACAAAGCTAGTTGTAATTCAAATTTTTTTCCATTGTGTTGTCTGTTAATAATAAAAAAAAGGAAGTCTAAGACAGCAGATTTTATAGTTTTTAGCCATTAATTAGCCATCAATCATGTTTTTAATGGTATGAGATTGCATCTAATGATATAGAATCATTCAAATTTCTTTTAATAGTTAAATGCCGGGCAAAATTTAACAAGTGCTGGCCCTAACACTTCTCATAAAAAAATATTATATCAATTTTTGAATAGTTTTAATTTTAACAAATGTAATAATAAAAATAATAACAATTGTTGATGTAAGGGGTGAGCACGGGTCGGTTTGGTTAGGGTTTATAGTAAAATTAGAACTAAATCGATCAAAATGTAATTTGTTCGGTTTAGTTTGGATTTGCGTTTTTTTTTACATGTATTCGAACCAAATCAAACCAATTAAGAACGAATTGGTTCGATTCGGGTAATTAGACACTCGATGACTTTGAAATTCATAAAAAAAAAATTTATCTTAAAAATTCAACAAGTACAATAAACATATAATATCAATAGAAATAATCCAAACAGGTTAAACACCAAATACATTAAAAACTAAAGTCATTAAAATCCAAACATATTAATAATGAATAATCATTATCCAATGAAAAAATCATATATATATATATATATATTTGTTTTATTTAATTAATATATAATCGAATTTGCAAATTAGTTTGAATTCTGCACCTCAAAAATCGATATTCAAACTAATTATTAATAAAAGTTATTGGTTTAGTTTGAATTAGATCCAATTATTTATTGATATATTTCAGAACCAATTTAATTGAATCGAATATCTACTTCTAATAATTATTTAATTAATATTTTCTTATAAATGAACGCTACTTGCATTTTTGACATGTGAAAACTGCAGAAGGTGTTGTTTAGTAAGCCGCCCAAAATAAGGTGAAAATTTAGATGTAAGTACAGTTGACTTCATGTAAAGTTGATAACTAAAAATTATTAAATAAAAATTTAGTCAAATCAATCAAATTATCTAACAGTTTTTAATTATTAATTTCACGTAAAATCGATAGTATATGAGTTTCCACCCAAAATAATGTCGTTTTGTTTAACATAGATTTCAAAATATCACATTTTTTAAATCTATTTTAAAATATCACATTTTTAAAATCTAATTTAAAATATCACATTATTAAAACACATGCTTATTTTTACTATATTAGAGAAATTTTCTAAAGAATTGAGGCTATATATTAATCCTTTCCCTTCACCACTATATGCAATTACCAATATTTTGCGTCTTAAAAAATTATTAAAAAACATTAAATATTGTAATTTCAACAAGATTTTAGGTTTTTTTTGCCTTCTATATTTTTTTTTTTATTGAGAGTCAATTGCTTACTACTTTAATTTTCTGGCCGATTAAATTAATATTTATTCGAAAGAGAAAAGCAATGTAATTAAGATTCTATACAATCAAACTATCATCAACAGCTGTCTACATTTTCACTTGACCTAATTTTATTTTTTATTTTTTTAATTAAAAAAAAAAACCAGCGGTCTACTACTTTTGCCTTGTGGTCACAAATTTTTATATATAAAATAATTAGACTTACACTATCTATATGCGTTGACTCTAATGTGCTGAGCTGCATTTTACATAGCAAAAATATATTAATTTATTATAACAAAGAAACATAAGATTATATTACATGTACATCACCTGAAGACAAAGCACTATATATATGTCTATATATATCTGCATATAATATATATTATTACAAAGATAATATATATACCTAAAATGCTGCACTACATATTCATGCTTATTATTATAAGATAAAGGTGGACGAACTATATACCTAGTTCATGCCAAATGAATTGGAGTTTAGTGGAGTCAAAAATTAAAAACTAAATAAGTAATGTCATTATTTGTACATTTTTTAAAATAATTTTTTAGTGGTTAAAAAAATTATTTTAAAAATGTTACAAATAATAACATAATTTAGTAATTGGACCCTGGTGAATCCCATGTATCAGGAATGATTTTGTGGAGTGAACAACAATCTTTGGATCCATTAGAGCAACATCTTGAAGAAGCAATTTGTTCTTGATGTTCTTGCTCATCCATAACCTCTTCAATCCTTTCTAAAATTTCTCCCATGGTTGGCCTATTTTCTTGGAACCTTGTAACACAAGTTAGGGCAACATTCAATATTGGAAAAGCCCATTGATGTTCATTTGGCCCAACTTTTTTATCAAACACTTCTCCGGTCCATTCTTCCCTTACCATAGATCGAACCCATCTCGCGAGATCGATTCGACTCTTTTCGATACTCTTGCCGGTTAGTAATTCGAGCAAGATCACGCCAAAACTATATACATCAGATTTTTCAGAAATGCATTTTTCTGGCGCGGTATATCCCTGAGAGGAAAGAAGGAATCCGGACCTATTTGGATCCATGAATTTTGTTAGGCCATGCTCACTTATGAGTGGTTCATTGTTTTCATTGAGGAGTATGTTTGATGGCTTGAGGTTCCCATGAGGAATAATGGAATTATCTTCTTCTTCTTTGTTATTGTTATTCAACTTCTTCCTATATATGAAGGCCATACCCCTTGCAATTCCACATGCTATAGAGAGACGCAGTTTCCATGGGAAATGTTTTCTACCTGCTATGTAATCTGCTTGCAACATAAAGAATTTCGTGACTAGAGAATATTAATATAGAAGGTAAAAAATGAAGTAATATAAATTATGAAGTATTTTTTACTGAAATAAATGAACAGAAACCATTATATATGTTGTAAAGAATATAAATTGAAGAGATCATATTTGACTTTACAACAAACGAGTGATATTAAAAAAAAGTTATTTATACATAAATAATAGATTTTTTAAATGGGTCAAATTGAGTTATTTAAGTCCCTTTTATTTAAGTAAGCCTGTGGATTAAATGGTCTAATTTATTTAAATTTATTTTATTTATTACTTATAATTTTTTAACTCAAATAGTTTATGACCAGTTTAATGGATTGATTTATTTATCTTTTTATTTTAAATTTTAGAAAATATTTTGACAAAAAATATTATTTTTAGGTTAAATCGAAAAAATATTGACTAGAAATACTAATTAAAAAAAATAAAAAAACCTGTCCATTTAATTCACGAGTTAATGTGGTTAATCCAAATAGATAACGAATTGGTCCAATAAATATAATTTAGAATCCGTTTGAGAAGTTTCAGAAGTAATTTTCTTTGAGTTTTTTACTTATAAAAAGTTGTAGTATTAATGTTTGGTGCAAATTTCAAAATCAAATTACAGCTTTCTAAGAAACTATTTAAAAGCTTATAGAGAAGTTAAAAAAATATTTCTCTCATAATACTACTATTTTTTATCATATTTTTATAAAATAAACACTTTTAAAACTTTTAATCCAAACATAAAATAACTTATTTATAAGCTATTTTTAATATAACCATTTATTATTTAAGCTATTTTTTCAAAAAAAAAATTTAATTAAGTTGTTTACCCAAATTGAGTTTTAATCTATTTTAACGGTCTTAATAAAAATGTAGCCAACTAATCAGTTATTATAAATACATATGTTATTTATTTTATATATTTTTAATATAATTTTATATTTTAAATATATTATATACAAAAAATTAATTTAATAATTAATTTTTGGTATACACTTTGCATATTTGCATTATTTTTACTAAGTTATTATGCAATGCAACATTTGAAAGAAATAAAAAATAGAGAAAAAATTGCAATGTTATATGAACTAAAATATAGTTACCATTCAAGAGATTGAGGAGGCTTCCATTGGTTTGATATTTGTAGATGACAAGCTTTTCTTCACTTGTAGAACGGTATCCAACAAGTGGAAGAATATTTGGATGCTTCAATTTGCTTATCTTCCTCAATGTTTCTCCAAACTCATCCTCACAAGAAACTTGAACATTCTTTAACCTCTTCACAGCATAGTATTGAACATTATTCTCCACATTATTAAGCTTCACCTTGTATAGGCTGCTACAAAAGCTCTCACTCCTTAGATCCGCCGCGGCGCGAAGCAACTCCTCCATGGTGAACCTCTCTTCTTTTTCAACAAAGAACACAAGCCCTAGTGATGGTGAATCTTCTAAACCACCCTTCTTGACCATTTGATCACTTGTTATGATTGACTTTTGTGATGGAGAAACTTGATGACTTCTTATTAGTACTTTTATTATTCCCTCTCTACATAGCTTTGGTAATTTCTTGAAGGCAAAGATAAGTGATACTAAAAGAATTACAAGCCCTAATATCAATGGTATTAACAATTTCATAGATATTATTGGAAATGATCCTTTACCATTATTTGAGGTATCATCATTATTGCTTGAAACACTTGATTGTGGTGATGAATTTACAATACTACCCTTGATGAACTCATGCTTAATTTGGATCACACCATGGATGAAATTGTTGTTGGATATGTCCAATTTTTTGAGGAATTTCAACTTGGCTAAGGATCTAGTAGGTACATTCCCACTCAATTGATTTCTTGTAAGATTTAGATACATCAACCTTGTACAATGCAAAATTGAGTGTGGGATTTTGCCTTTGATGTTGTTGTTGGCTAAGCTAAGAGCCCTTAATTCTTGAAGCTTGCATAGAGAATCAGCATCAATTGTGCCACTAAGGTTCAAATTCTCAAGCCTTATCTCAACAATATTGGTGGCATTTTTGTTGCATCTTATAATAATAACACCATTGTTATTATTATTATTAGTATTATTCAAGTTGACCAAGCATGGTGATGAACCAATAATAACATTGCTACTACTTATGTTAAGAACATTTTTTGGGTCAATAGCACTAAGGAAATTGAAGAAAGGATCAGATTCTAATGATGAATTATTAGACTCACCAAAGAAGGGAAGAAGAAGAAGAAGAAGAACATCAAAGAAAAACAGGATCCTTGGAATGGGAAACATAGTAAAATTATTCATTGTTTTTGTGATCTAACACTGATTCTGTGGTTTTCCTCGAATGGATCATGCTTAATAATGACTTGTCTCTTCTTAGTTTCATCCGTAACATGCTTAATAATGCTTGTTATTATCGTTATATACTTCGATAATGTCCATGCATAATAATATAATTGAATTTTATATGAAAAACATATTTTAATAATAATGGTACATTCGATCGAATTACGTGTATACTAAAGATAAATCATTAATAAATTATTGC
This sequence comes from Arachis stenosperma, assembly GCF_014773155.1. Classification (NCBI taxonomy): domain Eukaryota; kingdom Viridiplantae; phylum Streptophyta; class Magnoliopsida; order Fabales; family Fabaceae; genus Arachis; species Arachis stenosperma. Next base: position 2,339,210 of record NC_080383.1, on the reverse strand, counting down.
ATATAGAAATTTTAATATTTTATTAAAAAATTATTATATTACCGTAAACAAATTTGATATTTGTTTATTATATATTTAATTATTTTATTGATTACTAATTAATTAGTTAAAAAAATTATATAAATATAAATATACATAATACATAATGATTAATTTAATAATTATTTTTATATAAAATATTTTTTAATTCATATATTGTTAACTATTAGCAATACACTTATAATAATATATAACATTAGTGAAACATATAATATCTAAAATTTGAGTTCACCAAGGATCAAATTCTTGACTTTTCTAATCTAGAACTCCAATACTATGTTATGATACCACTCATCTCAAAAGTTTACGCTGATGGAAAAAGGTAACACTAATTGTTATATCTCTAATATTTTTTAAACCTTTATTATTTATATTGTACAAATATTCTATTGACTCCTTATATTTTTTCAAGTATTAAATTATTTAATAATTTTTAATTATCAATTTTATATAAAAATAATTATACGTAATAAATATTCTATATATTTGCATGTAACTGAAGTTATGAGTTACACAACTAATATAAGTGCTGATAGATTACCATGATGTTAATAAAAAAATTAAAAGGCTTCTATTATATTATTAATGATAGGAAAACGTATATAACCGAAGCATGCATATGTAGTTATTCAAACCGTAGTGATACACAAAAATTAATTAATATTTAAATTATATTATGTGACCGATGATGATATATGAGTGACTTGTTTTAGGTTAACAGCAATGTTCAAATCTAACGTAGAGAAGATGTTACCTTCACGCAATTTAATTATATAAACTACAGAAAAAGTAAAATTAAACATCCATGAAAAACTATAATATAATAATGAACATATTCCTCTCACAGCTACATATAAAAAAGAGTTTTCATTTAATTTATATATTTGTTTATTATTGGCATTTCGCTTAGGATTTTACCAGCGTTGATAATATAAAACAAAATATCTTTAATTTTGATGTATGTAATATTATAAAGAATTTTAAATACTATAATTACTTTTATATCTTTTATAAATAGGAATACCATTATATTTAATAAATATGTTTAAGACATTATACAAATAAATGCATTATCTTATAGAGAGGTGTACACGTTATGGCAATAAATATACATCGAGTTCAACGTGTGCCGGCCATAGTTTCTAAATGGATATTTTTCCCTTATAAAAAAAATTAGAAAATAAATAAATAAATATATATATCCTACGTCTACATATACATGACTGGTCATACACATCCTTTGCCTCGGTAGTGAAGGGGGGAAATTTTTTCTTGGATATTAATATCATTAATATTATCATATTTTGTATTGATCTTTCTTTTTTTTTTTGTTAAATAATTCTTCCTTTATATAATAGTGTTGGATATGCCTAGAGATGTTTAAGATTTATCATTATATTTCTCAGATGGAGTTTAAAGAGTTGACTTTTGACACAAGAATTTTTTGGTTGGGTTAGATCAAATTTTAGGTTTGTTTTGACATTGGAAGTCATAGAATTTTGTCAATAAATTATAATTTAAATGGTATAATTATTTTTTATTTAAAATTTTAAATTTAAATTTTATTCTTAATTAAAAAAAAAAGTCATAATTTTTTTTATGAATGTGCATTTTTTTCAACCAAAAATAATTTATTTTTGCACAAAAGGTGTAACCGACAATAGATTAATAAAAAAATGCGTGAAATTAAACCTTTTCATGTCAAACATGTGTAAATTAATTTGTTTTTTAGTATAAAATATTGTTTTGATTTTTAATATTTGAATTGAATTTTAATTTAATTTTAAAAATGTTTAAATAAATTTAATATGATCACACAATTAAATTTAATATGAACAATTAATATATTTAAAAATCAATATAATATTCAATTTCAATAACTAAGTAAAATTAATCCACTAATAATTATTAATATAAATTTTTTTTGTGAATTATTCGAGTCAAATTTAATCGTAAAACAACATTAAATCTATTTAAAATTTTTGAGGCTGAAATAAAATATTTAAAATATTAAATATCAAATTAAAATTTATTTTAAAGATTAAAATAATATTTTATTTTATTCTTTATTATATGTATTGGATTCTGTAACCATGCATCAAGTTCTGTTTAAGTCATATCGTATAAACCTCTATGTTGATACAATTTTTCAAGTAACATATATGAACATATTTCAGCGAATAATCTTTATTATATTCCACTACCATAGGCTATATATATATGATATGACAACGAAGAAATTAATATTAATATCAGAGCCAACACATAACACCAATAACTGTTATTTAATTGAATATCTTATGGGCACCCTTCCTTAGGAATTAACTCATTTGCATGGACTACATTCTCTTATCTCAAATTTTATTTAAATGTTTGACAAAAAAAAAATCATTTATTAAACAATTTTTTATGTTTCCATGTTTTTCTTCCTACTAAAATATAATGTGAAGGAGATGATGATCTTTATTTGTTTGACCCCCAAAAAAAAAAAAAATGATATTTCTATTAAAGGTATTTGAGCAAACTAATGTGTGATGTATTTATAATTTTATATCGGTTCCTTAACGAATGTTTTCCGATTTTAAATCTTAATAATGAAAAGTATATATTTTTTGGCATCTTTTAACTTCTTCATAAAATTTCATACAACTAAAGTCTAGTTATTCAAATTTCTATTAATGAAAAATGATATTTGTATTTTTTTATATATTTTTCTTGTACATTTTTTTTATGATATAATTTTTTTATCTTTTCTTATTTTTTATATTTATTTTTAATATTAAAAATAAAAAATATACACAAAAATTGTACATATAATATTAGCCTAACCAAGATTCCGATAATTCAATCAAATCTAGAGGTAAAGTAGTCATCAAAAAAAAAAAACCTGTAGATGTTGGTGTAATGTACATTTTGATTTGGTCTTGGTAGCCAATCGTTGCTTAGTGGGCTGAGCATCAAAGACGTGGTCACATAGCCTGCCAAAATTATTATCATGATTTTTGTCAAAACCTTCAATCAACTTTTCTTTTTCTTTATAGATTGTAAGATCATCAATCACGTAGAATTATCTTTATACGAAAACAAGTGAGAACTAATAAATAGTTTGATGAGATCATACTCAAAAATTGGTTCTAACCTAAATATTTTAAAATTTTTAAGTAAAATTAGAATTATAATTTTAAATGCTTTGTAAAGAGCAAATTAAGGTAAAAAAAAATTCAATTGTCACCTTTTTTTTTAGTTGTCTATGGTATTCTTTAATCTAACAAGTCAATGACTAATCTGTCGTGAATTTGAGTTTTATTTAATGGTCTACTGCTGGTCAATGGATTTGTTGCATGACAAGGCAAGATTCAAACCCTAATACTTACTTAACATAAGTAAGCTGTAAGATAAGTAAGTTGTCAGTAAAATAGTTATTAGTCTATTTCAACATATCATTAATCGTTTTGTGACAAAAACAAATTCGGAGACTAACTTAAGTTATTAATACTAAGTTGAAAAATCAAATTGAATGTCGAAAATTTAGAGACCAGATTGAGATGTGAGTATAACTTTAAAGATTAATTTAAATATTAACTCATAATTTAATATATTTAACTAAATTATTATCTAAAATTTTTAATTATTATATTTACGTGAAAACAATTTGAAATGAATAGTCACCAAATTACAAATGTAGTATCACACTTTTGAGAAATAACTAAAGAGAAAAGGAAGATAGAAAGGAGAATATTAAAAAATGAAAACCAACCACCCAAGAGATAGGGTTAACAAAACTTTAAAGGCAATATACATAGTGTTTATTGCTTTAAGGAGCAAAGAAATTAAAAAAAAAACATTGGTGGCAACACACACAAGTCACAAGGCCAAAGGGGGTCCATGAAATAATTTCCCAACAACATTGAGTGGGATTGCACCACTAATAAATATTCTACATATGCCCCCTTTTTAGGTTCACACATAAATCTCTTCACTATTAAGCTTAATTAGTAGCTTTATTCCCAATAGCCGTTTGTCCCACATTTTAAATTCTGAAAACAGCTCAGTTTTCTTGTGCCAGTTATCTTCTGTATGCTGTCCACAAGACACAAGTATCATCATATTGCTCAAATCATGCTAAATAATAAATACATTTGACTTTTCATTTATTGACTTTCAAACCATATGAAGATTTTTTTTTAATTGCTTGCTTCCATACTGATTGTGAGTTACTTGGAATATAGGAATCCACAACTCTCCAATTGATAAGTTTTACAGTCGCTTTACGATCTCCTAGTTAATAGTGAAGGATGACTTATAAAAACATTTCGACACTCAAATTAGAACAGATTTTAGAAGTAGAGTTTTAGGGGTGTATATATCGTACCTACGATTCTTTTTTATATAGGTTTGGTCATCTTATCTTATCTTTCAGTTAGTTAGGAGATGACAGATTTTAGAAGTGTGTATAAGGAACTTAGCCGATATTTGAATTTAAATGTCGGTAAGAGATATGTTCACTTGGTAAGTATCAAAATTTTGGACCTGAGAAAAACATGATTTAAGTTTAGGCACCAAGTCATCGTTTAGGATCGCTGTATGTGAGTATTTCTCTTTTGATTTTTTCAAGCCCTAATTTGCAAAGTTGAATATGTCAATGATAAGGCGCTTGATATTAGAAACAAACCTTTTGATTTTCCAAACCAAATTATTCTTTTCATTTCGTTGGTTTACAATGCAAAATATGTTCAATGATTAAAATCTTAGAACTATTTGTTGGTTTACAATTGTTGTATAAACTTCTAATATGAAATATTTGAAATTTAACAACAGAAAACTATATATCATTATAAGTAAGAAATTCCTATGTACAAAATCTATAAAATGACAACATCACCAATCAAACCTTCCCTAGGTTGAACTACTTTAAGCCATGTTCAAATTTATCCAATTTCACACCCTACCCAAAAAAAATAGACTTGGTCTTAGCCAAGAGACAAATTGACACAAAAACTAGAAGGAAAAGGAAAAGGGGACAAATGAATACTTTATATTAAAAAAAATAAAGTAAAGAAAAACACATGAAGATTTTTTATATCTGACATAGAACACAAAATTTAGCATGAACAATCACAAATCAGATTCATCATTTTCGTCATCATCTTCAAGTTCATCAAAGAAAGAATCCTTAAGAAGCTCAGAAGCAGAAGGTCTTGCCCTTGGTTGAGCAATGCACCTCTCAATGAATGCCTTCACCTCTGGATCCTTAACCTTTTTCAGTGCATCTGGCCTCACACCAGAAGAAACCTTCTTGTAGATCTTTGCAACATTGTCACACTCACTATAAGGAATCTCAAGTGTCACCATCTCCAATACACACAACCCAAATGAGTATATGTCCACCAGTTCCGTGTAGTGCTCGTCGTATAGCTCCGGTGCCATGAATTCCGGCGTGCCGAGGATCGAGTGTGCTGAATGGTTCTTCTCCACAATTGCAGCCAAACCCAAGTCACCAATCTTAACCTAATAAGATTGGAACTTTGGTTATTAATTTGATACTGAGACAAAGTAATTGCACAGTTCGTGCTGATATAATCATACACCAAGAGTCCCATAAGCAAAAGAATGTTAGTTAGGTAGAAGATTAGAAATATTCAGAGATTAACCCTAGAGTGGTCTCTGAAATTAGCCGCCTACACTAAAATAGTCTTCCAGATCCCAATTGCACCAGTTTCAGCTACGTAATTGGTGCAATTGGAATTTCGGCGGATTAATTTAGTGTCATGGCTGATTTCGAGACTACTTTGGGGATAAGATACGTAATAACAATAGCTTAAGCTATATAGTTTGATCATTTTTGCCAACCTAAAATGAGACACCGTGCCTTGTTGAAGTTAGATATTTAGATCCTACACATGTCTAAAGTCAAGGATACTGCTACCTTTTTTGAAAAGTTTTTATTTTTAACTTGTGAAAGACGCAATCAATGAATAATTGAAGGAACAACAAAAAACCAGATTTGAGGGGAAAATAGATTTACCTGGCCAACATTCCCATTGACAAAAACATTGCTGCAATTCAAGTCCCTATGGATGATGCAGGGTTCATGAGTGTGCAAATAATTCAACCCTTTAAGAATCTGCTTTGACCACTTCTTAAGTGCCTTCAATGAAACATGTCTATGCTTCTTCCTATACTCCCTCAGATTCCCACTTGTGCAAACCTCAGTGATGAAATTCAGTGTGTTCTTGTTCTCATCCTTCCAAACACTGTAGAGTGCAATGATGTTCTTGTGTGCTAAGCTTCTCAGAAGCCTCACCTCAGAGTAAAGCCTATCCACCATGGCAGGGTCATCACAGAAATTTCTCAGCTTCACTTGGTTCCATGCAACTTCTATACCTTCTTCTTGATCAAATGCACGGTACACTTTCTTCACAGCACCACATCCTAATAGCTCTGTGTATCTACCATAGCGTCCAGTAGGGTCAACTTCAACAAAAGGCTCAGCATCTTTGTCACTTGGATCAGGATTAACACTTGGCATCTGTGACACAAAACATCAAACACCTACCACGCATCAAAAAACAAGGATCATAATAATCATAATGAGACAATAATAAGTAATAGCCATCAAGCCATCAACATCAAATCGGTTTCAAAATCAAATATTAGCTAAAATTATTGGTGAAGATTTTTAACTTTTTTGGTGGAACAATTCCAGAATGTTATCATGCCGTGTGGGGAGAAAAAGGAACAACCCCATTAAACAAAGATTCTTCCTTTACATGGAAAATTCAACAAATTAATTTCACGATAGAATTAAAAAAAAAGAACAACGAAGCATACGAGAGTAGTTGACACATTGAACAGAAAAACCATCATAATTCAGAACATAATGCATATCAAAGACTATGGTGTTGATGGTTACCATGAAAAAATTCACTGACTTGGAGCCTCAAGGGGAAAGAGGAGACGCCAAAGTCTGCAACTTTATGCAGAAAAATACTAAAAAGAGGAGAGAGAAAAAAAAGGGTAAGTGGAAGAATTAGATGAAAGGAGAGAGAGAGAGAGAAAACAAAGTGAACTGAAATTTATATTTATATATATAGAAAAGGAGGAGAGTGAGTCTAATCTAATTAATTAGGATTATTAATTAGTCACCAAAAAAAATTAGGATTATTAATTATAATTCTCAAATGTTAATTTTATACAAGATTTTAATTCCTTTTTTTTCAATTCTAACTTCCCTATCTAATTGATTTTGTAAAAGTATAATATCTTTTAATTAATGCAATAGAGTAAGTAACATATTAAACTACAATTATTTTAAGTTAAATGTATATTCGAGAAAGTAGTAACCGAAATCGTATCCAAATATCTGAATTAAAATTAAACAAAATGAAGCATTTTAAATTTTAAATTCAATCGTGTATATTTTTATAAGATATTTATTTTTACTAATAATATTTCTTTAAAATTTAATCAAAAGCGTGAAGTTGAATTTTCTTTGTCACACGTTTTGAGTCATATTCATAAATTGGTAGATTAATGTCATGTTTTTTCTAAGTAATGTGGGTTTTGATTTTTAAATTCTTTGTTTTGGAGTAAAGTCAAATGGAGTAACCTACGGATTAATGGTAAACAAAGGCGTTTTTATTTTTGTAATTAAAATAATAATAAAAAAAGTTTGAAGGTCAACGTTTTGAAGCGGCGATGGAATGAAGGGGGGCATGACATAAGCCATGTTTAGATGCTTCATAGCTTTCCAGCTATTCAGGAAGTAACTACTTGCTTTCTCTTTCTTTCTTTGCCTTCTAAGAAAAATCTTTGGCATAGTTAGGAAGAAAAAGAAAAAAAAATTGTGGGTATTTGAATATAATCATCATCGTATTTTATATTAAGAGAATTAAGTATGTGTGCACTAAAATTAATTATTAAAATTAATTATTATATATTTATTTATAGATATATATGTTATATTATTTAATTTATTTTAAATATGTATTTTATATTTTAATATAAATTTTATATTAGACTATTAATAGCTGATTTTGATATATAAATTATATTTTTATAGTTAAATAAATATAAGTATAAAAAACTAATTCTTACGTAGCGTTTATTTTGAAGTATTATGACGAAGACTGAAAGATTAAAATTTAATATTATATTTAAAATTTAATATCATATTTGTTGATTCAGAAATTGGTATTAAAATTTCAGTTTCTATCTTTAAAATTTTTAATACCTCCAAAAAATAAGGATGAAATTTTGAGAAAGGAGACTAAAATTTTAATAAGATTTTATACTTAAAATATTCAATTTTAATTAATTAATTCTAACTTTACTTTTTGTGTAAATTAAATTAGAATTTTATTTTTTTTTAATTTTACACTAAATACAATACTAAGACTTATTTCAATTTCTCTATCTCCATCTCCGTTTCTCTTTTAAATGCTACCTTAGTTGCTCAATACTAATTAATTTTATTATAAAATTATTTTTTTAGATATTAAAGATTAATAGAATTTAAAATTTAAAATTTAAAGTTTACAGTTTAAAATTTAAAATAAAAACAAATTTTAAAAAAGAATGATATTAATTAAAAGATATTAGCTCGCACATTGATTTTTTTATTAGAGATTCATACTGTATTTAATATTATGCGAGTAATATCTTAAGTATAAATAAAATAATAATGATTATATTCAAAAAATATATTTGGGAGAAAATTCAAGGCTATTTCTTAAATTGAAGGTTGTCTTTATTTTGTACTTCAAAGAATCACATTCTATTGTTGTTAACAAGAATCCTGTAAAAGATAAAGATATAGTAGATAGGACTTTTACCCCTTTTTCTTAAAAGAAATGCTTACTTTTTTTATTGTGTGGGATTAAAGAAAATAAAGATTTACTTAGAGGTTTTGGTTTCTCTACTTACGCTTGATTTGGTAAAATTTTATTTTTAAAATTAATAATTAAAAATAATTTTTAATAAATATGAACAACAATAAATACGTTTAGTAAACTATATTTTAAAATTTAAAAATATTATCATAGATATTAGTATAAAAATTAAATTTTTAATTTTGATAACTATAAATTATATTTAAAAAATTCAACTTTAAATATTTTCAAAAGTACTTATATTTTTTAAAAGTTATAAATACAAGTACATAATTTTTTTAAATTACAAAAAACAAATGAAAAATTTGTGCTTTTCAAATAATAAAAAAATACAAACACCTTTTTAAAAAATTTTACTAAATCAAATCTTAGTCGCACTAAATACTAAACAAAAGAAACAAATAACAAAAACAAATAAAATGTATTAATAATAGTAATAATAATATTAAAGAGTGTAGTATAAAAAAGAATTAATCGAATTTGAATCATTTATACTTTAAGGAAATTCGAAAACAGATTTTACCGAATCTCTAGGATTTTCGGAATAGAAATCTTTTATAGATGAAGTTGTCAACTATAAACTAGTTGTTGTGTTTGTATACCTAACAGGCTTTTAAAATTTCTTTATGAAATTAAACCTTGTCTATAAGATTCAAAATTATTCTTAAAATTATGTATTCAACAATTAGTTATAGAAGCTATAGACATACCAACAAAACAAGGGTTTGTGAGCACTGATAAAGAATGAAGTTCCACTCCCAAAGACCTAGATCACAATAATTCAAATCCTGTAAAACGAAAATGTTATCAACATCACTTATTCTAATTAAATAATAATTTAATTTTTATATAAGTACATTTAATCACATAATGTTATATTAATAAACAATTATCTTTAAAATTGACCTGGTGATCATCCAAAAAAATGGTTATTAAAATTACACAATTATGTAAAATGTTTTACGTCGTGTATAAAATTTAAACTCATTAAATAATATGATAAGTATTATCTATAAAATATCTTGACCGTGATTTATTATAATAACATTGTTTTCGTAAAAAATAAAATTTATTGAAAGAATTAATTACATCCAAAGAAGGATCAATTATTCCATTTGGGAATAAAGATGAGAAAATTCATGGACTACTAATTACATTTTGTATACAATTTCACCATTAAATTCGTTTCATGAATTCTTTATCAAAATGGAAATAATGAAACGTATCATGAATTCATGATTTCTTTCCATATCCTGATCCACTTCCTTCCTTTTTTTCCAGAAGACATTGACCCTAATTTATAAATGGCTAATTGTTTGATATAATTTTAATAAAAAATTCAAATTAAAAGTGAATTTGAATATTAAAAAAATATCTAATTTAGGTGAATGCTATTCTACCATTTTTTTAAAGTAACATGCAAATTATTTTTTGATGTGTCATATTATTTTAACTTGAGTTACTTTAATCTCATAAGAATTAATAATATCTTTAGAAGATGGTGATGAAACACCCAATAAGACGGTGATACTTAAGAAATACAACGACAACGACAAAGGAGTGGAGAGGAGTAAACGCAATTAGAAAGAATTGAAGTACTTTTTCTAAAAGAATAATTTGAAAAGAGAAAACAAGACACCAATAAGATAGTGATGATTGGGAGGCGTAACAACAACGACAAAAGAGTCCAGTGGAGAGGAGTAAATGCAATTAAAAAGAGTTAGAGTAGAGAAAACGAAACCCCCAATGAGACGGTGATCCTTGGAAGATCTTTTTTGGAAGAATGATTTGGGAAGAGAAAATAAGAAACATAATGAGGCGGTGATGTTTGAGATGCGCGACGACGAAGGAGTGGGAGGAGTAAACGCAGAGAAAGTTGAAGTACATTTTTTAGAAGAATGATTTGGGAGAGAGAAAACGAAATAAATGAGATGGTGATGTTTGGCAGACGCAACGAGGACAAAACAGTAGAGAAGGTAACTCAGGTTAAAATAAACACCCAATTAAAATATAACATATTAAAAAAAGATAATTTACATGTTACTTTAGAGATGATAGGATAATATTTACCTCTAATTTATGATTTTTTAAGCAAATTCCTTATGAAACAATATTTTAAGGGAAACAAATTAATATTTTATGACTCAATTGATTCCCCATCATTTAATTATAAGATTAAGAACTACGTTTTCAGAATTCTTTCGGTTGAAAACTGGATAATCATGCACATAATCAAAGCAAACAACAAAAAGTTTAGGATTCTTTAATCTATAATATCTTCTATTCTACTAATGAACTGCATGTGCGTTGAATGATATGATCCAAAAACAAAACTCGCAGACAAATTAAAGAAATAATTAAATTAAATTAAAAACAAAATAATTAAATCATAAATAATTTGTTGTTATTTGGAAGAGTGGGATTGAAAGATTATTGTTACCTGATTCTGTGAAGAACTAAGCTCCCAATATAGTTGTGACTGTTGTCTTAGTGTTATTAACACTTAATTAGCACTCTAAGTCTTCAACACTTGAAGGTTTAAAGTAATTTTAACCTTTACAAATATGAGTGAGAAGAAAAATTCCTCTAAACTATTAGCCCAATTTGTAGTGCCTGTTTACCGCCACAAGAGGTAACAGCTTCCCCTAATTTAGGGATTGAAAATTCTTTTTATATCTTTTATAATAATATTTGATACTGCATTTATATAGACAATAATCAAATTAGGTTTGAATAGTAGTTTTTTGTTTTTCTCCTTAAGAAAATTATATATAGACTATAGAGCCACGTTAGTATATAAGATTAGATAAAATTGAATGATACAATTAATAGGCACATGATCCAACATCCAGAACATTAGTGGATTTTTTTTTCTAATTAATATATATAAATAAGATGTTAGTAAGATGTTAATATGTATCTATATGATAAAAGTTTAGGTGAATAAAAAATGTCACGAAAATTATATTATCTTAATCGGCATTTATTTTTATTTTTAAAAAAATTATTATATAACTATATATACTATAATATTTTTACAAATAATTATAAAAAGATAAATATAATTTTTTAAATTTTTTTTGCTAAAAGACTAAATGATATTTTTTATTAATATGAAAAAATTTCTTTATACAATAAAAAGTTAAAATCTGTTGAGTTAAGATTGATTTTGATAAATAAATTATGATGACAAATATTTATTGGGTTAAAAACCCAATTGTGGTTTAATATGTGTTTTAGTGCTACAGGCCCATTATTCTTTTCTCAGCCCAAGAATGTTGCTTAAGTATTTCTTTAATGCCTCAATTCAATGCACAAGCCCAAAGTTTCTAAACAAGCACGAATCAGCAAATTAGTGCAAAAGAAGAAAGCTTTGCATTTGCAAAGTGATAAAGGGGCATTTGTCGTCGTCATGGAAAAAGGAAGACAGTTGGAACAAAAGGGGATTAACAAAGCAACAAGACACAAGGACATTTGGCACTATTATGGGACAGTTGTGGTTCTAGGAAGGCAACAAAAATACAAAGAAAATATCACTACTCCAAGAACAACTCAGAATCAAAATTCAGAAGATCATTAGCAAGTTTGGAAGAGCAAAACAAAAATGCAGAGTTATAGACAGCAGTTGGAATGGTTCAAAAATGGAAGTGCTATACATGCCAAAGAAGACAGCAGATCAAAGGACAATAGAGTTGGTGGAGCAGCTCCTCGACTAACAGCGGTAGTGGACCAGAATGGAGTAAGAACTGCATGCCAGCTGAGACAGTTCCAACGGGTTGATGGTACGAGAAATTGGAAGAAGCAAGGAAGAACAAAGTGGTAGAGGAAACTGATTCTATAAAGGAAGCCTCACTTCAATATTTGAAAGTAAGGAAAATAGAGTGATACAAGAGCATCATCTCAAAATACTTGAGCTGAAATTATTTTCCTTCAATTTGTCCTTTATTTATGATTTTATTTGCTATGGCTATCTAATGTCATCTTTCTGTATTTGAGAAAAAAGCTTGAAAATGTGAGTTGAAAAAAGTCATGAGAAAAGAGGCAAGAGATGCATGAAAAAGCCAAATGAACTCATTTTGTGTAATTTAGTTTCTGTGAACTAAGGTTTAGTTCCCCTTACCAAGTTGAGATAGCACTTGGTGTTTCTGAATCTAGCTAGGTTCTCTTTCTAAGTTGGGACAGCACTTGGGTTGTTAGGCTTTGGGGTAAAAAGCTTAGTGGAAGATACTAGATGAATTGGGTTGTAATTCATTAATATTGGTGTTTGTAATCTGTTTGATTATAGTGAAAATTCCACCATGGTTGTGGTGGAGACTAGATGTAGGTTTCATGGCACTTAAAAACCGAATTAGGATACATGCTGGCCTCTATCTTTTTTTTCCTTCTCTGTTTTATTTCTGAGTATGAGAGAAAATGAAAAAATCTCCTACATATTTAGCTTCCGCAAAAACAGAACTTGAAAAGTTAATTTTGAGCTAACTTGATTCAACCCCCTTCTCAAGTTCAAGCAGTTCCAACAAAATCAAATAATCTTAAACTAAAAATCTCAAACAAAAAAAATCAAAACCAAAAAACAAATTCTATTATTTATTGTTCATCTTTATTATATTCTATTTCTCTCATTTAAATTGTCAATTAGAGAAAAGAAAATGAGCTGAAGATGACAACCACAATATTTTCTTATTAGTGCTTTTACTCAACTTAACTCTTGCTTGCATTGTCGTTCTTGCCACACGTTGTATGCTATTGCAATATTATTGCTTACATAGTTCTCCCTGCTGCTGCTACTACTTGCCCTTATTCGCTTATCAAAATTGGCGTTTGATAATCCATCGCTTCTCATTGTGTTTTTCGATTGCTCTATATCTCTAATATTTATCAGAATTGTCTCCTGGTACGATTCAATTGTTTTTAGTACCAAAAATTTGAGCTACATAGCCATTAGTCAATCTTATTAGAGCATAGTTGTTTAAGCATGGATCGAAAAATCGATGAACCAAATTCCAAACCTGTCCAGTCTTTAGAGTATATGCAATTATCATATTAGTTTTTGTTATAATCAATACTGATCATAAATACATCAAACTTTTTATTCCACTGCTTTGGGACTATTTCAAGTCACACAATGACTTCTTCAACAAACAAACATGGTCTTTTTTCTCATGATATGTGAATCTTTCTAGTTGACTCATGTAAATTGTTTCCTTTTAGCTCCCTATATAAGAATGCTATTTTTACATCAAGTTGCTTTAACTCCAGGTCAAACATATTTACAGTAGTAAATATGACTCGAATAGAACTATGCTTTGCAATAGGAGATAATATTTCGGTAAGGAAAAGTTTAGGGGGCCAGCAGTTTTATTGAATTTTGGCCAGCATGTAACCAGCAGAAAAAGGTGAGCCATTGGATGAAATCTCACACCATCAAATCATCATTGATGGCTAGTTGATGGCTAACAATCACAAAAATTGTTGGCCCCTAGCATTGCTCTTTCGGTAAAGTTGATACCCTCTTTTGACTAAAGCCTATGCTATTTTTGGGGGTTCAACTCAAGGAATTCCTTTCTTTTTTTTTTGAAGACCCATTTGAATCTAATTACTATTTTTTCTTCGAGAAAATATTTAATTTGGTCTCTGAAATTACACTCGAGTCTTAATTTAGTCCTTGAAATTTCAATTGCCTTAATCTAGTCCCTGAACTTTTCAAATTTTAATCACGTTAGTCCATACAGTGGTTTCCGTCACAGAGTCAATTGAAAAATTTGGGAACTAAATTGAGGTAATTAAAACTTCAAGGACTAAATTGAGGCTCAAGTGTAATTTCAGGGACCAAATTGAATATTGTGTCTTTTTCCTCTGGAAGTTCTACTAGCTCCTATGTTTGATTTTTATGAAGAGACTCGATCTCCTCTTTCATTGCGACTAGCCATTGCTTTGACTCCATTTTGCAAATTACTTCATAATAGGAACTTGGTTCATCTCCTACCACGTCATCTACCATAGCCAATGCGAAAGCTATAGGATGTTCCTCCGCTGAGTAAAATGCAACAAGAAAATGAATTTTAATATCTTTTTGGCTTCTGAACTCGTCGCTTCTCTCTGCTAGTAGCAATACTATATGGTTCTACTTCTCTAGCTTTTTCACCAGTAACTCGTTCATCGAATTTATCTACTTGTTCTTCTTCAGGTTGAGCTGTCTCTGAAGTACTGGGATGAATTTCTTTTTTCCGTTGCTTTATCTTTCTATTGTCGACTTCTAGCACCACTTGCTTCTAAGCACTATGATCTGTTTCTATCTGATCTATTTTAAACTCCTTCTTCTGATTTATCATTGCCGCCTCATAGAAAGTGACATCTCGATTGACAATAATGTTAAGAGAACCTGCATTTTCTATACAACACACTTTATAGCCTTTCACTTCTCATGTATACCTAGAAATATATGCACCTTTTTGCCCTTGCCTCAAGTTTACCATCACTAACATGGGCATATGCATGAAAATCAAAGATCTTCATATCTGAATAATTAACGGGTCGACTGGATCATACCTCTTGTAAAATTGATCAATTGTAGTTGATGAAGATCTGTTAATCAGGTATATAACTGTATTGACCGTTTTAGCCCAAAACGATTTAGGAAGACCAGTATTGATTTACATGTATTGTGCATGCTGTAGAAGTGTTCTGTTCATTTGTTTTGCAACTCCATTTTGCTGTGGTGTTCCACACATATGAATGGATATACTCTAATATTTTATTGCTATTGTGTTTTCCAGTGCTGAACTTTACTCATTTCTGCTTTCCAAAGATATAGTTTTCACAGAAACCAAGTTTACAACTCTTAAAGCCTTTTAACAAGCCTCTGTTAGCAAATATGGACATTCCTTTCTTACTCATGTGATCAAGACTCAGGTGGAACTATAGTGTAGCATCATTATCATTCTTCTCAGAGGATAGAATAGCAACACTTCCGCTTATTGTACTTTTCTGCAATATGTAGGTCCCTTCGTGTAACTTTTCTTTCATCACCGCCATCAAACCTTTGAATATCTTCAAGAAATCTTCCTCGCCTATGAATTTGTACCCATTTTTAACTGTGGTGCTCAATGAAATCAGATTTTTTCTAGTCTTGTTACGTGCCATGTATGGAGTAACGTATTAGTTCCATCATATGATTTGATTATAACTTATCCTTCACCTATATTGTCTCCTAGGTGGGTATTTCCATCTTTATTTCTGTAGAAAATAAAAATATCTTTGTTAGGTGTCATGAAATGATGCACTAGAATTTATGATTCATTTGTCTTCGTAGTTACCAGTGAATACAATTAGAGGAGAACCAATATCACTATCTCTAGAACAATCAATTATTATGTTAAAAGAGTTTTTTGGTTTTTTCTTTCGTTGTAGACAGTTTCTTCTAATGTATTCTAATTGGTGACAATAGAAGCACTTTATAAATTTGTGCTTTTGAGACTTTGATTTCAATCTACTCTTGCTTGAGCTTATGGATCTTTTTTCTTAACTACGACCTCTCGTTATAAACAAACTCATTGGTAGAATTGTCTGTATTGAATTCAGATACTAATTTTTTATTTTTTTTCAATAGTACATCTTTAATATTTTGCACTGTAATTTCAGATTTATCATATAACATGATATTACAGAAATTATCATATGACAGATATAATAACGTCAACAAAATCATAGCTTGATCAATATTTTCGACTTTTATTCTAGTTGCAGCAACATCGGATATCATTCTATTAAACTTTAAAGACTTGATTTTAATTTCTAAAATAGAAGACGAAAATATAATCAATAATTTTCTTTTTGTAATTTGAGCTATAAAAGAGTTAGTAAAGTATGGGACAATAAATTGAAATCCATTAGGGTCCAATTTTTGGATTAAGCCTAAAGTTGCAGCCAACCAAAAATGTTCTTTTTCTTTTTGGGCACATTAGCTCATGAGAAACAAGTTCACCAAAAAAAAAAAGCTCATGAGAAACAAAATTTTCTGAAATCACATAATTTTTTTTGTTATTTTCTTATTAGTATCAATTGAACAAATAATCCAAAAAAGATTAAAAATGAGATCGATATTCTTCTTCTTTTTTTTTTTTAAATTTTTTTCTCTTCTCTTTTTCAACATCTTTATGTCTTCTTCTCTTTCACTCCTTCTTCCATTTTTTTTCTTTTTTCCCCTTTCTCAACACATTTTCTTTTAAAAAGTTATATTAATTATAATTTTTTTATTAATCTTATAAAATTTGTGTGTCTCTAATAATAAGCAAGGAAGAAAAGAAGAAGAAAAGAATGGCGACATTGAAAACGATTTCAGCAGCTTTGGAACTCGTTGATTCAAAGAAACAGAACCTCAAGAAAGCCTTCGATGATCTTCTTCATTCTCACTCTCAACTCTTCTCTTCTTCTTCTTCTTCTTCTCCTCCTCTTTCTCTCCCTCTCTCATGGCACCAACTCGATTCCCATTTCACTTCCCTACACGACTCCCTCTCTCAACGCTTCCTCCACCTTCAATCTCTCGAATCTCAACAACAAACCAAGAACCCTAACCCTAACCCTAATAATCCTAATCCTAACGAACCATCACCATCACCATCTTCCTCTGACCAAAACCCCAAAGTTACACACTTTCCCTCACTACCCAACGATCCTTCCTCCTCTTCAGATCCAATTCGCACCACCGAGAACGTTCCTTCTGGTGCGAAGAGCCATGCCGAAGCGCTATGTGCATTGTGCAAGAGCATGAATGGGAAAGCGTTGAGGGATTACATTGGGGAGAATATGAGGGACAAGGCTGTGATCAAAGCTGAGCTTAGGACTGCGTTGAAGCTTGCACCTGATCCTGCTGATATGGTTCTGGCTTCCATGGATGGGATTTTTGGTGGTGAAGTTGCGGCTAGGTATACTTTGGAAATGAAGAAAATGAAGAGGAGTTGCAATGTGTTGTTCCAGCAGCTGAGGGCTGTGGGTCCCAATCTGAGTGACAAAGTGAAGAAGAAGGCGAAGAAGATTGCTGATGATTGGAAAGGAAGCTTGGTGAGTGAGAATGGTGCTGGTGGTGATGCAGTGGGCGCAATGGCTTTCTTGCATTTTGCGGCTGCTTATAGTTTGCTTCCTGAGCTGACATTGAATGAGCTTGCCACTTTCTCGGCTATGGCTGCTGCTAATGATGAGCTCCCTGAGCTGTACCAGATCATTGGTTTGACCGAGAAGGTTCCCGGTGAGGTTTTATTCGAGCTTCCGATGGCTTTTTATTGTGTTCTGTTTCCATTTTTTGCTTTAAACTAGTGGTATATTATGTTGCATATATGGTACCATAGGTATATTCTGAAATTTATGAAAAAGTTATTGACAATGTAAGAAGTTTAATATGTTAGTATTTGATGCATATGCACATTCGATATGCATAGTCGAACAAAAATCAAGTGTTTGGGCATCATAGGTTGTGGAACACGTTAGATTTTCAGTAGTTGCAATAATACTAACTGTGTATGTCATTGTTTCCTTTAGCTTTTGGAAAATGGACGTGAGCTTGTAATTTGAGATAGTGACAGGACTGATATTGGATTTCCAATGTCACCATTTTGGTGGTTTTTAATGTGGAAGACACTGTGTATGTGTGTTTTGCAGCTCTTGTTCAGAAGCTTATAGATAAGGGCAAACATATTCTGGCTGTGAAGTATGTTTTTGAGTTTAACCTTACTGATAAGATACAACCGGTTCCCATATTGGAAGCTTATCTCAGTGAGTCTCAAAAACTTGCTCGAAGACTTTCTGAGGAAGGGAAGTCAATGGTATGTGTGCCTCATCCTTGATTGATTGTGTTGCATGGTGCATGGTGTCGGTTCTTATTACACTTATTATGGTGTTTTTACAGGGTGAGATCACAGCTAGAGAAATCCACGCGCTGAAATCAGTAATCAAGGTTATCGAGAATCATAACCTTGATGCTGAATATCCGCGTGCAGGCCTTGAACAGCGAATAGAGCAATTGAAGAAGCAGAAGCCAAATGTAAAGCATTCCACACCAGCTTTTGCTAGAAAGCCTCCCCAGCATAAGCAGCAACATAGTGGAAACAAGCGTCCTCGAATGTCTGCTCCAGCTGGGCCAGCAGCAGTCCTGAATAATGTCAACAGTGCTGGTTCAACCATCCATCAGTACCAACAACCTCACTTCCATTCAACAGGTTTGTTGCCAGAAAATTCAAATCCATACATGAGAGCCACGCCTTATGGCATGGTGGCCCCAGCCCCAAGCATCTCACCTTACCAAGGTGCTTCAACTGGGCCTTATGGTCTTGCTGGTGTCCCAATGGGTCCCAGTGTGAACCCTGGTCAAAGTGGTTCTCATCTGAATTCTTCCGAGCCACATGTACCATCTGGTTATTATGATGGTACTGCCTCTGCCTATGGTGGTTATGGTCTGCAACATTATTACCAACCATCTTATCCCCAGTAGACCAAGAGCTTTCTTTTTGGTATTATAGTTTCTCGGTGACTTGTGTTGCTGGAATTTGGTTATGATAGCGTTGCTTGCTTTGTTGACCTCCATGGTCATCGGACAAGAACTAGATACAGTATTTAAGACTTGCAAGGGAATGTTTAGTTTCACAATTTTAATTCCTTATAACATTTTACGTCTACAGTTTTCCTTTTAGGTTAAATTTTGAATTATGGTCTTTAGACTTCTTGGTGGTTGCATTTTTCCACTCCCTAGCTTGCTTTTTCTTTTTTCGGCTAAGAAATGGTTTGGAAAATAAAAGCCTCTCAAATAGAAAGTTTCCTTAGTTGTAGCTTTCCTTGCAATTCCCTGAATTAGGGTTTTACTTAGTATGCTTGGGATTATAATGATTTTAAGGAAAATATTCACTTTGTTTTAACAATCTTCCTTATTAAGCTTTTAGATCATGCATTATTTCAAGCAAAATTAAATTAATTTAAACACAAGCCAAATACAACTTCATTCTTATTCTATATTTTGAAATTTGACCTAAGGGCTTTTGATATTGAGGAGTGCTTATTGTGGCTATGGTTTTCACTTCACTAGGAAAACCACATGTATGTATAGATTATGTCTTGCAGTAATCTGTTGACAACTTAGACATATAATACATGATTTATGTACTCATTGGTTTTGTGTCACTGGCAGAACCAATTCAAATTGAGTAACTTCTAGCTTTTGTAGATGTAGAATTAGGATGTAAATGAATTGATGTTCAATGTTATCAAGCTAGTGGCATTTGGTTGAACTATGTTGTCTATGCTTTGGTCTATAATAGACTAATAGTTGAGGCCTTGTTTTTCTAGATAGCAGCCCAAATTGTAATATGTTTGGATTACCATCAATCACATATTTTTGGATTTAATCCTTGGGCTGCCTCCTTGATGCTGTCTTGAGTCAGTCTATAGAGTTGAGGATAGTCATAATAGACAATAAAAAATTGGGTAAATTACACTAACCCATGAGGTGTAGTATAATTATACTCACTCCCCCTCTAGTTGCTCAATATGAAATAAGATAACATTTTGTTTCTAAATTGTTCAATATTTTTTTAGATATCACAAAGGTGTCATTACCAAGCATGTGTTTTGAGCATAATTAATCTAATTGAACAAGAGTTGGCTCACTTGGCTATGGTCCATCCATGGCAAATACATGGCTTGAGTTCAATGATACTTTTGCTATTGGAAGCTTCTTGCAGGATTGCCCTGAATTCACCAAGACCATGCCTTCTTATCCTTTTTCAGTAATAAAAATAAGTAATAAATAATTAAGCTTTAACCAAATGAGATTCTTAATAGCTTTAGGGAGTTGTTATTTTATTATGTTTTTCTGCATACATTTTTCTGTTTTTCATGATATACTGGCATCAAGTCTTACCTTTACATAGTTAAAAGTTGAAGAAAGATAAAAATGTATGAGAGAAATTTGAAACTGTTGTACCTATATAGTGATCTATTACCCTATGAAAAGATGTGTCTGTATTATTATTATGATGTTGTGTAGATTATTCCTCCTACCTTTCTTCAGAACATTGGTGAATGCTGATCCTTTTTATTTTGTGATGTAACATGTAAGAGACCTCGTTTTCTAACATGTTTTTGGATTATGTTTATTCCAATTATATGGTTGAGATGTATTCTCAATGCGTTCCATAAAAAATGCATCGTATGTGAGAAAATTTCATTCTGATGAAACTAATTGAATGCTTAACTTTGGTATAGGAAAAAAAAAACTAGAAATATTTTCTTACATCATGAAGTGATCATTTTTATTTTTTACACCACAATTTCTTGCTAATTTTCATTTTCAAGTAATTCATGAATTATTTCTCATTAATTGTTTTTCTTACATCAAATTCATTCTTAGGTAATGTTTGGTTGGGGGTATAAATAGGTTAGACATTTTATTAGATGAGTTTAGTGTATAAATTATACTATGTATGAAGATTTTATATCAGGTTTACCATCTATCCTTGCAAAGAGAAAATCTGAGAGTTTATGCAAAATAAAAAAAGTGAATTAAATATGCAAAATATAAAATCGTAACGAGATTTAAATTGCAAAGTTGTTCGATTTAAAGATTTTAAGAGTTAAATCAAAATTTCAATTACCAAATTTACAACTGTTTTTTTTCAAGGAACTACTAAATACTCTTAAAAATAATGAACTACCTAAGTAAACCATATAAATCGACTATTTATCTCAAAAAAGTGGTAGTTAATGAGTCACAAGCTAGTTTTTCGGCTAAGGTTTATTTACTAAAGAACATTGGTTAACATATTTGAAGTCTGAATTATAGGCTTTATGGTTTTAATTATGTGATTGAACATCTGTAAGATATGCAAAACGAAGTAGACATCTTTTTCCTCTACAACACTAATTTTAGACGTATCCTTTTCAATTACCAATAGAAAAATTTCAAACAACTTAAAAGTGTTTTGCGTTATCGACAAAGAAACGTGTGCATTGATGAGGGGTAAATGGTTGTAACAATTATCTTTAGTTTATGTTTTTATTTTTTATTTTTATTCAGTATTTTTTTTTTTGCTTTTAAGATTTTACGAAGAAAAAAAGAGAGATTATATTAAATAAATTTTATATCATCATAATCTTATGTGGGTAGAACTCTAAACGTGTATATTGATTCAATGTATGAGATAAATAAATATACAGAATATTCCTTTATAATATTAATTTAATTTGGGTTGAAAGATACCACTCAATAATTTTTTTTTTTTAAAAAGCTAATCTAAACAATGAGAAAAGCAGTCATTTGCATTAGACATTAGCAGCATCTCAATCCGTTAACTGCTGAGATTTTCATCTATTTTCCTTTTCTCTCCACCTAATCATATGCACAAGTACACCCTTCTTTTTCTTAATCTGTGTCTATGTTAAATAAAAAAGTTAAAACAGAAAACAAATTTCAATGGAATAGGCATTGCATTTTTAAATATTTTTAATACATTGAATGCCTCAAAAACTTTTAAAAGCTTCTCTTATTGAATGTATAAAATGTACCTTTAAGATATAACCGCACAAATTAACTAAATTCTTAATTCAATAATTAATCATAGTACTCTCTATAAGTGGAACAAATATGATACTCTATCTTTTGAATTTAACCCATTTTCAACTACTAGTAACTATAACTAGTAATTCCTAAGATCAGTAAAGAACATATTCAATAGTGTGAGATCAACATTTCAACTTAATCTTTTTCTAGATCTTTACAGCATATCCATGTTAATTGACAACATTCTCATTATTTTATTGTGACTGAAAATTTAAGCAATGCCCCAATATAGTAAGTAGGTCAAACTTTACCACATTTAGATGTAATAAAATCTATAGTCAACTTGTGGTACCTCCAAAACAACTTGTGATTTTATGAACAAGTTTAGGTTTATAAAGAAATGAAAAAATCACATGAAACAATCAATATTATTGGTAGCATGAATTGACACTATTTCTAACTCTTAGATAAATAGGGTACTAGCTTTACTATCTTCACTCAGTAAATTTAACCAATTAATCTCCTTAAATGGTTAATGAAATCTAGCAATGATTACATTCCCACCAAATTTTTTGTTAAAATTATATTTATTCTCTAATTATTGGAAGTAAATCAGTAATTCTATTCAAATCAACTAAAATAAATTAAATAAAAAACCCTTTTTTTGTGTGTTTTAATGTAATTGATTACATACTTACCTCTAGTTAAATTAGCACAATGTTTTACCAGTAGAACTATGTAATTACTAATTTGAATATCTTAACAATTTAACTAGATACTCAATTAATTTTCAACTAATATCAATTATTTTTTTTAATTATCCTTTAAATATTTTTTTTCTCTTCTTCTCCCAATAACACAACTTTACTCTATATTGTCGGCCACCCATCATCGCCAACCGATCATTGCCACCACTGGTCGACCACACTAACCCTAAACTCTAAACCATAAATCTTAAATTTTCTATAAAATAATAATTAAAAAAATAATTTTATGATAAAAGAATAACTGATATTAATTAATTAAAATTAATTCTCTATGTCTATTCATCCTCTAAATAACTATAACTATTTAAAACTATCAATCAGGGTTTCATCCTATTGCAAATGCTGCTTCAATTATCACTTGATTGTTACAAAAGGGCTTGCCGACAACAGTGCAATGCTATGAACCATAGAAAAAAAGTTCAAATAACATAGACAGAACTATATATTATACACTGAGGTCAGCTTGCTTGAGCTAGAATAATATCTTATCTATGAGATTAAATTATTTGAATCTAACCCTTTTATGTGGAACCAAATTTTGGTTTAGCCTTGGCTTTTCAACTTGCAGAAAGGGATTTGCAGTTTTGCACCAATCGCTCATATTTGATTGTGTATGGTAAAGAGTAACATAGAGTAGGTACTTGGCACACCACTTTTCACTTTCAAATCTATTCTAATTATAATTTAATTTTGATGCATTATTAGAGTAAAATAGTTTTACACGTTTATTTAATTATGTAACGTCATATAAGTAAAAATAATTATATTTCACATTAATTACATAAATAATTTTTCAAAAAAATAGATGTAATTATACGATTAAATAAAATACTTTACACGCTTAGTATATCAAAATTAAAGTCTTTATCGTAGAGCTTAAAATCAGGCAGCAAAGCAAAAAGAACAAATAAAATATCATTTCTTTTTAACAGTAAGATAAACAACAAAATAGTAAATAATACTACTAATCATTTTGTTACAAAATCTTTGTCCAATAGTGTGAAACTGCGAATATAATTCATTGACAAAATCATTCACCTCACAGCTCTAAAAGAAGCTTTTTCGGAAAGTCCAAAAGTTGAATCCACACAAGCCATTTTTTTCTTCTCTCTCCATCCCATCTTCTCTTTCTTTTTCAATTTATAAAAATATAATTTAATTATTCTATTAATTCTTATAATTTTGTTAAATTTATAATTAAATATTTATATCTTTTAATTAGATCGTTATATTATTTTTAATTTTATAATTAGATATTTTTATATTAAAAATATTAAAATTAATAAAATATTTTTATTAAAAACATGTGATAACAAATTTAATTATATTCTTAATTTTAAATATTTTTAATTTATAAAAAATATTCAATTAATTTTAATATTTTTTTATATTAAAAAAATTAATTATAAAACTAAAAATAATATAAAAACTAAATTAAAAAAATATAACAACTTAATTAAAAATTTAATAAAATTATAAAAATAGATAGAATAATTAAACTTAAAAATATATATTATAGCATTATATAACCTATTAAAGTAATAAACACTTCTTCTCATGATCTCATCTTAAATATAAAGTTAGAATTCATGTAAAATCTTAATTTTTTTGATAATGTAAAGTTTTATAAAAAATTAATTTACATACCGTGACATGTTAGAACTACTAAAATATGAGTATTATACTAAACAAAATAAAAATTATGAATCTTATAACTAATTATCTCCTTCACATAACTACACATTAACAATTTTAATTTCATCTAAATCTAGTTCTTATTCCATTATTGATAGTCTTCAATTAAATATCTTGTAAAATCTACTTTCAACTAATGATTTGCAAACAAACCCTTTCTATTCTTACATTTCCATAAATTCCATACTATACAAAGAAATATAGATTATTAAACATATCTTTTCTGCCGCTAAATAGATAATCCAACCCACGTATCTTAAGACATGATCACTATTTTTTCGACCACTCCTATATTACACTCCAACTCTATCAAAATGAATCTCGTATTTGCTATGAAAATGTGCATGAGATGAACAAGTAATTAAAATCAAACAATTTGCCTTGCATAATATGTCAAGAGCATTTCAATTCTTATTAATTTCTCTCTAGGTTTTTAATTTTACTAAAAGATAATTTTACTATTATTATTTGACTTAAAATTTCCTCTTTTTTGGTTTAAAAAAAACAAAAACTCAACTCATCAAATTGGAGGCTAATTTTTTTTTATATGAGATTGACATGTGAGTTATGCTGAGTTATGGAATATTGGGGAGATATACACGATTGTGACGGCTTTTAATTTTTTGTTTTAGTGGGAAGAAATTTGGCCGTCCGATTTCATTGCAGAGAGAGAGACACAAATCGGACCCAAGTTTTTTGAAATCGGACCCAGAATTTTCTGCCAATACACAAATCGAACCTAGGGTTTTCAGTACCTCTAATCGGACGATCCGATTTGTCTTACACAATCCTCATAACCTCGTGAAACACTATATACCTTCATAATTCTATTATACACCAACTTTCTCTCCATATTAAAATTAAAAAGTTCTAAATTGGACTACAAACCAAACTAATAATACAAAAAAAAAATAAAACACATCAATAATATCCTATTCATATGTTATGTTTTTTAGATTGTTCTTACAAACTTGACTCAAATTAAAAAAAAAATAATTTTATTATTCATAATTCATCTCCTCTGCCATTATTATCAAAGATAAATTACAAACTTCAAAAAATTACTAAATCATAACAATTGCATCTTATTATCCCTAACACCCAAAACACATAAATATTCAAAAATTTTATTATTAATTTTCTTTGACAAATACTTCACTTTCAACTATTATCATATGATTATTTTATTTCCCACCTAAGAAGTAAGAAAAAAAAAAGCTTAGGAAGAAGAAGAAAAAGGGTTTAAAATGACAAGCCAATGACACAGAATGAAATGAAATGAATGAGAGATCCAAAGTTTTTACAAGTCAACTGAGTCCCACTCTCTCAGCATCTCTGACAGAACCTTCAATAATCTCAAAAAAAAATTAAAAAAATAAAACCACACCACCAATGACCCCAGAACAAGAACAACACAAAGAAATGCTCTTTGCAAATTGACCATTTTACCCTTCCTTCCTCCTCGCTCCAATTACACTCCACTCTCTCACCATTCAGCAATGGACGCAGCTGCTACCATTACACCCACCACCTCGAGCTCAGGCTCAGAGCACCATGCCCGGGTCCATGAAGATCCGAATCCAACCGGGTCGGGTTTGAATGCTGAAGCTTCTGTTGGTGGGGCAAGGTACAAGCTGATGTCGCCGGCGAAGCTTCCGATCTCTCGGTCGGCGTGCATAACCATACCTCCGGGGTTGAGTCCGACGTCGTTTTTGGAGTCTCCTGTGCTCCTTTCAAACATGAAGGCGTGAACTTTCTCTCTCTGTCTTTTCAATTTATTTTCTTTTTCCTCTGGTTTTGGTTCTTCTTCTACTTTGGCTTCAGATTGAAGTGTTTCTAGTTAGTTAGAGTGAAACTGTATGTTCAAAATGAAAAATTTTTCAATGGGGATTTGTGAATTCACTAGCAAAACATGTTTCTTAGTGACAGTAGCTTGCAAATTGAAGAACTTTGGTTTGCTAGAGTAAGAGGATATGCTCAAAATAGAACATTTTTACAATGGTATTCTAAAAAAGGAAAATGGGTGAGTAAATTCAATACAAAAATGCAGTTTTTTTATTGTAGTTGTTAAATTAATGTGTTCAAAATTAGTGAATTTTTCATTAGATACTTTGCTTTTCACTTGACACATAAAAAATTTGTTCTGTATGATTTTTTGTTTTCAGTTTCTCAGCAACCATAAAGAGCTTATCTGGGGTGGTCTCAAAAATAAAAATGCTTGTAATTATTGGAAGGGATTTTTTCTTTTCTTTTCTTTTTCTGAATGACTTCAACATGACGTGATCTGAATGCTATTGAGCTGAGCTGAAGGAGATGCTGTTTTTGGTTTTTCTATTTTTTTTACTCCACAAAAAAAGTTAAAATTGGAAACTTTTTTATGTTCTTGTGTTCAATCTCGTGGCAAAATTGTTTCCTCTGATATGCTTTCTTTCCATGTTTGAATAGTTTGATCTTTTAATTTTTGTAGAATTTTTGGTATAAGGGCCACGTTAGGTTCAGATGCGTTTGCTCTTTGCAGGTTTGGCACTTGTGTATGTAATTTGATTGCTTTATGCTCAATGCAGTATTCTGTTGGAATATGACTTTAGTTGAGGATTGTTAGAGAGAGACCTTCTCCCATTTTTTTATTTTATTTTTCTTTTTAAAATTTTAATCTCAGTGTTGTTTCTTCACATAATGAATCTTCCTTTTTGTTGGTGCTTGCCCTTTTTGTTTGTTTTTTTATTTAACGGTATACCGGAGTGCGCTTAAAAGCCTTTTTTTTAATGAAAATTATTATTTTTCCTGTTTTTTGCTTCCTTCTTTGTCAATTAAATAAGTGGAACAAACGAATAAATTCATGGCCAAGTATTAGTGGATCCATATTATTTTTTGTGTGCTATGAGAATAGCATAACGAATGTCAGAAAGATTGTGGATCCCAGATATTTCTGAAAGGACTTTGATATTTTTTGGTTTTTTAGAAGTTAATACTCTGAATGGTCCTAAATTTTTTAGACTTTAGAATGATGTATGCAATATTCAAGTGGGAATGGCTTTTCCAAGTTGCAATTTTAATTTTTTATATAACTTCTGTTTGTGACTATAATGTAGTACTATGCTACCTTTAGTCATTGAGACTCTAAATATGCAACACTTAGTGTTATGATAAGGAAGAAAAATAGATGATTTTACTTATGAACGGATTTCATAGGTTGATTGATTGCAACCTGGGACATAGGGATTGCAGGTATTCAGAGAACTTGCTATAATTTTATCGTTTTCGGACACTCTTTTCGTGTTCTTACTCTTGAGAAGCTTAGATTGGTGATTGTATAGTTTCGACACTTTCGTGTATTCAGATTATGGTTTATTTATATGCTATTTTCTTTGGTTCGTTTGCAGGTAGAGCCTTCACCAACTACAGGTTCCCTTCCAAGGATTCATCAAACAGCACATGGTTCTATGGTTTCTGCTGCATCAACTGCATTTCCTATAACTTCTGTATGCTTCCATAATAATACCATTGACGACAGAAAGTTGAGCTTCTTTGAGTATAAACCGCCTGGTAGATCGAATATGGTAATAATATTAATTCATGTTAGTGACACTTTGTTTGTTGCATATAACTTCAAAGCAGATGGACACATGGAATGGATTTTGGTCTTCTTTATCCTTTGATTCGAACTTCCGGATTAAATTAACATCTAAGGATGACTAGTTAGATACATTGTTGATATCACTTTGTACACAAGACTAAATCCCTTTCTGTTATAACTGTTTCGCTAGATTAAGTGTTAGGTAGACACAAATTTGATTGTTATGCTTGATGTTCTGATTAATATCATCTTAAAGGTTACTTGCTGCTTAGTACTTATCGGATGCTATTTGCTTATATGTTAAGGTTCCTTCAGACTTCAACAACCATGAAAGTGAACAGTCTCCTCGAATTGAAGGTCCAGGAAAAGCTCAACCATTTGCATCTTCACCATTAGCCGAAAGTGAGCCAGCAGATCCTTCTAATGAGTTAAGCCTCTCATCGCCTGTTCAAAAGATTAGTTCGGTTGAAGTTGATTTGGATGAGTTTAACCACAAAGGAAACACATCCACTGGGCTTCAGGCATCACATGTTGAAGTTAGAAGCAGTGGAGCTCCGATTGCACCTGAGAAGGCATCGGATGATGGATACAATTGGCGAAAATATGGACAGAAACTTGTCAAAGGGAGTGAATTTCCCCGCAGCTATTACAAATGCACACATCCTAACTGTGAAGTGAAGAAACTCTTTGAACGCTCTCATGACGGTCAAATCACTGAGATAATATACAAAGGAACACATGATCATCCTAAACCTCAACCAAGCCGCCGATACTCTGCTGGTACCGGTATGTCTGTGCAAGAAGAGAGATCTGATAAGGCTTCTTTGGCCGGCCAAGATGGTAATACCAGCCAGATATTTATCAATGATATGTATTTTATTGTTACTTATTTCCAAGAAGTATAACCTCACTTTCTTTTTCTTCCAATTCTTGAATTCTAGACAGAGTATCCGGTATGTATGGTCGGGGATGTCAAGCAGCTGATCCCAACAGTACTCCAGAGCTATCTCCTCGGGCAACAAACGATGACAGTCCAGAGGGTGCTGGCTTTATGTCAAATAGGACTAATGATGAGGTTGATGACGATGATCCCTTCTTGAAGAGAAGGTGTGATGGTTTATGCCGAAGCCCTGAAGTTTCTCCATTATGTGTGTTTACTTGCTGACCTTTTTGTTTTTGGCTTGAGCAGAAGAATGGAACTTGGAAATGCTGATATCACTCCTGTTGTTAAGCCTATCCGGGAGCCACGGGTTGTTGTACAAACTCTTAGTGAGGTTGATATTTTGGATGATGGGTACCGCTGGCGAAAGTATGGACAGAAGGTGGTAAGAGGCAACCCAAATCCTAGGTATGTTAGAAGTAATCAATTCCAATTTAACTTATGTCCTACTTAATGTCATCGTTTAACCCTTTTCGCTATCTTTTGCTTTGATTATGATTTATGGCTGATATATATCTTCTGTTTTGGGGAACAAGATTTAGTATTGATGTTAGTGAAGGTAGTAAGCTAGATTCTGATTTGGTGTTTATTCTGATTTGGTAGAAGAGTTTCATTTTGCATTACTTTCTGAAGTATCATGGCTTTTCTGGCTCATCAAATCAAATCTGAAATAATTACAAAATCATACTAGGTTACATAAGGTTTATGTCAAGATGGTTTTCGCACTAGTACTGTGTTTGGTTTTTCTAGGTCCGGTATATTGTCGCCAAAATACCGGCTCAAAGATGGCCTTGTTTTCCATGTTTAGGGTTCCCATCTTTTCTTGCATTCCAAGCAAAGTATGAACAAAAGTTATGGCAAACATCAAGTGAATAGCTTTGATTCAAACTCGAAAGCATTTGTCGAAAAACATATTTTCAGGTGGAGAAATGCTAGAGGGCTATCAGAACTTGTTATTTTTGGCCATGAGTTAGCCATCAAAAAAACTAGACTAAAGAAATTGAGTTGATAGCTAAATTCTGATGGCTTCTAGAATTTTTCTTCAGGTCTAAATGCGATATTTGTCTGCATAATTCTTGTTAATTACCATGCTTGCTTATTATGCAGGAGTTATTACAAATGCACGAATGCCGGTTGCCCTGTAAGAAAACATGTGGAGAGGGCATCTCATGATCCAAAAGCTGTAATAACCACATACGAAGGTAAGCACAATCACGACGTACCGGCTGCAAGGAGTAGTAGCCACGACATGGCTGGACCGGCTGCAGCCGCGGCCGCGGCCGCAGCTGCAATGATTGGACATACAAGAATCAAGTTAGAAGAAAGTGATACAATTAGCCTTGACCTTGGTATGGGAATCAGCTCAGCAACTGAAAATAGATCAAAGGGCATTTCAGAATATGGTGAAAGTCAAAGTCAAATTCACACCAACAACAACAATTTCAAGTTTGTTCATACTTCCACTCCAGCTCCAGCAGCATACTTTGGTGTTCTAAATCACAGCTCAATTTCTTATGGTTCTAGAGAAAATAGGAATGATGCTCCATCTTTAAACCATTCCTCATATCCTTGCTCACAGAACATGGGAAGAATACTAACTGGTCCATGAAATTGTTAAAACAAAAAAAGATATATATTTATATATATTATATATATTGAATAAAATTGTGAGTAGTATTTTCTTCTCTTTTTTTTTATTAAATGGTAAAAGTCTCATTTTCTGTTAAGAAAATGCAGATAGTTCTTCCTATATATATGTTTATTTATATATATCATCACTATTTAAGAGCTGATATGATATATTCAGTAGTTTGTGTTTTGAATCTAAATAACTTTGTGTATAAGTTTATATGCAAATTATTCTGTAAAAATATGAAGCTGATATGAAAGCTGCTATATCAAACTATACATGCATGCCCCCATGATTTATGACCTGTTTGAATGCACGTGATGGACCATGAATTATATTTGTTAGGTTTGATATTCTCATAACTCACATTCAATAGCACAGTACTGCTTTGTACTATTTTGTATCTATTATTATCCCTGCATTAATGCTAGCTAAGGCCTAAGGTAAGTTATATAACCAATATAAGTGTGTATCATGTAAATAGCACACTTGAATTTTCACTTTTCAGAACATTTTGTTAGTATTACCTAACCCCAATTCAACTTTAATAAATTTTAAAATCAGTCACTAATATAATTATCAAATTAGATTGCGTATATTACATCTTTTAAATGTGATCCTTCTTCAAATTCTGCATTAACGCAAATTAAATTGCGTATATTACATCTTTTTGTTCGAATTCTGCATTAACGCAAAATGCTTATGTACCGAATTTCGCTATTATTTACTTACTTAGTCTATCATGTGCACGTACATAACAATAATAATTGTAAGTTTTATCCACAAAATTGAAAACATTGAAGTCTAAAACCCCCTCATATTTTGGCAAAGGACATGATTGGTCCCTCCCTCTCTCTCAGTACTGTAGTTTTGGAAACCATTACTGCAGCATTGGCAACTGTGCTGAGCTTGCTGTTTCTAGAAATCTGACACAAGCAAAAATAAAGTAAAGATTTTTATTTTTTTTCTTTTGAATATATTCCTAGTACATTTACACCAGCATTAATCTAAGATCTTTCATCTATTTAGTTCTAACATGTCAGGGAGTTGTTAGTTTAATGTTATATATCTAGAGAATGTTTTATGAAATTCTTTAAAAGGGTCATAACATAAAGGTTAATACCGACTATTATCACTAATTAAACATGATTATATAATTAAATCTTAAAATAAAATTTATTTTATATATTTATATTCATAATTTCGTATCACATCTTATTTATTAAACACAAATTAATGTGTGTCATTATAAAATTAAGAACATAATATATAGTCATATTTAATTATTGTAAATGTCTTTTAGAGATATGGATAGAGTGACACATATTTAACGTTTAGCGTTTACTTTTTATTTATTTAGTTAGACACAAATTTAAAAAAAAATGCTGATACATAAAATTATAAAAACATACAAATTATATATATTTAGCATTTTACTCAAAATTGAGACGTAAATTATTATAATTTTATCCTATCAAAACTTTTAAATTTTCATATTTTACCTTTATCACTTTCATTATCAATAACTTGGAGTAAAATTGATTTTTAGTGATAATTATGTTTATATTTTTAGTAATGATTTAACAATTAAATGAACTACATATATTTGTATCTATGTATATATTTTTGGGACAGTAGATGTACAAATTTTTCAAGAAAGAGACACAACACAAATCGCATGAAAGCCGTTAATGAGAAGAGAAAAAAGTGGGGAAGGGAAAAAGAAAAAGAGAGAAAAGTGGATGGTAAATAATGATGAGATTGGATAAGATTATGACACTTTTCCTGTGTATATATCATTACAATTTACACACTGTGTAAGTGTAAAATGGTAATTTCAATTCCTATAGTCACGCCGAGCCTCTTCACATGCTGTTAGCCCCACACACTTTAATCCAAAATGTGCCAAATTTTAATAACTCCTAAAAATAATATAGCTATAATTTATAAAAAAAATTGGGCTCTTTAAATTTCCTTTTCTAATTTATTGACTTGGGATTGGGGTTGTTCATGAATCGGATCCAATCCGCATATTCGCGGTATTTATCCGAAATCGATTTGAAAATTGCGGATATGCATTCGATCCGTAAGACTATCGGATCGGATCGAATCAAATCCGCACACTAA
The DNA here is from genome assembly GCF_014773155.1 of Arachis stenosperma. Classification (NCBI taxonomy): domain Eukaryota; kingdom Viridiplantae; phylum Streptophyta; class Magnoliopsida; order Fabales; family Fabaceae; genus Arachis; species Arachis stenosperma. The sequence continues at coordinate 2,306,001 of NC_080383.1, read as the reverse complement.
TCGGATCGAATTGCGGATTTTGTGTAGATATTCGCATATCTGATCCGCATATTCGCAAAAATAAATAAATAAATAAATAAATATTCTTTTTATATTTTATTTCAACTAAAAATTATCATATATGTTGTATTATTTTAATTTATTATTTAAGAAATGTATGTTTAATATTATTTTAAGAGTAAACATATTTTAAAAAATAGAAAAAATAAATTTTATTGATATTTTTTAATAAAAATAAGCTTTTAAAAATATTTTTGTATTTTGCGGATATATCCGATATCTGATTCGATCCGATCCGCAATCCAAACTTAAAAATTGCGGATATTAGATCTGATCCGATGATTTTAGTGCGGATCATATCGAAATTTTGGCCATATTCGATCCGCGTTCACCCCTACTTGAAATATTAAGTATATTGTTTGATACATTTATGCATTTATTTATGTGATATGGCACTTTTGGATAAAAATTTAACAAAGAACTATTAGTTATACAAGAATATATTGACCTTATATTCTATGAATATATATATATATACATATTTTTCATAGTACTATAGGAGTAATGTTAATGGTGCATCAATATGGATGGAAGATTGGATTCTGTTCTCTTTTTTCTTTGGAACCATTCGTTCTGACATGTTCACGTTGGCACTTTGATTGCACTGCAAGTAAAGTACAAATTTCTTAAATTTATTTGTTTTGTTTTGTTTTTGCTTTGGCCACTTCTTGCTCTATTCATGAACCTTCTTCTTTGGCTATGCTTTTATCTTTTTCTCATTGTTAATGATTGTTATCATCAACAATCACATTTAGTGCATTTAAGATTTGGTTATTATGCCAAATGCAAATAATGCTTCTTCCTTTTTCAGTAACACTCTTGTTTTATTTGCTGAACTTCACTAGGAGAGAATGTTTGTTGTAATGTTGGAATCTACACATTTTGAAAATAAATTTTGACAAAATAAACAAATAATAAAATATACATTTTAATATAACTATATTACGGTAATTACAATAATTATAATATTTTAAAAAATATTACTAAAATATAAAAAAATATAATTTTAATTCTAACAATACTTACATAACTACTGAAACTGCCGTAAGAATAGATAAACTAAAATTCAGTATAATAAAATCCTCTAATTTCATCTTTTATTTGATAAAATTTTAGAAATAGTATTTATCTAGATAGATTTATTATTTATGCTATTTTTTTCTTCCTTTTATCCTCTTTTACTAAGTGAACATAGATATACTAATTATTTTAACCAATTTGGGTTGGTCGAGTAGTCAGCTCACTCGTCCGCTTAAACAAGTGTTAGGAATTCGAATTTCGTCTTGTGCATGCAGCAACCTATTGGCCAGCGACAGACTCTTAAATGGAGCTAAAATCCGCAACGAATTAGTTCTTGACCTGTTGGGTTGGGGGATACCGTGAAAAATAAAAAAAAGGTATACTAACTATTTTTGGGACGATTACTCACATAAAATTTTTTTATGTAAAAATAATAACTCAAATGAAAACAAGTGTTATATTAAACAATTTAGTCAAATATATCGGTATATTTATTAATTTCTGATTATTATCTTCACATGATGATATTTTATGGTGAGTACAAACAAACAAAACCAAATAAAAAAAGTTGATATATTTTGTATGGTTTTGATTATAACTTTGACTTTTCAAAAATGATGAAATTTAGTGAGGAAACTTTGACTGAACAGGTGAAGTTGATATTTGTAGTTGTAAAATTTCATTAGCTAGGCATGTGATATTGTTGTAACTAGATTTTACTCAATGACAAAAAAGAACAACCTGTGGCCCCAAAATAATAATAATAATAAAAAAAAAGAATCATAAATGAATAAAGACAGTTAGTATTCAATCTGAAAACTTTTGCAACAATTCTAGACTTAACACATACACATCTCTCTCTCTCATTCATTTTGGAATAACCATAATCTTCTATGCACTTCTTTTTTTGTTCACAACACAAAGTTGTTTAGTACTACTAACTTATTTGAGAGAGATGCAAGCTTTGTGGGTTTCTTTGAAGGATAATGTTAAATGTGGAAGCAAGCTTAGTGATGTGATAAGGCAGCCACCAAAATGTGGCAAAGGAAGCTTCTGTGTTTCTGAGAAAGAGAAGAAAATCAATGGAGACAAAGACCATAATGACCCTCCATTGGAAACTCCACCTAGCATTGTTCTATCAAGGCCAAATAACACTCTTGCTAGGCTTCATGGTAAAATCAATTTCCTTCATAACTCATCAACAATGCATAGACATGCTTCAAATTTCTTGAGCATAGTACTAATTAACTAATTAGTTAAAGTAATGCATAGACATGCTTCAAATTTCTTGAATACTTAGTACTAATTGGTTACTTGTGATTATGGAAATTGTGATAGAGCTTAGTGTTGGAGATCCTTCAAGGAAAATTGTTGAGATGATATTTCAGAAGGCTTGGATGAACACATCAAAACCACTGAGGAAGATTAAGACAGTTCTAAGAGTTAGCTACTCAGAACAAGTTCTAGAAAGGTTTGAAAAGTACAGAGAAAATGTGAAGAAGAACGCGGACGAGCAGCATCCGAGGAGCACAGTGGATGGCAATGAATTGTTGAGATTCTATGCCACAACAGTGAGGTGTTTCCAAGGGAAAACTGTGAAGAAAGTTCATGATTTGTGTAAAGATCTTTCATGTTGTCTCTGCCAAACAATTCAGTTCAACTTCAACACAGAACATGCCAAGATTCAATTGAATAATGACATTGGAAAGGAGCAAACAGTTGCCACTACAAGAGTTAGGATTGTGAAAAGAGCTGCAATTGTTTGCAGGATAATTGCTGGAACTTCAATGAATGAAGTTGATGGTGAATTTGAAGGGCCTGTCTCAAATGGTTTGGGAGAAATTCAATTTAGCTTAGAAAAATTTGTAGTGAAAAATCCAAGTTCTATACTTCCTTGCTTTGTAATCATTTTTAGCTAACATACATACATGTTCTGTAGTAATATATTGTCACCATTCTTTCTAGGGTAAATTACATTAACCTCTCTTGAGATTTTCTGAAATTGAATGTACTTTTTAACAGAACATGGTAATTTGACTATGAAACATGGGATTCTAGAGAAGGAGGGATTATCATACATAAACTAACCATGAATCTATGACTGAATTTTCATCTCCAAGCACAAGAGACAATAAGAGATTGATTTTTCCAACCAAGAAGTAAAGCATCATCTCTCTCTTCTAGAGTGTATTGTCCAGGGTAGCTTTCTTGAAGTTGCCTAATCAAAGAATTAACATAAGAACTCAAAGGATATGGTGCGAATCCGGCCCTTTCGAAGCGCAATCTCCACTTCTTCAGAGATTCGTGGCGTTCGACTCTTTCTGCGCCTTCACATGCTATCAGATTAACAACTTCTCTAGCAAGGCAATGCTGTTCCACATTGATCCTCTCTTTGTGATCCCTTGGAAGAGCTGCGTCGATTGATTCGAAAACAGCCAAGTAGTAGTTCATTGTTTCAACAAAACGTGGGAAGAAAGGAAGATTACTTGTGTTAGAATCTTGCTCAACCAAGGTAACCACCTTAGGTGACAAGAACTTTGCCAGTCTTAACAACCGGTTGCGATGATTTATCCGGCTATCCACGCTTTCATCTGGTAAATGGTGAAGCATCATGGCAAAATTCACAGCAATGGACTCATCAGGCCTAATGTCAAGATCATCAAGCTTCACCTCAGAAGGGGAAACTTCTAGAGCATGAAATTCAAATTGAACCTTACATGAATTTGCAATTCTTGATAACCTTTCTCCAACTATGTTAAGTCCTCCTCCTCTGGCAAAAGCAGAGGTAGAGTCATCAAAACATGTTATTCTGATCTTTGGTGATCCATTAGGCCTTGCAGCAAGTGCTTTTATGAGGCTTATCCACTGAACTCCTTGGTTAATCTGAAAATCAATTATGTGAACTTCATTTTCATCCTTCATTGCTTCGGCTATCGATCCATTCGCAGAAAGATATCCGAATTTGAGGTATGGACAGATCTCATAAAGCATATGCATATAAGAAAGGAGTTCATTGCCAGTAGGTTCCTTGCATCTCAAGGCATTGTAGATTGTGCTTCCTGAAGTGGCTAGCCTTGCAACAAGTGCCTCCAACATGTATGCTCCTAATCTTTGAACCGGATCCCCAGAAATCGACACCATTTTTTGCAGCTCAGAAATCAGCCATTCAGTTGTCTCCATGTCATTCTCTGACATTGCTTTTGCACAAGCACAAAGCATCTCTTTCAAATCGCCTCGCGATATCACCTCCATCATTTTCCCCCACCTCAAGAATGAGTCATATTCTTGTGGAATCATAGCAGCACCATATGTGTTTAGAATATCTGCATCAGATCCTAGCATAGCACTTTCCAATTCCCTTAACTTGTTGCTCAAGTCATCTTGATCATGTGTCAAGCAAGATTCATTGTCATGTTCGACGCGGTCTTGCTTCAACATTGGAGTAATCTCAGGTGAGAAACTAAGAGAAGATGGGGAGTTTTGGTTAGTAGAAGAAGATTCAAGGGTGCAATAGTGTTCTGAATTATGAAGTAAAGGGTAATTGTTTAGGTTCTCACTTTGAAGGAAGTAACAAGAATAGGACATGTTTGTTTGCATTCAAAAGGTAATAAGTTCTTTTGAATATATGCAAACAACACCAAAATGATTTTACTAATTCCCAAATTACAAATTGAATGTTGTTCACATTTGAGATATTCTGCAGAAAAAGATGACAAAAAAATGCAGTATTTCAGTGTTGATGGAACAATAATCACAACCAAATAATGCATTAAACATTTTCCTAATCTATTTTCAAACCACACATGAATAAAATATTAACTATGAATCTCTCTAAGGCTAAAAACATAATCATTAGTAATTACTATTCTACTTGAACTAATGATTCTTAATTACATCATGTTCTATACTACTACTAAATGATTCAAAGTTCAAGCTGAGAACTTTGACTCATTTAACTAAAAAGAGCCATTTAGTTTTAAAAAACCAGAACAGAAAAATTGTAAACAAGAAAAGGGATGAAAAATTTTCATTCATCAACAACAAGTTTTGACACAATAATTAGCATAGAAAGATGCAGCTTCATCTTTGACTTAAGAACAGGAACACAAGAGTTAAGACTTAAAACAATTTCAGAGAAACTCACCAGAGATATGGAGAGAAAGTGTGTATTGAACTTTGAACTTCGATGCCAAGACAACAAATAATGAATACTTAATTTCTATGAAGTTTTTTTTTTTCTTTCTTTTCTTTTTCTTCTTTTTTTGGGTTCAAGGTGGTGGTTGAGAATTTGGTCTAATTCCTCTGAAATAAATGCATATATTTGTTGATATTTTATAGAGACGCGTAGCTAATAAGAAACCAAGATTTTTCTTGTCCTTTTCTATATTATATAATCTTCAATCATGTTTATAATATGTTTATACTTTATACAAAATATTACAAATGTTATTATTTAATTTCCTCTCTTTGTGGTTTCTTATCTTAACCATGACGTCACTTTCGCTTAACATTATTATAATACTTGTTTTATACAGAAGATTATATGATTAACTAATTATTAAAATGCATTCTTCCACGTTTCTAATGACCGATTGGAATATTCATTGTGTAAAATAATAAAAAATATATAATAATAAAGCTGTTGTTGATTATTAAAATATTAATAATAATTTACAAATGCACCCAAAATCAAATTGATAATTAAAAATAATTAACAATTCTATGCGAATTTTTGAAGTGCGAAACCAAAAAAAAAAGGTATGCTGGTAAAGATTGTCGTAACCTTTTACCAACGTGTGAAATGAAATCATAGGATACTGGTCAACACGGTTTCTTTGACTTCACACTTGTGTTACTACTTACTACTATATTCTCATTAAATATCTCATAACCCTACTCATTACCATTATTTCTATATTATTCTTCATAACACGTGCATTTGTCCATAATTATAACTTATATATATAATAATCACTATATATCTTAAAAAAGTTTTAGAACATTATTAAATATAGATATAACAAAAATACGTTATGTATACAAAACATTAATTATAGAATCAATTATTATGTATTTTTATATCGTTATACATATTATTTTATATATTTTTAATTAAATAATTAACTAGTAAAATAATTAAATTTATAATAAATGAACAATAAAAAATATTTACAATAGTATAAAATTTTTTATTAAATAACAAGTACACATTTTTATACACAATAACTAATTAATAACTTATTTTTAGCAAATAGGCAACATGATTGTAAATATAAATGGATATATTTCAATATATTTCGATACTATTGTGGAAAATAGTAGATTGCTAGAGAATTCGAGACTATTCCGAAGTTTAAATTCTTGGATCACTTATGTGGGTTTTTTAAAATGGTAAAAGAGGACTGGTGGGGATTAGAAAATTTCTCAACTGTTGCGAAAATTTTTAACAAATCAATTAGGAGTATAAGAATAGACTGAGTTTGATCTTTTAGTTGTTGACGGCATTGCTAGATATGACTATGGAGGGATGTCTGTTTGTTTGATTAGTATTTGTTTTTTGTTTATTTATTTTGTTTAGTTACTTCACCTTATTGTGTTGAGCTCTTTTTTTTTTAAATCTATTTTCCTGTACTACACATATATTTCTTCAAATATTCAAAGTGGCAAATGTGTTAAAATAATTGTGAAAAAAATTATAACTCAAATAACATAAACTTTCTATATTTATTTAAAGATTTTAAATTCGAGTTTTACTCCTCACTTTAGATAAAAAAAAATGTTAAAATAAATATTAATCAATTATTGTGTAGAATTGGACATAATCAAGTGCGTCACTTTTGGCCTGTCAACTACAGCTACATTTCTTGACAAAAAATGAATGACTCTTGTACTATGTTTCCAAGTAGGAAGGCAAGTGTTTGTAGTGTTTTTTGAGCGTTGAAATCCTTGCAAATCTGATTGTAGAAGTTGAGTCCAACTTAAACTCAAAATTCTTCTTCTTTTCTGTTTTAATTTGTTTTCACCTCCTCCATGTGTTGTACGTGTACTCATTGGAATTTTCTGAATTTTTGACCGTCCGTGTTAAAAGTTAAAACTCCTCGTTCATTTCTATTTCTAATGTGAGTAATACATTGACATTCTAATATCTAATTCCAAAAATAAAGAGGATAAGGTAACAAGGTCTAATTAAAAAAGAAGGAAGCTAAGATACACGAATTCTACCTCAAGTAGAAAAATAAATTTAATTTTAATGCACTAATGATATAAAATAGTTTTATATATATATTTAATTAGATAATATTATATCAATAAAAATAATTGTCTTTTATATTAATTACATGAATTGTCATTCAAAAGAATGGATGTGAAATATCTTACGTGCATCAAAATTAAACTTATAAAAAAATAGGATGAACTTTATAATTTGAGAATTCTATCATAATTAAAAATATTAAAAAATCTTAATTTGTAAAAAAAGAGAAATAAAATTACTTTGTAATATATTAAATTAAAGGAAAATGCTAATGCTTTCTATAGAAAGTAAGAAGTGCACTTGGCTTTGAATTTTAAAATTTAAATTATGAACTCTAAATCTTAAATTTTAAATTATAAATTCCTAAATTTCAAATACTAAAACCTACTTTAAATTTAAACCATTGATTTAAAATATAATAAATAAAAAACTAAAATTTCTTTAAGTGACAAGTAGGGTGATACTCTTTAGTCCTTACCTAGTAAGAAACGTTTAAGAATAAACGAATTAAAAGTGATATTAAGTTAAACATACATGAAAACAATCAACCTAAACCAAGATTATTTGATTGGATGAGAAATGAATATGTTCTATAACAAGGTTGTGATTGTTGAAGTATTGTTATGTGCAATGTATCACAAGGCTTCTAACCAGAAAAGAATCTCTTCCATGACTGCCAAGGAAGAAATCCACCTACATTAGACAGAATATGAAGTTTCTTAGTTAGATATAGAATCAACAAATCAGATAAATCACAAAATCTTTAGTGGCAATCGTAAATTAGCAAGTTTTAAAATTGAAGTATGAAATTTTGACATACCACATTCAGGGCAACGAAAATACTTCTTGTCCCTGAAAACAATCCCTGATCCTCCACATTCCTCACATTTCCTTTGTGCTATCTGCAATAAAAATCCAAAACTCATGAATTAAAAATTTTTTCTAAAAACAAGAGAGGTGAAAACTCGCATGCAACTGTCTTCATATGAAGTTAATAATTGAAAATTATTAGATAGTTTGATATATTTGACTAAATTATCATCTAATAATTCTTAACTATCATCATCACGTGAAAACAAATGAATTAAAATCAAAAGGTTCCCTTACAATTCTTTTGCTGAACTCTATCCCTGCCACCACAAAAGGTGTAATCCCAGCTGCAAAAATATAAACAACACATAGAAAATAGTAAATTTTGGAAAATAACTTTTTTCTAAAAGGCTTATAGCTTTCTATTATTGAATTGAAATATTTGATGAGATAGAATAATATACCTATAGTTCCAACTATGATTTGCCATGTGATTTCAACTGGAGCAGGGTCAAGAACAGTGGTTACATCATTGATAGCCGAGACCTTTGTTGATGTTCTTCTTGTTTCTGCAATCTTAGCTGAAAAAGTGGAGCTTGTTCTGACACAAAGAGGAACTGTTGCATGTCTTGGCGGAGAACAAGAAATGGGTGTGCGTCTGGTCGGAGTTGCTAAGGAAAGCAGAGAAGAAGCAAGTGCAGATTCCATGGTTGGCAACGGGCCAGCCCGGTCCGGTTCACAGATCTACGGCTAAGCCGTTAATATAATAATAATATTGAAAATGAAGAAGGCTACGTGGGCTTTCTCTGATCCATGGGCTGCTTCTGTGATTCACGTTCTCGATAAGGTTCTTCTAATAAATTTACCACTTAGAACTAAATTGAGTTGGTCTAGCTCATTAATCCACTTAAGCAAGTGTTAGGAGTTTAAATTCTATCTTTATACATATAGCAATCCATTGGTCAACGATAAATTAGGGAATACCGCAAAAAACAAAAAAAATTTACCACTTAATAAACCAACTTAGATGGTAGCTCACTCATTTGTTTAAGTAAGTATTAGAGGTTTAAATTTATTTTGTGTATGTAATAACTTATTGGCCAACGACAGATTCTTAAATAAAATTTTGATTTTCGATAAATTAATTTTTGATCGGTCAAATTAAGAAATACCACCAAAAAAATTTACCACTTAATAACTAACTTAGGTCATACGATTAACTCAAATAACTAACTATTTGTTCAAGTAAATATTGAGAGTTTAAAATTTAAACAAATAATACTTAATTAAGTAAATTATTTGATAATCTAAATTAGTTATTAAGAATTTCAGATTGAACTTTGTAGCAACTTTGATAATGATTTATTAATAGAATAAGTTGTAGTAAAAAGTATTCATTTAAATAGCATGACACTATTACAAATAATTTTTATTAATAAAAATACTTGGATAAGTTGACTAAGTTAAATAAAAAAAATTATTCACATTAATCATTAAATTAAATTAGCTCTATTGCTGAAAGAAGAAGAAGAAGAAATGGATAAACCTCTGAAGTTTCAACTGAAACATCGTTAAGAGATTCTACCCTCAGTAGGGTTTTGGAGAATATTCTCTCTCTACAAATGGTTTCCATATTCTCTCTCTATCCCTGCAATCCCCTCCTCTATTCTTCTTCTTCTTCTTCCTTTCGGAACTTTGTTGAATGGCATTTCAATCCGAGTTCGAATTCGAATTCGAATTCTGCATCTTCATCCATTGACGGAAGAGGAGGTGGTGGTGGTGGCAGCAAGGTGCTGCTTGTGGTTGCTGCGGCGCATTCCAATCCAAACATTCTCAAGACCAACCGCAAGTCTAAGTACGGTTACCCTCTCTCTACCTACGATTCCGACGACGACGACGACGACGACGATGACGATGACGACGAGGACGGTGATTGGCTCTCTGATGTGAGTTTCATTTTTTCCTCCTTAGCTCAATTTCATGTTCGTATTTATTTGTTTCGGTTTTAATTTTCAGAAAGAAAACAAATTTTGAAATTTTTATTGTTCATTGTTTAAGGTGTTAATGTGTTATTATGAGTTAACTTTGCTGGCAATTAATCCAAATTTTCGTTGGTGACGGATGATGAAGCTCTCATTTCCGGTATTCATAACATTTCGATTTGGAAAATTTGGTTTTGCGCAACTGGAAAATGACGTCGGTGTTCTTCTAATCTTGTTGATGCTTTTGGGGATTTGTTTTTGTAATCTTATTCTTGTTTGTGCAATGCGTTCTTAGGAAGAATTTGCTGAGCCTGCTCGCTTGGACACTAATGGCAAGAGATCTAAGTTGCATGCAAGTAAAGGTATGCTTGAAAGAGTTTTGCTGACTAGTTTTAAGAGGAAAGTTGAATGTTGCATAATCTTGTTTGTTTGTGCAGGAAAAGAAAGACAAAATGAAAAGGAATGGGGTGTAAGAGATTTTGATAATGTACCAAGCACTGGAATGCGCGGAAGCGAGGGAGTGGCGTCTTTACGGCGAAACTACAATGGAAAGGTACCAAATGGTGTTACAGTAAGCTGTTCAGTTTTAAAAGGTTTAACTTGCATTTTGATTGCAGCTTGATAAGAACTTAAAGGAGAAGAAATATCCACGGCTGTCGGAAGAGATTATCTTGGATTCGAAATGGTTACCGCTTCTTGATTACTTAAGCACCTTTGGAATCAAGGAGTCACACTTCGTCCAGATGTATCAAAGGCACATGCCGTCACTTCAAATCAATGTATGCTCTGCACAGGAAAGGTTAGATTACTTAATGAGTGTCGGTGTCAAACATAGAGATGTTAGAAGAATCCTTGTGAGGCAGCCTCAGATTCTGGGGTATACGGTGGAGAACAATTTGAAGTCTCATGTTGCTTTCTTGGCAGGCTTGGGAATACCAAGTTCCAGGATAGGGCAAATCATTGCCGTCGCTCCATCGCTTTTTTCTTACAGTGTTGAAAATTCATTAAAACCGACAGTAAGATATTTAGTTGAGGAAGTTGGAATCAAGGAAAGAGACTTGGGTAAGGTCATTCAGCTAAGCCCACAAATCCTTGTCCAGCGCATTGACGTTTCATGGAATACTCGATACATGTTTCTAGCCAAAGAGTTGGGAGCACCCAAAGATAGCATAGTGAAGATGGTGACGAAACATCCTCAGCTTCTCCACTACAGCATAGATGATGGATTACTTCCAAGGATAAACTTCCTAAGAAGCATAGGAATGAAAAATTCAGACATCTTGAAAGTATTGACTAGTCTTACACAGGTAATTTTTCATTTCTTTTGTACTTTCATTATTGATAAATGAAAAATATTCTGTTTTATTGTTCCAAATTTCCTTTCTCCCGCTCCATTGTATTATATTCTGTCCTATGTAATTTTTTACTTAACTATTGAATTGATCCTTAAGAATCGTCTTTATCGTTAGTTACTACTGAACCTGCAGGTGCTATCTCTGTCCCTAGAGGACAATCTGAAGCCCAAGTATTTGTACTTGGTAAATGAACTCAACAACGAGGTGCAATCCTTGACCAAATACCCAATGTACCTTAGCTTGTCTTTGGACCAAAGAATCCGTCCTCGTCATAGGTTCTTGGTTTCCTTGAAGAAAGCTCCAAAAGGACCCTTTCCACTTGGATCTCTTGTTCCAACTGATGAATGCTTTTGTCAACAGTGGGCTGGAACTAGTTTGGATAAATATTTGGCATTTCGTCAAAGATTATTAGTCAGAAGGTTTGCTGAGAAATTCGAAAGAAAAATGTGACAGACCAGGATCAATTTTGTGTTAATATACTTGCAATCAGTACTGAAGGAAGAACAATCTCTAGAAATCTAACATCGAGTAACATGTTGCTATATTTTTTTTTCGGCATTATGGCTGAAGCATGATCCTTTGAGTTCCTTCATTATTCTCGGGTTGTTTATAAAGCATTTTGATATGAAAAGACAGAACACATCATAGTGCAGTCTGCACCGTAAGGTGAGCTTCTATAGCATTTTGATGATTAATACATTCAATATGCTGTTAGCTTCTTTAGCGGTTTGATTTTCATGATTAGGAATATACATTCAATATGCTGATGTTAGCTTCTTTATAGTGCATTCATTATACTGTTAGTAACCCCTAACTTGTTGCAGGTTGTGGACAATATTGCAAACTTACGCTGGTATAAATTATAGAAGGAGGCGGCATCAAGTTAAATTTACAGCTTATATATTCTGTCATTAGGATTTATTTCTGCTTTGGTGTTTTTGCTGCTTTATTTATTTAATATTTATTTAGTTTTTCTTCAAATCAATATTACTTTATTTGTTACACGTTTCACCATCACCATTCAGATACAAACTTGAAAATTGTATGTCATCATGGATACAAGCTAAAATATCATGTTCAATCTCTTGAGATACTTGTATTACAGCAATCCTACCTTTTTTCTATTTCTCTTTTTTCTTTTGATCAAAATCTATAAGTCTTCGTCTGGTGTAGACAGTAATAAGAATACGAAAATCGAAATTTTATATTAAATTACATAAGACACTAATTTGAAGATTCATTGGTTCTATGATAATAAATTGTTAAAAGGATTATTTAAATTCCTGAGTTTTACTAAAATAACCAAACAATGCTGTTAATTCAATCTTTACAAAAATCTTTGCAAAAGTTTCTTCCTTGCTCATGCAGAAGCAGAATGCACTAATCATTTCCTTGAATATAAAACCAACATGAATTTGGTCCTAAAGAATAAAAAAAAAAATTAAAATGTAAAATACTGGTATTGAAATTACCACAAACTGTTATTTAAGTTGTTTATGCTTAAAAAAACTATAGTCTAGTTGGCCAGAGTCTAGACAAGGATACAATATGGATGAAAGCTATGCATAATATAATATATAGTCCTACTAATAACTTACTGCTACTACCTTCATCTTAAAACATACCTTTTATCATTTTGTATGATATATAAAACTATAAATCTCGCTACAAGTATCATTAGAATTATGTTAATTCCACCTGTTCAAGTTGTGTCTTCAAACTCTCCTTTTTCAGCCTTTTATGTACTAGCCAGAGATTTTGACTAAACTTCAAAGCTACTTGGTACTGTATAGTATATCAAAAGAAAGTTGATGCCTTTGGCCTTGGGCTATTTAAACTCTATATTTCTTCTGTGTGTGTTTCTGAAAGTATAAGACTTATTGATTCTCATTCTCCACCGGAAATGCGAATGGACTGTCCGGAAGGTCAAACCCTTGGCTGCTGCTGCGTGCCCAAACAAAAAATATTGTTTATGGATGGTACAAATAGATTTTCCAAGACAACAATACAAAGAAATTGTGATAAGATACATTTACCTGTTTTCATCAGAGAAATTGGTGTCTATATTACTTGGTTTCTCATTATCATTGAAAGATTCTTGAGGATGAAAGTTGAAATTGAAATGATCTGAAAAATGTAAAGTAGCCTTATAAAGAATGATACAAAGAATGTACTCGTAATAAATAAATGCAATTCATATTACTACTACATACCTTCTGAAGCTCTCATTCCATTCGTGGAGAAACGAAACTGGGGTGAAGGAGACAGAGAATTTTGGGCAAACTGCAACGCTGCCAAACGTCTCCTTTGCATTTCTACTAGTTCTAGAGCCTGCTCCTGCTCTTCCATCAGTTGTCTCCTAAGAGATCTAGCATTCCCACAACTTCTCGAAACTACAAAAAAAAATTGAAAATGGTTATATTAATGACTAATGAGAGAAAGAAATCTGATCATAGAACAAGTCATATGAACAGGACAGTAATATAGATTCCAAATAAGATAATATGATACTCACTTGAGTTCATTTCAGAATCCATGTCTATGTGGTGAGGTGAGTAACATATAGAGTGCTGAATTCTATCAGCATACTTCCTGAAACCAAATTAAAGTTGATATGAAAAATTTCTTGAAAAAGAAGTATCTGTCAACATAACTAGCATGATCAAAGGATAAAATTAAATTACTAAATTTCATTCATACACAAAGGACGAAAGTAAATTAATTAATATATACTATTATCATATGTAAATTTCTCTAAATTAACCTTCATAATCAGGTATTGATACAATTATACCAAGAAACAATCAAATTATAACAAGAACCCTTTCTAATGTCAAGTGCAATTGTACCCACATTTCAAGGTTAAATCCAGAGTATAAGCATTCAATTCCGAGCTAAAAATGTAAATTAACAGAAGGAACATTAGACAAGGAAGTACCTTTCAATAACCTTTGACTTCTCCCGGTAAGGTTTCACAAGCACCCGAGACCCACGAACATAATGGGGATTCCCTTTGTCTAAAATGGTTTTAACAGTTTGCGGATCAATAAACGTCACAAAGCCAAACATCCTTTTCTGCTGGCATGGAATCCTTACATCTTCAACACACCCGAATGTGCTGTAGAGGAAAACATATATAAAAAATTTGTTAACAATAATCAGCTGAAATGAAGAGTTGACTTCACTTATAGACACAAAGGCTTAGTTTGGTAAAAGCTTAGTTTGGTAAAGCTTTTACTTTTCGAAAGTAGCTTATGAAACTATCTTTTAAAAGACGGCTTTTTAAAAGCGACAGCACTTGCGTTTGGTAAAATCACGTTAAAAATATATATGTTGTTATTATAATTTTGACTAATGTTTATGAAGTTGGTGTACGAAAATTTTATGATTGGTTTCCATAAATCAAGTCTCCTTCTTCACGTTTTAAAGAACAGAGAAAAACAAACATCTAAAAAATACAAAAACAACGCACAAAAAATAATATAAATAGATAGAAGTTCATACCTAATACATGATAGAGATGTATTTGTGTTGAAATTATGAAGATTAGGTTGAAAAATAAAAAATATATGAAGATTGTGTTAGAATTTGTGAAGGTTAGGTCGAGAAATTAGAAATATATGAATATTTCAATGGCAATATAATGGCAGGAAATATGTGTAGGAAAATAAATGAAATCTGGTGTTAATAATTAATAATGGTAATTTTGAATATTTATTATATTAGATTTTTTAATTTTTATAAACACAAGCCAACTTTAAAAAACTCCCTCTTAGATGCTTTCAAAAGCACCCCTAACTTTTAAAAGCTGCAAACACAAGCACTTGGCTTTTTAATTTACCAAACGCAAAATGAAGTACTTTGTCGCGAAAAGCTTTACCAAACCCAGCCAAAATACAATTCACCTGAAGTAATTAGAGACATCCTCCTCTGTGAAAGTGCTGTCAGCCGGAAATGTCAAATATATTTGTCGCGATGCACTGATATTTTGAACAAAATCTCTCTTCTGTGTGTATTTTGGAGCATCCTCTGCTAGAACTACCTCATGCTGCCCATGAGGTCTGTCAATCAATCACAATAAAATGTCAAATTTGGTAAGAAACATTCAATAAATTCCAGAAAGAAAACAGTCGCCAAGATTAATAAGAGCTCCACCTGTCTATGACACAAATACTATTGCTCAGCCGCGCCAGAAGCTTTGTCAAGCTATAGCCAGACTTACCATGCCGCTGGCTCTCGGTTAAATAACCATCTGCCTGAAGCACCTTCTTGTACTTATCATAATATGCCATTGGCAAGGCAGCAATTGTAATTGGATTGCGTCGTCTTTGCTTTAACAGATCAACAATCTCCCGTTCTAGCTGCGCTAGTGAGCCCGGCGAAACCACCGGATCATCATTAACAAAATCATTTCCATACATATGAGAGAAGCTCTCGGAGCCAGCTTGTCCATGATAGTATCTACAACTTTCACCATGTTTACAATAACCTTTGTTAAAGTAGTGACATGTCTTAACAGGAAAATCAGACAGGCCTGAATACCTTCTACCGGCCTTTCCACCGAAATTCGGCGTCGAAGCTTCCAATCCATAGAAATCACTGCCAATGGGATCTACATGACTCTCCAAACCATACAACTCTGCCTGATTCTGCAGTTCCGCAATCGAATCCGAGTACTTCATAAACTCAGGGTTAGTATTGGTAGCAGGATATGGATCCCAATAAGGAGAATTGTGAACCGGAAAGCTTGGTGGAGAGGTAGGTGTTCTAGGTGATATTACTGATAAATGGCTTAATCCTTGTGGAGGGTTCATAGGGACTGAAATTGGAATTATGGATGGTTTATGAGCAGACATTCTTTGAAGATCATTCTTGGCCTTGAATGCCACGTCACGGACGATGTGGTCCGGACATGTGGCCAATTTAGCAATGTCATGTTCATTGTGCAAAAGCAGAATTCCAATTATCTTTGAAGCATATTCAGGCTCAAACTTCTGAAGCTTATCAAATAGAATTCTTGTATAGTCGGGAATGTTCATAACTTCTGAAATGTCCATAGCTTCTATTTTGTCACTGCATTTTTTGAAATTCAAACCAACATGAACAAGATCTAGACACTAGTACTCAGAAAACAACTATGAAAAAAACTAAATAAACCTCTCAATCCAAATATCACAGGCAAATAATTTGAATATTTAAAAGAAAAATATTGCAGGACAAATATCAATCAAAATCCAAATATTATAAACAATATTACATATTTACATGCATTCTACAAAATCACATAACAAAATTGAAAAGTAACAACAACAAATAATAAACACATGAAAAAAATGAAAGTTTGCAAACATGCAACAGCATTCAACATTATATTTTGAGTGTTTAAAGCTAACTTTTTTTTTCTTTTTGTGCAAAATTCTGAAAAAAAAAATGTTAACTAAACAGAAAACTAACAATATACGTACCCATTAAGCAGAAAGACTGTGTCTCTGTTTCAACCACCAATCTATCTTTCTCTCAACACTTGCTCATTCTACAATCTTGTTTCTCTCTCTCAAACTAAAAGAAAGAAAGCACAGAGTTTCATGTAAATTTTCACAATAAAAGCAAAACAAAGGAATGCTTTTGAAAAAGGCTAAGAATCCAGAGAGCAGATAAGCAAAAACCCAATTGAATAAAAATGAAAAATTTGAACCTACCCAGTAACTCCCTCTGTCTCACACAAAAGACTTAAAGCACTTACTCAGTGATAAATGACTCTACAGTGCTCTGTATACATTTGATTTCCTTTAAAGTTTGAACCTTTTTTTTTTTTTCAAAGTCACACACAGCTGTTAAATAGTCACAGATTTAGGCACAATATTTGCTTGATCCTCGAAAGACCATAACTGCTTGGAACTGCCTCAATTTACTAAAAAAAACCCCTTTTTGAATAAAATTAAAATCAAAATTAAAAATAATAAATTGAGTAATAATTCGGAAAAACCAATGTGCTAAATTTAGGATTGTCACTCTTGAACTGCTCCACAAAGTCGGCAATGTCAATAGTTATCTGTTATCTTACTCAGTGTTAAGTGGAATAAGAAAGCTTTTTTTTTCGGCTTTATAGCATTTTTTTGGAGAAAATATCAATTCAAACTTGTAGGGAAAATGTTCAGGGTTAGTTTATTATATTTGAATCTATTTAAATATAAAAATTTTAAAATTTGATGAGATAGGATATAAATTTCAATTATTTTATTAAAAATTTAATTTTATATATAAAATAATACTTAATTACATAATTATTACATCAATAAAAATAATTATTAAATAAATAATTATAAGAAAATATAATTAGATAACTATATAAAATATTTTAGATTAACAAAATTAAAATTATTTTCATTGTTAAGAGGGAACTAAAAAGTTAATAGGATAAAGTAATCTATATACATTCCCTATTCAAAAAGATAAAAAATTTATTGATTAATTAATTTGATTATTAAAGTATAATAAAAAATAAATAATGAGGTGGGGCCTCAAGTGAACGTGGACCATTGGATATGATCCTTGAGATTTAGACTGAAATCTTGTGGAGAGTGGGGACCATAGGATGGGAAAATATAGACCTTGGAAAGAGGCTAAGGCTTGGTTGTGGTGGAACATTTCAATTTGTTTGGGAGGGAACACAACCACAGAATAGGACAATGCCACATATTTATAATATAAGAATAAACCATGAATAAATCTAGTGTCACACATCCCACTTGATTTTGATGAAAGCTCCATCCTTGTACCCTCTTTGAGTTGTATATGTTACATGAAACAAGAAAATCATATGATCATTTTTCTCTCTAGTCATGTATAAAATGATTGGAAGTTTAGTGCTATTTTATTGGTTTATTATCAATGTTAACATTTCTATTTATGGATAATAACATGATTGGAAATTATATTCTGTGGTATTCTGTGTTAACAATTGAGAGTAGTAATATTTTGCAAGGAGAGTTATTTGTTGGAGAGACTTTCTTTTAATATAAAACTTGGGATAAATAGACATTATATGTGAGACAGACTGTGAAAGCTTTTATTATTATCAATAATTTACAAGATTGTTCTGGATTTATTAATCATTTGGTGTTAAAAATCCGAGATATCATGTATTGGAAATGGCGTGCTGATCTTCGGTTGATCTTGAGAGATGTAAATACAGTAGCAGACAATACATTATGGCAAAGACTGTAATGAGGACTCTTTCTCTCCAAGTGAAACTTCTGTTGCCTTGAAGAAATTTGAGAGTAGTATTTAACGAGACTGCCTTTCTTAAGCAGTTTTTATTTTTTTCTCTCTCTTAATTTTTGTTTATTTTCTTTTAAGTTACCAAAAAAAATTCTGTGGTATATATATATATATCCTTTATAAATTGAAAGTTTAGTGTCATTTTATTAGTTTATCATGAATATTTAATGGTGCATTCTCTTTATAACCTTTATCAATAATAAAGTAGCTGGTAATAATAATTTTTATTTGAAAATAAAAGTAAAAGGATAAATTTTGTTTTATTTTTATTAAAATTATTTATTGTATTAGAAATTTGAATACAATTTTAAAAAGATTAAAATGCTCATTTAATTCATTTTAAGACACTAAAATATCTCTTTAACATCAATTTTTAAATAATTAAAATATTTTTAATTGAGTAATTACTAATTAGTATTGTTTGATTGCATTAGACATTTGATCTTGATTTTTTTATAAATAACCTTTTAAGGTTATTAATTTAAAACTACCAAAATGTCTATTTAGTTCAATTTAAAATTTTAAAAAGATTAAAATATTTAGATAAGATTAATTAAGAACATTTGAATATATTAAAAATAAAAATTTAAATTTGACTTTAAAAAGACTAAAATATTATCCTAGTTACTTGTTAAAAGCTAATACTAAAGTTTCTTTTTTTAGAATTAATTTTAAACAGACTAAAACATCTTATAAGATTCTTGTTATATATATATATATATTGATTTAAATTAGAAATTAGAAGTTTAAATTTTGATTTTAAAATAGCAAAAATATTCTTTCAGATATTTAAAAAATATTAGAGTATCCTTTTAGTTAATTTTTTCTTCTAGACTATCATTTTTCATATAACAAAATAATAAAATATTATTATTTTTTACTTATAAAACATAATCCAAAATTACTTTTTAAATTAAAAAATGAGTATTTACTACCTGATCATTCTTTCATCTGTTAATTAATAAAAAGGTGAATATAATCTTATAGTAAAAATGAATATCTACTATTATTAAAAAAAATATTTAAAAGTATATAGATTAAATTTAACAAAATATACAAGTAAAATTGTCCCTCCAATTTAAGAAAATATGTCATTATTGTTTGTATTGGTAGCATCATCTCTCTTAGCTTATACGATATTCAATTTTCAAACAAAATTGTCCCTCCAATTTTCAACCAATTACTGCTATGTATGGAGTGATTGTTTAATTTACATCATTTTAAAATAGGAAAATACTTAAGTTGACAAAAGTTAACATAAAAAATAATTTTGAAGTGAGTTGGTATTGTAAGTTAAATTTATGGAAAGTATTAGTGATCCTCAAATGCCATTTATTTAAAAGTTAAAATATATATTATCGATAATAATTTTGGATTAGTGAAATAATTAACTCACTCGTACGCTTAGATAAGTATTAAAAATTAGAGATTTAAATTCTGTCTTATATATACAGCAACTCATTAGTCAATAACAAATTTTTAAATAGAATTCAATATATTATCAATTTGAAATGTATCTTATTAGATGAAAAAAAATTAATTCCTCAAATATGAGATGGTATGAGTTATAATCAAGAGATTTAAGAACATTGATGTTAAGCAAAGCCTGTCCACATTTTCATGGATATATAGAGTTAAAGAAATGTACATAAAACCCTAATTTGGAACTTGTTTTATTTGACAAGGTGTGACCAAAAGCTAATAATATCTATCTATAATATTTAGTATATAGATTTAGCCTAACATATTTTTGTGGCACATATATAAAACAAAGATAATGAAAGCATAGGGAAACGGCATATAGATTTAGCCTAACATATTTTTGTGGCACATATATATAAAACAAAGATAATGAAAGTATAGGGAAACGATATAAACCACAAGAAATTATTAAAGCTTGTGAGTATTTCTCACCCCCTAAACAGAGAAAGCATGCATTTTCGGCCATTGTTATTAATCTAGCTTATAGTAAGAAGTGGTCCAAACAAAAAAAACCATGTGTTTTGCTCGTAATGATGTACTGCATGTAATTGGTTAAAATTTGTATAAACGTATAGACTTTGAAACTAAGTTAGATAATTCAGTAATTATCTCACTAATTTATTTAAATAAATATTGATAGTTTAATTCTAGTATATGTATTAATTTATTGACTAACGACAAATTTTTAAATAAAATTCGATCCATAACAAATTAATCATTAATTTGTTAAATTAAAAAACACGTTTGCGTGGGAAACCAACAAAAATTATACCGTCATTGAATATGTAAAGATTTTCATTAATTCTTTGTTTTGTTTTTCTAACTTAAACATTTTTTTTTTGGAAAATTACATTTAACATTATGTGATTGATTGTTCAGACTCTTATAAGGTTGATTAACTTATCGCGAGTCTATTGGAGTCCCAAAAAAAAATATATCTCTTCCTCTTAGATGAATTTTATTTATTTTATATATTAGGTATTCTTGATGTACTCTTGTTATAAAAAAATATAATAAATAAAACTAATCTACTGTAAATAAAAAAAATATAGATGATATTATGTATATACCAAAAATTATCATTCGGCTATTATGTATAAAAATACAACTTTGATACGTTATAATTTTTTTTAATAGTATTTTTGTTCTTCGATACATACCTTTTTTTTATCATTAATTTTAAAAGTGTGACTGAGTATAAAGATTCATCATTTTTTAAAAGTAAATGTTAAAAATTCTTAAATATAGAAAAATTTTTAAAATTTTAAATTAGCTCTCCCACCTTTAATATTTATAAGACAATAAAAAGTTAATCACTATTTTTAACAGTGATTAATATTCCATCCGATATAAACAATGAAGACTTTCTTTCATGTTAAAATATATATTAACTTAAAAAAATAAATAAGATTGTGATTATTCAAAAAAAAATGATTGATAACTAAAATCACAAGATCCGCAAATGCAGCAGATAATTGTGCATTTGTGCTTTTACTCAATTGGAGATGACTAAGCTTTTCGTTTTATTCTGTTTGGATTACAACTAATCTTAACAAACTGATTCAACAGCAAGAGAATTGATATCATAATCCTTAGAAGTCTTTGGAATGTTTGATAAAAAATCAATTACTAAATCAATTATTATATATTTAAATATATTTATATGTGTCATTTTATATATTTTCTAATAAAATTATTAATTTTACATTAAAATAACCTATTTGAATAATATTTTTTATATAAGTAAAAATGTATAATAAACTTTTTTTGTGAATATTAAATATATATTATTATGCCACAACAGATTTATATCTAACTGATTTATATTTCTTTTTAAGAAATAAGTTACACAATTGTCTATAAGAGAGATTAAATTAATTAATTTATGTAAGCTTCTCTCTAAATTTTTTTTTCAAGAAATTATTGGGCTTAATCTTCTTAATTTTTATGTTAAAAAATCTAAAGAAATCATGGCATTAAAGGGGGTTATAAGGATTTGCAAACATGGTTTTGGGCCAGACCTCGTAAGTGTAGGCCGAAAGCCCTTCAATAATTATTTGGCTTCTTACTCTGAATTGCAGGGACCAAAAACAATAAATTAATAAATAAAAGAAGAAGGGCAACCTTCACAATATAGTGTAGATTTACTTCATTTGAAAGATATAAAGTTGTCACCTTCAATTAAGTGGTTTATAACAATCTTATGTACACACGAAAAAATCGATTACTAAATCAGCTAATATATATTTATATATAAATAAATATATTATTTAAATTATTTTAATATATATTTTTTATTATAACATATATTTTACACAAATAACTAATTTTTAGTATACGTTTAGCATAGTTTATATTGATATAAAAAATGACTATCATGCAACGTGCTTTGACATCACCAACTCATTGTATGATGAATTACGCAATAACCTCAATACATACATTAGGATTTTGACCACCCTTCATGAAGAACAAACTAATGATATTATTAATTTAGTGTTACTAAGTCTATTAGATTAGTGTGGAACGCAATAATTTACAAAAATTTATTGTAAAATAGATTTGTAATTACGTCACCCAAAAAATATATTTTTTAAATATTTCAAATATTTTTAAATAAAATATTTATATTTAGAACCTATTAGTTTAAATAAAATAGCGTATATTTAAAATTATACGCTATTTTATTCAAACTAATAGGTTCTAAATATAAATATTAAATTTAAAAATTATTTGTTCGATCTACATCCAACTATTACATTTAAAATAAATCTAAATAGATCTAAAAATAGTAACTAATCATTGTTGTATTTTTAGATTGAGATTTTTTTATTTATTAAAATTATATTATAAATTTTCTTTAAACATATCATTTTTTTACACAAAAAATAGCTGATGGCTTCAGTAAACAGAGAAAATATTTTGTTTTACAAATTCATACTCACTTTTATTATTGGACCAGTATTAGAAAAAATAAAAACCATAATGCTTTATTAAAGTTTGTTCACTTATTTGTAAAGCCCAAAAATAAAAAATATTTTTTGGATGACGTAATTATAAGTCTACTCTATGATAAATTTTTAGAAATTATTGCGTTCCACATCAATCTAATAAACTTAGTAACACTAAATTAGTAACTATAAATCAAAGGAACACTCATTGTATTATTATTTGTCTTTTTTTTATAAATTAGTCAACTCTTAATTATTTATAGCCATCACTTCTCATACCACCATATAACTTCCCTATATATATATGATGCTAAATTTGTTAATAAATTTATCACTAATAATTAACCTTAAATCTAAGAGTAAATTTCACGGTATTCAACGTTTACATATATATGGCAGATTTGTGTTAGTTATTTGTATATATTGGTTACAAAGGTTTATAATAATAAATATCATGAAAAACTGCTCCTAATGCAAATTTCGTATTATCTTTAGAAATTATGTATAATAACACACCAAATTTTGAATGATTCACTACTCAGCCTTTCCAATAATAATCAATAATTATATATGAGAAAAGTATGTGTTAGAATTCATGACTTGTTAACTAACGAGTTTAAAAAAAATTTAGGTTTAGAGTTTATTTTTATGACAAATTAGAATAATAATAATGATAGAAATTTCAAATAAAGGAGCATAAAATAGTAAGATCACGTGACTTGTTCTTTCTTTCTTATTACTCTTGGGCTTCCGCTTCCTGATATAGTAGTTATATACCAGTTGGAAAGTTATCAGGTGTACCTAGGAACACCGGTGTTCCAGTTGTTTTAACCGTTGATTTTAATTAATATATATTATATATATTTTTTATAATTCAGATCAATGGTTAAAACAACTGGAACACCGATGTTCCCGATACACCTGATAACCTTTATACAGTTATACACTATATATTAATAATTTATTATACAGTGTGAACATATAAGAAATTCATCATTTCAAAGGTCAACCAAAACCCGTCCTAGTCATTTTAGTTTAAATGCTATATTATTTATCATTAATAATACAAATATAATATCTAATATATTATTTGTTAATTTATTATCAATAATAATTAATTATTATATTTTAAATATATGTATAAGAAGATATATCTAAAAGATATATATATAAAAACATTTTTATTAGACACAACTATAAAAAAATAATATTTTTATTAAATATATCCATAAAGATATTTTTATTAAACACAATCATAAATAAGAGTTGGCAAAAATTGACAAAAATATTGTTCGAAATTGTTATTAAATCAATATAAAAACCCTAAATTAGGTCTTGTCATGGTTCAATTAAGTTAGTTTTATTTAAAAAAAAATTAACTATATGAAAAAGTATTATTTGATTGAAAAAATATTTAATCTATAATAATTTTGGAAGAAGAGAAAAATTGACAAATATATACAAGAAAGAATGTGAACATAATCTGATAAAGATCACTATGCATGTATGCTATTATTATAGTAATTATATATGATTCGATGGTTATATTAGCAACAATGCATGTGGCCAAATTATTAAAATAAAGTTTGACTTAGCAATACCTAAGCTCTAAGGAAACAACATACTTTAGCATCATCAATTGTTATGCAGACCACCTAAAACAGTGTTCTGTGTTTTTTTTTTTTTTTTTGTGTCTTATACAAATCTTAAGCTAGCATATATTTTGATTACTATCTGCTCTATTATTATTATTATTATTATTATTATTATTATTATTATTATTATTATTATTACGGACTTAAGAGAATATATACATCTTTTTTACATTATATATCTTATTAATTATATATATATATATATATATATATATATATAGTTGTGACCTCTTCTAATTTGAATGAATAATATATAAATGTAGAGAAGTATATATTATAAATTTATAACTGTTATCATGCATGCTTTCATGGCGTAAGAATCGGTTAATGATGACATCGTCAATTCATTTAATATGAACTAAGCAACAACGTCACCCCAAAAAGGCAAAAAATAATGCAAAACCTTATCATTTTCTGATAATTTAAACAGAAAAATAATATTTTTGCATCAACTTTTTTTATGTATCATTATATAGAAAAAACACATAAAAAATTATACATATTTTTTTTGTTGGCTACAGTATTTCTTAATTCAATAAATTAAAAATTAATTTTTTGTAGATTTGAGTTTTATCTAATATTTTGTTATTGGTTAATAAATTATCAGAATTTATAACATTCGACACTTAATTAAACGAACAAATGAGTTAACTGTTGAACCAACCAAAATTAGTTAAAGTCCTGCTAGAAAGCTAATAGACTATTTGTATAATGTGTACAATAGGCTATTGAATTATAAAATGAATATCACTCATATTATCTTAGAATAAACATCCGAATACTAGAGATAATAAACATCTCAGGTCATGAAACCACTTATCTCAAAAGTTTAAACTAATTTTGGGATTCACCAAGAATCGAACTCTTGACCTTTCGGATCTAGAGCTCTAATACCATGTTATGATATCTCGCATCCCAAAAAAGAAAAAAAAGTAACACTAATAGTTATATATTTAATACTCTCTAAACCTCTATTGTACATATTGTACAAATATTCCATTCACTCTTGATACTTTTCCTTAGTTAAAACGATGCATATACGAGAACACTCTAGAATAAGTGGATAACTCCTGAAGCTAAACACTGCAACTTGAGATTTTCAAAGGAAATCTGCTATTACATAGGAAAGAATCTTATTAAATATTAACTATGTCAAAACGAATTCACTTACGTGAATTACGTACTAACTACATGCTTTCTTTTTTTAAATGGGTGTTTGACATTTCTATTTAGAGTGTACCAAATTGAAGGAATAGATTAAAAAAGTGTGGTATAACATTATTCATTTATTTTATTATCAGTCACAGTGCAATAGTGCATACACACATGTGAGCCAGTGAGTTGACTCAAATCGCATTGACTTTTCATTTTCTTTAATTTCTTCTTTTTGAATAGAAAGTGAATGCATGTATATGCATGATACATGAGAGAAGCGCGTTGAATCCATAAAATCTGGATCCTAATTAACGTTCCTTAAATTTGTTGAAGTCAAAATCATTTGTAAAATTATTAAGTGTACGTTTTTGCCAACAAGTTATTCAAATGCTTCTCTATATATAAGGGTACAATCATGGCTCATTCTTCTCATCTAATCAACAAGAATCTTGGTTCAATTATCATCATTTTGTAACTTAGTTCAATCTCGAGGACATATAATATGAAGGTAATTAACGGAATCTCTTAAATTAATTATCGTTTCATTGAATTTCTTTTTCTTTTGTTTCCCCTACTATTTCAATTCTAGAAAAAAATTTCTCTTTTGATGGTGAATATACATATATATATGGTTTGCAGCAAAAGATTGTGATTGAAGTGCCATTAAACTGTACCAAATGCAAGAAGAAGGTCTTGACCATATGCACCACTGCAGAAGGTATCACATATATATATATATATATATATATATATATATGTTATTTAATAAATGAATAAATGATTATTTGTACCCATGAAAGATGAAAATCTGATATATGTACCTATACTAAATCAAAACTAAATTTGTACCCACGCAAGATGCCTTCCGTGTGACAAAAGTACCCAACGCTCCAACCTTCCAAAGACATGGTACTTTTGTCACACAGAAGACATCTTGCATAAGTACAAATTTAGTTTCGATTTAGTGTTGGTACATATTTCAGCGTTTTCATCTTTTATGAGTACAAATAGTCATTTATTCTAATATATATTTAAATTTCAATTATATAATCTTCATATACCTGAGATGAATAAAGTGTATATAATTAACTAAAGTATTGAATATGTTGATCTGTATGATACATAGGTGTGACGGCAGTTAAGTTTATAAGAGATGGTAAAGATCGAGTGGAGATTATAGGAGAAGGAGTTGATGCAGCTCAAGTGACACAAGATTTGAGGAACAACCTTAAGTTTGCTAAACTAGTTAATGTGTCCAAGCTTGATTAGACTCATCTATGTATGGTAGTAGTATAATCTCAACTTCATTGCCAACCTTAATTAGTGGCTTCATTCTATATCTTATATTATTTTGTTCATTTATGATATTTTCATCTTCTTCTTCCAATAATTGATATAGCTGTGAGCTTAGATTCTAAAGTGTGAAGTGTAATATTGTAACAACATGAAATGTATATCGTCTAATGTTACGTACGTTCATATATAGGTTTATTAAAAGGGTAGTGATCTGTTTTTTTTTTTTTTCACATTCATTTAAATTGTTGTAAAAACAGACATAACAGATGTGAGATTGAACAAGAAATATGAAAGCATGAAATAAACTTTTCAAGTAATGTTACAATTTTTTTTTTCCAAAAAACCAAGATATATGAAAATGCATTTTTATTACTTGTGGGAACAAAAGAATTTTTTTGTTTTTCATATTGGATTGGTAACGTGTTTTTTTTTGAAATGTGGATTTTGGATGTTATTTTTAAATGTGGAACCGTTTAATTAGACAAATAAAAATTGAATTGTCCGATTTGTATTAAAATAAATTAAAAAATTTGAGGGATAGAAATTGGGATCTTCCAATTTATGTACATTTCATAATTTTAAAATGGAAAAGTCTAGGGGCTAATAGTTTTGTTAAATTTTGGCCAGCATATAACCAGCAGATAAAGGTGAGTCATTGGATGAAATCTCACATCAATTTCATACCATTAAATCATCATTGATGACTATTTGCTGGTTACCAATCACAAAAGTTACTGGCCCCTAATATTGCTCTTTTAAAAAACACCAAAAATTAATATATTAAAGTGTATCATTACTTTTACTTCTATAAAAAAATATAATGAGCTGGGTAAGAGCTTATTTTTGTCCAATCTAACCCTATCTTGTACTTTAACTGTTTGTATAGAATTCGTTTTGTTCCGCTCCTATTCATGAATAGTAAAAATTTATATCCTAATTTATCTTATCACTGCATGTTCTTATTAATTATTAAAAATTAATAAATAAAATTAAATTTTAAAATTTATGTAACCATAATTATATATATAATATAAATTAAATTAAAAACTTAAAAATAGTACAATATTAAACAATATTTTTAATATTTTTATTAATTTTTTTATTTAGATAATACTCAATTTGGTCTCTAAACTTATACGTGAGTCTCAATTTAGTCCCTAAGATTTCAATTGTCTCTATTTAGTCCCCAAAGTTTATAAACATACTTTATATTAGTCCCTGAGACCACTTTTAGCATAAAAAACGTTAATAGAGCGTTGTTGTAGACTATCACATGTCACGTTAAAACTTGTAAAATAATGCAGTTTTGGTGTTGATATTTAAATAGTTCAAAAACGGCATCCTATTACTTATTTTGTTAGGTAAAATTTTAATAAACACCATTTAGGATGTTGTTTTTGGGTTATTTGAGTGCTCACGACAGTGTTCCGTTAACATTTGTAAGTTGAAAATTGTTTCAAGGACTAATATGAGTTATGTTAACAAAATTTATGGACTAAATAGAAGTAATTGAAATTTTAGGAACTAAATTGAGACTTACATGTAAGTTCAGAGACCAAATTAAATATTATCTCATTAGATATATTATATACTAAATTTATATATACCTAGGTATGTATTCTCTACACTCCATCTCGCTTTTAGTCTGTCCAAGATCTCGTCTTGCACTGCACCGGTTAATTATCCGCCCGAATCGTATAGGAGTAGTCGGATACTTGTACCTCTATTTGTACATGGTCACTACTCACTATGTGACTAATTTTTTTTATATAGAAAAAGATTATGTGTAATTCATTATCATAAATAACTGGTGTATTTTTTTTGTATAAATTTATTTTTTTTTTAATTTTAAGTAACATATCCGACTCTTAAATTTAAAGAAGTAAAAAATCTGAAAGTCAAATTTTATAGCACACAAATGGAAGAGTCCCATTTATGTTGAAATAAATCTGGGAGTCATTATTAAAATTCTTTTAATATTAAAATACAAATATGAGAACCCATTGTTTGAAAACATCATTGGAAGCCCAATAACAAAAACAAAAAGCGCCACCATCCTCTCCAAATTTCTAAGAACTATATATTGAATGGCATGGGCATATTCTGTTATAGCTGCAGTTCAACTCGTCTTTGTTGTTTCCTAATTCAATATAAGAATTGATACCATAGGTAAAAACTAAAAAGTAATCTTTATATGTAATGATAACATGATATAAGTACTTTTTATAAGATAATATTTAGTACTCCAAAAAAGATTTTAATTGAGTTGTTACTCTTAAATCATTTATCATATATGATCGCATTGCTTTCAAGTATAATAGTGGAGAAATAAAGTTTATCTCTCTTGATTATCATGAAAAATCAGCTATTTAGTCACTTAATTAATTATTTATATAAAAAATATATTAAAATATAAAAAAACACATTAAAAATAAATTAAATAGCATATATATATATATATATATATATTTATATAAGTACATAATAATTAATTTTTGATGTGCACATAATATTTTATATATATATTATCACATTTGTTAGTCTTAAAATCATGCTTAAAAATATAGTATTTTTAATAATTTGATGATACTATATTATATTATTAAATAATAATATAAATATTTTCAGTTTTATTTTTTTGTCCAAAGAATATTTCCATGTTAATTATTTATTAACATAATAATATACTAAAAGATAATTAGTTGTTTACTATATAAGAAAATTAATTTTTCCATACATAATTTCAAATAAAGTGTTATTTCAATTTTTCATTATTTAAAAAATCTCTACTAAAAAATAAATCTTTTTTTTTAAAAGGAAAAAACTAAAATCAGCAGAATCAGCTTCCGAAGTCCACCAACCAAAGCTGCCACTTGCTGTGGCGAACGAACTCAGCTAACAAAGACAAAGCTCCCAACTTTGATTAAAACCTCAATTCTCATACTTTCGAACCCTAATTTCACACCCCCATTCTTCAAATTCCACAATTTACTTCCAATAGAACCCCAACATTCAAAGAAAGGAGAAATTTTTTTCCTTTATATTGTGTTTTCTGTTCTGTTCTGTTCTGTTCTTATT
This sequence comes from Arachis stenosperma, assembly GCF_014773155.1. Taxonomy (NCBI): domain Eukaryota; kingdom Viridiplantae; phylum Streptophyta; class Magnoliopsida; order Fabales; family Fabaceae; genus Arachis; species Arachis stenosperma. The sequence continues at coordinate 2,275,623 of NC_080383.1, read as the reverse complement.
CGCTGTTATTTTTCCCAATTGTTCTAGGTTGTTGCATAACATAACCTCTTTTTTGGTTGCATATCATAACAAATTAGATATATTTGTTTTGATTCATTTGGGTAGTTTTTCAAGTTATTTGGCATCAAGATTTGATTTTGATTTGTGGGGTGTTCTTAAGTTTTTATTTTTGTTATGAAATTTGTTTGGGGATGGCACTTGAATCATTGGTTCTCGGTCACAAAGTCTTCCTCACCGGCTGTTCTAGATTACCTTATATTGCACACTACAATCGCACAAAGAGAGTTCCAATGAGAGTTGTTTCCACAGAAGATAGATACCCTTCTTGTCCCTTGGTGTCAAATTGTTTTGACCCTTGTAGTTTTGGAAGCGTTTTTATGGTTTCTAGTTATACGAAAGATGATAGAAGGTTGTTTGGTAGAGCTAGCTTGAGGTGTTTGGCAAGTAGTGGCAATGACTGTTTTCAAGAGAAAAATGCTGTTTCCAAAGTGAATTTGAATTTTGTAAAGGGATTGATGAAGAGTGGGGTGATTCTGGCTGCAGCAGTTTGTGGGGTTTTGGTGTTTGGATGCCCGCGAGTTTCCGCCGTCGAAGGTGTAGTGAATGCTGGTTATGGTGTTTTTGGACAGAGCATACTCTTGCTTAGGAACACTTGGCCTAAGGTCTTGCAGGTTCTTCGTATATTTAAGGAGCAGGGGTTGATATTAGCAATCCTTTTGGGGCTCTCAGCATTCTTCTCTATGGCAGAGACTTCAATTACTACACTTTGGCCTTGGAAGGTATGTTCCCTTCTCTATCTGTTTGCTTCTCACATTATGATTTATTTGGTTTTCATTTATGCAATATATGGTTCTAGAAGTTATTGAGCTACATGTTTGGCAAGATTTGACACAAGAACACAATATTAGGTATGCATTACTTTATATGCATCTCTTTGTGCCAATGTCAAAAACCTAAGGCCACAAAGGTAGGAGGCAAAGTGGAGCTTAAGTAACTTGGAAGCCATTGGAGTAGAATGCTAGTTAAAGTCTATCAAAATATCAACATTTGATTGTATTACTGGTTTGGCTGTATAGTTTATGAATGAATATAACAGTGCCTCTTAACTGTCTTAAGAGGGCATATAGTTCTTTTTATGTGAATGCCTTTTTTTATCATAAGATTTTTTATTCCTTTTGAACACTGTTTCTGCTTGTCGTTTGAGCTTTGAAGTCTGATCATTGTTGATGACAATATCTAAGGTTCGTGAATTGGCTGAAAAAGAGTCAGAAAATGGTGTCTTCAGATTGCTTCGGAGTGATGTTACTCGGTTTCTTACAACAATACTTATCGGCACAACGTATTTCCCCCTCATTGTTCTTAGTAGTGATAAATATCCATTTTCTTTAATCTTAATTATGATATATTTTTAATGTTAGGCTATTATGTTGTACTCAGTGTTGTGAATATTGCGGCAACTGCCTTGGTTACAGATGCTGCAACAGCAATGTTTGGGGAAGCTGGTGTCAGTGCAGCAACAGGAGTGATGACTGTATGTTTATTTATTTATTCTTTCTTCAATGTTTGAGGAATCTGTCCACGGATTCCAAACGAGCTTAAATGGTTTTTATGCATAGATCTGATAATAGGAAACTCATATCCTCCGGGTGCATTCTTTCATTGTGTCTACTCACTGTACTTTAAACTAGTTAACTGTTGATGACAAACTAATTTTTCAAAATTCTATAAAAATCAAAGGAAAAAACTTCTTTCTGTAAAGGATTGGATGCTATATTCAAAAACAGTCTCTTATTCATGTTTCCTCTTACTTCTTTCTAAGTATAATATCTGTAAATGCACCTTTTTTTTGCGCTCTTTTTCCCTCATAACATCTCATTGTTTCTTTTTTTTTTTTTGTTTCCTTTGTAACTAAACAAGGTTGCAATTTTGCTTCTCACTGAAATCACTCCAAAAAGTATAGCAGTGCATAATGCCACAGAGGTGGCTCGGTTTGTGGTATGTTGTAAATTTGTTGCCCTTTCTTCTATAATCTTTGTGAGCAGAAATGTTCCTGATTTAAGCATTTGTGTTTATTTTGCATGTTTTCTGTTTACATGCTTCTTTTCAAATTCTTTCTATAACAAATATTGATTATAATGTCTTTAGGTCAGGCCAGTGGCATGGCTTTCCTTGGTATTGTATCCTGTGGGGAGAGTTGTTACTTATCTTTCAATGGGGATGCTGAAAATGCTCGGCTTAAAAGGAAGAAGGTCTGCTTGAAAGATATCTAGGAATTAATCTTTTCTTATCATATTGTATCTATTACTTCTTTACGTCTTTATGAAGTTTCGTGACATCTAATCTTAGTTTGTATGCAAAATTTTAGTCCCTTCGTCACAGGAATGGTGTTCTTTTATTTGCATCTATACTCCATGATAACTCCATTCTTAAGATTGACTTTTAATCTGGAAATTATGATATTTCTGAAACGGCATCCACACTTGTTGGAGCAATCATTGTCGACAATAGACTAAACCATCATTGTTTACTTTACCAGTGAGCCTTATGTAACTGAAGAGGAACTAAAATTGATGCTAAGGGGTGCAGAATTAAGTGGGGCAATAGAGGAAGAGGAACAGGTAATGGATTTTGGGTTTAATATTCTAATTGCACTTTGGTCCATTTTTTTCCCCTCAAAATTCAGTCTTTTCCCATTTATATGATGAGTATATCTCCAATATATATATAATTACAGGATATGATTGAAAATGTATTGGAAATAAAAGACACACATGTGAGAGAGGTTATGACGCCACTTGTTGATGTTGTTGCAATTGATGGAAGTTTAAGCCTTGTAGATTTTCATCATTTGTGGGTCACACATCAGTACTCGAGGTATTTAATTATTCTCGGCCTTCAAATTTGCAATGATAGTTCAAACTACGAAGAGTTTTGTTTCCAATGTGGTAACTGGATCATGATATTTTTAATAGGGTACCTGTTTTTGAGCAACGTGTTGATAATATAACGGGAATAGCATATGCAATGGATCTGTTGGATTATGTTAAGAAGGTTGGGAGATTTTCTTTCTCTTACTTATTGTTAATTATAAGTGCTTTGCCTATTAATTTTATCCCCCAATCTCATAGTTTGCAGAATTATAATCTGTTTGGTTTTGAAGGGCGATTTGCTAGAAAGTACTACAGTTGGAGATATGGCTCACAAACCTGCATATTTCGTACCCGGTAACTTATTCTATCTTGTGTTCGCACAAAATATACTAGAGGTGATAGACACAAACAAGTTCAGTAGGTTTAATCATATGATTTAATTTTGAACAGTCTTTACATTTTAAATTCAGTAGTTCATTTGAAATATATTATGACTTTGTTCTATAAACATTTGAGTGTTATGAAAATGGTAGTTGAGATGTAAATCTCATCCTTAGTGTAAATCAGTCAATTTGTGGATTTTTGAAGCTATTGGGTTATGCTTGATAGCAACACACTTATATCTGTTTTATTGATTTAGTGTTTGGTGAATACATTCTTATTAGTTGTTACTGGTATTTTCAGATTCAATGTCCGTTTGGAATCTTCTTAGAGAGTTTCGAATCAGGAAGGTTCACATGGCTGTTGTACTTAATGAGTATGGCGGAACTGTGGGGGTATGTGCACACAACTCCCGAATCCAGCCAACCCCAATACATACTCTCTGTAATCTGCATATAAGTTCTAGAAGTCTTCACCTTGTGATGCTTACGGAATCTATATATATATATTTCTATTTACAGATTGTAACTCTTGAAGATGTTGTTGAGGAAATTGTTGGTGAAATCTTTGATGAAAATGACTCAAAGGTAAGGCTTAGTATAAGTCACTGCACTTGATTCAGATATTAGTGGCTTATTACGCATTTCTCGCATTATATGTAGGCTATTATTAGCCTTTAACTTTTCGTAGTTCTTGTTTAAATCTTTATGGCCACAACTCTTTGCTGCTTAATGATGACATGCTGATTTACCATAAGAAAACTTCTTTATGTACTTTCGGGGCGATTCTACAGGAGGAGATTCAGAAAAAAACTGGTTACATAGTAATGCGAGCTGAGGGTGTATTTGACGTTGATGCGAACACATCTATTGATCAGCTCTCTGAAGATTTGAACATCAAGATGCCAGAGGTTCTTTACTTTTGTTTTACATATTTATCCTCAGCATCTCAACTTGTTAATAGGTCTAAAACAAAAGATTAAGTAGTTTGGGGATTTCACATTAGAACTTAGAATATAATTGGTATGAACCAATTCTTTTAAAAGCTTAAACTATTATTTTTTTGGTGACTAAAGCTTAAATGTGCTTATTAGCAGTATGGTAAATCTGTTTTAGAATTTCAGGTCTCTTAATATATATAAGTTGCTGCTACTATTTCAGGGTCACCAATACGAGACAGTGTCAGGCTTTGTATGCGAAACATTTGGATACATCCCAAGGACAGGTGAATCGATCAAAGTGTCTCTTGAACGAGAAGATGAAGATGATGATAACGAGGAGACCAAGTCTGACAACCAGGACTCAAAAGAGAAGAACCAGATTTTTAAACTCGAGGTAATCAATTTGTTGCTGCCTGAAGATTCTCACTCAAAATCTTAGCTTGTGTTTATTGAATTTAGAGTGTGTGGAAATAAGCAAGTTAAATGATACTGCAAAACTATAGTAATTTTTTTCACCCGGTAGGTCTATTTTGCAACTATTTTGTATTTTGCTGCAGATACTAGCTGGAAATGCCAGAAAAGTGAGCGCTGTTCGGTTCGAAAGGATAAATGGTGAGGATGAGATGTTGGAGGCCAAAGAAGTAACTCACTTTGTCCCTAAAATTGTGAAGAGAAAATGGAATAATGGTGAGGACTCGGATGATGCAGAGTACGATGGAGATGCATTTGCGAAGAGACCGCAGCACGAGATTTCTAGCGAGTATATAGATGATCAGGAAAATTCTGACAGAGATTAAGGTTCACTCTTTTCATTTTTTGTTCTTCTTTAGATCTATTTGGCATGTTTTGGTGCCATTTTTGCAACACCATGTAAGATGGGAAGGTACATATTGAAAATGAGAATCAATAATGTGAACACATTCATAATTTTGTTCAAAAGGGAATGGGGGGTGTTTACACCAATAAGCCTTGTAACTCAATTGAGATTAGCCCTTTTTTGCAAGTTTTGAAATCATGGGTGTGATGATCATCATGATAATGAGGGATTGATCTTCTTCTACTTAACTCCCTTATCATTTGTTTGCACATTTAATGTCAATGTACCTCCAAAAGAAAACTCAGGTGAAAATTTTCATGAATTAGTTTCATGTGCAAACTTACCCATCGAATTTATTTATGAAAAGTTTTATTTTTTTAATCCGCTAATCAAGAAATTTGTTTTTGACTATTTTTATATATTAAATAATTTCGCATAAACGGTGGAGTATATCACTTTTCATATTAGTATTAAAAAAATGAGTTAATCTTAACATCCCAAAATGGTGCAACTAAAATATAGCAAAGTATCTAAAACTATCACTAGAACTATATTGAATAGAGAGAACAAAACGTGCTTGAATATCAATATTTTAATATGAATAACAAAATGCTCATTGAGACATTGAGTCAAAGTTTTTCTTCCTTTAAAAAAAAGGGTCTTTGTTTCCGTGTGGAACTGTGGATCTCCCGCCTAGGTTGCTGTATAATATAGTCTTATGTCATTATTATTTCTTTGTCGTTTTACTTTTTGGTATCCAAATCCAACAACTATTTGGTGTTCATATTGCAGAGCTAGCTGTTGCAGCAGTAAAACTATGATCATATATAAATTGTTTTAGTTTAGAGTAGAAATGATGTACTTAAGATTAGTTAATTGGATTGCATTGCATCTTAGTTGGCTATAAATCCTCGTTAGTTGCTTATTGTTTACCATCATATCATTCTTGCCTCTTTTCTTCAGTCCCAAGTAAACCAGTTTTTGTTGAACCAAATCAATATCAGGCCATGGGGTCTCTTTTGTTGCTGCAATTTCAAATCATTTTGTGTCTACATATGTTCTTCACTTCTTTCTCTTCATCTTCGTCTTTGTCTCCGCCTTTATGCCATCCTGACCAAAACTCTGCCTTGCTTCAACTCAAGAACTCGCTAAAGGTTGATGGATGGGAAAATGGAACAGATTGCTGTTCGTGGCCTGGTGTCACATGTGAATCCACGTCCGGTCACGTGATTGGTCTCGACCTCAGCTGTCATGGGCTTGAAGGTAAAATCAATTCTACAAGTAGTCTCTTCCATCTTACTCATCTCCAAAAGATCAACCTTTCTCGCAATAGTTTCTATGGTCCTCTATTACCATCTCAGTTTGGCGGGTTTGTGAATCTTACACTCTTGAACTTGTCTTGGTGTTCTTTTGAAGGTGATATTCCTTCTGAAATCTCATATCTTTCCAAATTAGTCTCATTAGATCTCTCAGGTAACTTAAATCTAAAGTGGACAGAAATCACTTGGAAGAGGCTGCTGCAAAATGCAACAGCTTTAAGAGAGATCTTTCTAGATTATACAGATATGTCATCAATTAGTCCAAGTTCTTTGTCTTTAATCACCAAGTGGTCTTTCTCTTCAGTTACTCTTGGCCTTAGTAACACAAATATAACGGGGTATTTGACAAGTGATATTCTTTGTTTGCCCAATCTAAAAGAGCTGCATCTATATGGAAACACATACCTTCAAGTCCATGTTTCTAGATTGAATTGCAATGCTTCTGTTAGTATTTTGGATCTTTCATTTTGTGAGTTCCAAGGATCAATGATCCCTTCATCTTTCTCTAATCTCACATATCTCTCTTCTTTGACTTTGTTTTTATGTGGCCTTAATGATTCAATTCCCTCTTCACTTTCAAACCTTCAACATCTCACTCACTTGGACCTTTCATCTAATAGTATCGTCGGCTCGATCCCATCCTCATTTTCAAACCTTCAACATCTCACTTACTTGGATCTTTCAAACAATAATCTAACTGGTGCAGTCCCAGCATCTTTCTCAAAGCTAGAGCTTCTCACTCATTTAGACCTTTCATCCAATGAACTCAATGGTTCAATCCCTTCATCTCTTTGGAAGCTTCAAGATCTTGTTGTCTTGGATCTTTCTTACAATGAACTAAGTGGTCAACTTCCAGATATATTTGGTGGGCTAAACAAACTGCAAACTCTTAATCTTGGGAACAACAAAATACAGGGAAAGTTGCCATTCTCATTGTTTACATTGACTCAACTTTCTATCTTGGATCTTTCTTCTAATAAATTTGAAGGGCCCTTACCTAATCAAATAGCAGGTTTTTCAAATCTGACTGAATTATATCTGGATGGCAACTTGTTAAATGGGACAATTCCTTCTTGGTGTTTATCTTTGCCGCTTTTGAAACATTTAAACCTTTCAAGTAACCAATTCACAGGAAATCTAAGTGAAATCTCATCTTATTCCTTGCTGTACTTAAATTTATGCGGCAACAAAATTCATGGAGATATTCCAAAGTCGATTTTCGACCTTGTGAACCTCACTGAATTGTGTTTGTCATCAGATAACCATGGTGGTTTTGTCAATTTTCCACTCTTCTCCAAACTTCAGAACTTGAGGTCTCTTACTCTTTCAGGCTATGAATCAATATCACTAAAACCTGATGTCAATGCCAATTATACTTTCCCCAATTTGAAAATGTTGCACTTATTTTCCAACACCATACTTGACTTTCCAAAGTTCTCAGGAAAATTTCCGAGGTTGCTCATACTTGATTTATCCAATAACAATCTCCAAGGTAAAGTGCCTAAATGGATACATGATTTGGATTCTTTATATCATTTGAACCTCTCAACAAACCTATTGACATCAATAGAAAAATTCTCATGGCATGGCCTGCAATACCTTGATCTTAGTTCTAACTCGATGACCAATGAAATTTCATCCATCTTATGCAATATAAGTTCTCTTGAGGTTGTGGACTTGTCCAACAACTATTTCACAGGAACAATTCCACAATGCCTTTCCAACTTATCATATCTTGAAGTTTTGGATCTACGGATGAACAAACTCTATGGCACTTTGCCAGATACGTTTTCCATGAACAGCAACCTCAAAACTTTGAATCTGTATGGAAATCAAGTAGAAGGCCAATTGCCTAAATCTTTGTCCAACTGCACAGAGCTGGAGGTTTTGATTCTTGGCAACAATCGAATAGAGGATACCTTTCCCTATTGGCTTCAGAATTTGACATCTTTGAAAGTGTTGGTCTTAAGAGGCAATAAGTTTTATGGTCCTGTTGGTAATAACTTGACAACCAAGCATCCATTTCCAAGTTTAATTATCTTTGATGCATCAGGCAACAATTTTAGTGGCCTGTTGCCAAAAGACTTCATTGAGAATTTCCAAGCCATGAAGAATGTTGTTCATGCTGAAGTGGGAAGTGTTTTGAGTTACATGAATAGTCGCTTTTACTCTGCAATAAGTTATGAAACTCAACCAGAGTATGCTAACTCATTGATAGCAACAGTTAAAGGGGTCAGCAGAGCTTACACAAAAATTCCAACCATCTTTGCATATATTGATTTGTCAGAGAACAAATTTGAAGGAGAGATTCCAAATGTTATTGGAGAGGTTCATGCACTCATAGCACTCAACCTTTCCCATAACAAACTCATTGGTTCTATTCCTCAATCCATGGGATATTTGACACAACTTGAATCATTGGACCTCTCATCGAATATGCTCACAGGTCGAATCCCAAATGAATTGACCAATCTAAACTTTCTTGGATTCTTGAATCTTTCCAGCAACCATCTTGTAGGACTAATACCTCGAGGAAAACAGTTTGATACGTTTCGAGAGGATTCCTACCAAGGGAACATGGGGTTATGTGGATTTCCATTGTCAATACAATGCAACAAGATCCTTGAAGAAGAACCTTTATCCTCTCCAACCAATCAAGCTGAAGAGAAATTTGGATTTGGTTGGGAGGCAGTGGCAATAGGATATGGATGTGGAACTGTGTTTGGAATAGGATTGGGATGCTGTGTTTTCTCAATTGGAAAGCCTCAATGGCTTGTCACAATCTTTGGAGGTGATCCAAACAAAGGTATGAAAAGGAAGAGAGGAACAAGGTCTCATGGAAACCGTACAAGAACAAATTAATGGATATATGACATAACAGAAGCATGTCTTGTTGCATACTTCTTGGGATCATGGAACACTGTCAAGTTCTTTTTGCATGTTTGGTTGCATTGTAATATTTATATTTTCTAGTGCTTCACATCTCAAATACGTTTTATAAACAATACATATTGAACTCTCTAATTATTAATGTAACGTAATCTTAGCCTCATGAAAATTCTGAAAAATATTTCCTAATATTATATTTGATTGTAAAGGACACAACATTTTAATTCTAGAGAACAACCTAATCGGACTAATCAAATAATTGATTAAGAATCAAAGTATGTAAAGTACTTTCCATCTTCACCAGAACTAAGTATAGATGGTTTAATTTTCGTTTTGAATATAGAGACATTTTCAACTTGCACTGGGAGTTGGGACCAGCTATTACTTGATCATGGATACCACAATTAATGACTTTTGTTTATTATTGCATGAGAATTAGTATTTTTTTAACAAATTATTTTAGATTGTCATCATAAAAAAAAAAAGAAGAAAAAACAAATAGATTGTATTGGAGATATTCCTAATAGTTTGGCAATTGTTCTAACATAATTACTAAAAGAATCAACAATCAGAAAACACACATACATATACGTACTTTGAAAACAGAATTTACTTGCAACATTTCTTACCACTATAGAACAAGTACTTACTATAAATATCGTCAAGACTTGTAGACATCCATAAAGTAAAAGAAAAGTACGACACCAAATCAAATAAAACATGAAAAACACAACAGCACAAGACATAAACTTATTACACATTTACATTACAACAAAAAGCTGAAACAGAGTTGTTCTTGCACGCCGGCGATTTCCACGGCTTCTCCTTTTGATCCTTTTACCTCCAAAGAGGATGACTAGCCATTGAGGCTTTCCAATTGAGAAAACACAATATCCCAATCCTATTCCAAGCACCATTCCACATGCATATCCTATTGCCACTGGTTTCCAACTAAATCCAAATTTGTCTTCAGCCTCAGAAGATGGAGATTGTTGCAAAGGGACATTGTTGTTGCATTGAATTGACAATGGCAATCCACACAACCCCATGTTTCCCTCATAAGAATCATTTGAAAATGTATCAAACTGTTTTCCTTGAGGTATTGATCCTTCAAGATGGTTGTTGGAAAGATTAAGTACTTCAAGAGAGTTCAAATTGGTCAATTCAGCAGGAATATTCCCATCAAGCATATTTGAGGAGAGGTCCAATGATTCAAGATTTGTCAAATTTCCCAAAGAGGGGGGAATAGGACCAATGAGGTTGTTATATGAAAGGTTGAGGCTTTTGAGTCTATGAAGCTCTCCAATAACATCTGGAATCTCTCCTTCAAATTTGTTTTCTGACAAATCGATCATTGCAAAGGCATTTGGAATTTTCGTAAAAGTAAGACTGACTCTTTTAATTGTTGCAACCATAGAAATGTCATATGCTTCATCTTTGTCGCCACTCCTAATCCAATCTGTATTAATATAAGAGAAAGGGCTTTGCACATCATCAACAATCTTCATGGCTCGAAAATTTTGTATGTATGCTTTTGGTAATGAGCCGCTAAAGTTATTGCTTGATATGTCAAAAATAATCAGATTTGGAAATATGTTTTCAGATTTCAAATTTACAATGTGACCGTACAACTTATTGCCTCGTAAGACCAGTATTTCCAATTTTGATATATTCTGAAGCCAATTGGGAAATGTGTCCTCAAATTGATTGTTACCGAGATCCAAATCCACAAGTTTTGAGCATTTGGACAATGATTTCGGCAATAGACCTTCGAACTGGTTGCCATTGAGATTCAGGCCATCAAGCTGCTGAAAGGTATCTGGCAAAATTCCATGAAGTTTGTTCATTTGTAGATCCAAATCTCCAAGAGATGAACTATTGGCAAGGCACCGTGGAAATGTTCCTGTGAATTTGTTGTGGGACAAGTTGATAATTTCAAGAAAGGTTGCATTACAAAAGAAGGAAGAAATGTCATCAGCCATGGAGTTGAAACTAAGATCAAGGTATTCAAGTTGATACCATGGGAAATGGTCCATCAATGTAACATTGTTGTGTGAGAGATTCAAATAAATTAATGAATCCATACCATGTATCCATTCTGGCACTTTTCCCTGAAGACTATTGCTGGACAATTCAAGATAATGTAAATTTGGAAAATTTCCTGAGAATTCCGACCAACCAGTAATATTGCTAGAAAGCAACTGCAGTGCCCACAAATTGGAGAAAGTGTGATTAACACTTGTTTCAAATTTTAGCAATAATGAACTACAACCTGAAAGATAAAGATACTCCAAGTTTTGAAGCTTAGAGAAAAGTGGGAAGTGGACAATACTGCTCCAGTTATCTGAAGACAAGCACAAATGAGTAAGGTTGACAAGATGGAAAATCGATTCTGGAAAGTTTCCATGGAGCTCATTGTTGCACAAGTCTAAAAGCTCCAAGGAATAAGATGTAATTTCACTTATGTGCCCTTTGAATGTGTTATTTGATAGATCTAAGTATCTCAAAGACTTGAGGGATAAGGCCCATTGAGGAATTGTCCCATTTAATAAGTTGTCACTTAGGATTAAGTCAGTGAGATTTAAAAAGGCTACTTTGTCAGGTAGTGGTCCCTCAATTTGATTATGAGAACAATCAAAGGAAGAGAGTTGAGTTAAGGCAAATAATGAGGATGGCAACTTCCTTTGGAAGTTATTATCCGAAAGGCGAAGGAATTGCAAATTGGTTAGCCTATCAAACACATTTGGAATTTGACCACTAAGATCATTCTCTGAAAGATCCAAGTAAACAAGATGATGATGGTTTGAAAGAAATGATGGGAACGAACCAGTGAATGCATTCCATGAAAGGTCCAAGTGAGTGAGATGGTGAAGGTTTAAAAGTGATGACGGGATTGAACCGTTGAGTTGATTTCCCATTAAATTCAAGGAAGTGAGGCGTGTTAGATTAGAGAATGATGAAGAGATAGGCCCTTGGATACCACATTCTGAAAGATCCATGATACTAAGAGAAGTGGTACAACTCAACTCGGAAAGATGGACTGACAATTCATTCCCTTTTAGAAAGAGGTGTTGAAGATTGGGTAAACAAAGTATGTCATTTGTCAAAGAACCCTTTATTTGAGTATCAACAAGACTAAGAGTAACCAAAGTGGAAGACAAGTTGGCAATCAAAGACAAAGGGTTTGGTGTTGGACCAATTGAAGACATATCTGTCTCATCCAATACAATCTCTCTTAAACATGTTGTGTTTTGCAAGAACCTCTTCCAAGTAGTTTCTTGCCACATTAAACCATATTTCGAAGAGAGATCAAGTGATTGTAATTTGGAAAGGTGTGACATTTGGGAAGGAATATCACCTTGAAACCCACAATGAGATAAATTCAAGTGTGTGAGACTCACAAGCTTACTAAACTGAGATGAGAATGGAGAATAATTGAAAAAATTGAAAGCAAGGTTGAGTGTTTGGAGATGAGTAAGATGAAAGAGAGTGCTATTGGGATTCATATTACCTAAAACTGCACCACAACTGAGATCAAGGCCAATCACGTGACCAGACACAGAATGACACGTGACACCCATCCACGAGCAGCAATCTGTCCCATTCTCCCACGTACTCATCTTTGGATACACATGGGGGCACTCATGCTCATACACATACTCATAGTCATCAGAATATTCAAAAAAGGAAGTGTTAAAAATGAAATGGGTCTTAAAGTGAAGCAAGGCAGAGCTGTCTTGAGAATGGCATAGATGCGAAGAAGACAAACATGCAAAATGGAACATCATAAACATATACACACACAACACCACTCTAACAACCAACAACATCAAATACACCATTGATTTTTGCTTATTTTATGTATGTATATATGGCTTACTTGAAAATGGTATTGGTATGTCACTCATCAACTAGGATCCATCTATTTATAGATATTTTTTTAGCTGGAATTACACCCAGCCAATGCATGATTTCTATATTAAAAGCTACAGCTACCAATAGTATTCATACTATTCCAATCTATCAATGTCCAAGACTAACTTATAATGTAAGTTTAGTTTAGGTATTATATGTGGAAATCAATGGGCATGGGAAGAAAAAGAAGTTCATGACAAAAGGGGCACGATCCAGATCCATGTTAAGAAATAATTCCATTTGATTAGTCTTTTTTCTTTGGACAGAATATTGATTAGCCTATGAATGAGTCAAATGAGAAATTAGTTGGAGTGAGAGGCTTGTATAATTTCTCTCTATTTTTGTTGTTGTTTTATTTCTTTAAATTTAATTTTTAAGGCATTGATTTATTAGAGTGAATATCAATTTTCTCAAAACGATATCATTTCTATTAGTTGTGGAAAAAAAAATCAATGTGTAAAAAAAATTAGATAGTTAAAGCTTCTTCTTATTCTTGGTGAAAGTAATTGTACATATCAAGAGTAACATATTTGTTATTAGGATAAATTGATGTTATCCCAATATAGATCTAGAAAAAGACCTTGTTCTAGACTAATATATTATACAAAGCAACATTAGCGAATCAATTATATGTTCACTCAATATCAATATCATCAGTTAAATTTTTTCAAATTATTTTAAATTATAGACCATATTAAATTATAAATTCTTAACTTTAAATTTTAAATTATAAGTCTTAAACTCTAATTTTAAAAAAATAGAATTAAAAAAATTAACTAATATTAAGAAACTAAAAATTAATTCCTATATATCACTGTAAGTTTTTCGTCACAAAAATTAAGGACCATTCATAAAGTAAGCAAGACTATATATAAGATTTAATTTTTGTATATGTAATTATTTCTGCCATTTTCAGGCATTAATAGTCAAAGACTATTCAAAATGAACATTTTATTCCCACCCTTCAACAACGTAATCCCAAGTCTTCCCCAAGTCATCGACTTAGGATTTGTGATCAACAACGATGCATACTTCAATTACGATCGAATGCTTTTGGAGAATAATCTAAATGCTTTATTCCTATTATTTTATAACTAGAATGAAAAAAATATATATTTAATTTGTAAAGAATATAATGTGATGATCAAGTTTATCAATTTCACCCAACCCGTCTCATATTTTCTCCATTTTCTTCCATGTATATATATATATAGATTATCTGTTTCAAATTTTTCTTTAATTTTCGCCAATTCATTGTTGAAGTAAAAGAAAAAGATAAACTATTAAATCAAAAGTTTATATTATTGACAAAAATAATTCAAAAAATACAACCAATAAATAAGTTACGAAATAATAATAAAAAAGTGACAAAAATCTAAAAATAATTGTAATGTTCTTTTCAATGAAAATGTTCTTATTATATAGTAATTTAATTACGTTAATAAGAAAATTAAATGGAAAATATTCTTCAGATCAAATAAAATACATTGTGAATTTTTCATATTATTATTGTTACCTGTTAATTACTATAGATTAAGATTAAGAGTAACAATTAAAATCTTTTTTGGAGCTCTAGATATTATTTTATAAATAATACTTGTATTATTACATTTATTTATATTAGCTCCCCAATTTTCATAGTCAAGCATGCATTGAAGGAAGGGTTGGAAAATTTGTACATTTATAAAGACTTTAAGAACGTATGTGCTGGGATGAATTGATGTTACGATAACGTGGTTCAATGTTGCTTATTGTAGGGCCATAACCACTCTCAATGTGTTGCTTTCTGTTCCATAACCATTGAATTTAATTAGGACTATGCTACGTATATCAAAATCAGTCACTAAATTCAGTTCTTAATATAAAATATATATTAGAATATAAATATAAATTAAAAATAAGTTAAACTAAATATATATTTATACATAAATATATTAATAACTGATTTTAGTGACTAATTTTAATGTACGAATAGTATTTTTGATTTGATTAATACATTCATAAATAAATAGAGTGGATGCCATGTGATCTTCAACCAATTTTGTGCTTCAATATAATTATCGGAGTTAAGGGCTATAACTAATTTCCAATATTCAGCGGTTTAGTTGTGTACTAACTAAAGCGTTCTGTTTGTCTGGTGAAGATCATATTCACGCCAATACCGTAATAGGTCAAACTTAAAAGGAAAAGAGATATTACTTTAGGTTTTTTCACAATCGATGATGAAAAATCATTATTTTACTAAATACATTTTTCTACCAAAACTTTTCATTGACACAAGAATCATGCATGTACACCACTAGTCAATAAACCATTTGAATAAAGTGAGAAAATTATATACTCTCACAATTTTGTATAATATTGATTTATCAGAGAACAAATTTGAAGGAGAGATTCCGAATGTTATTGGAGAGATTCATCCACTCATAGCACTCAACCTTTCCGATAATACACTCATTTGTTCTATTCCTCAATCCATGGGATATTTGACAGAACATAAATCATAAGAATCCAAAAGAATTGACCAATCTAAACTCTTTCAACCATCTTAATATAAATTATGGATATATATATATATATATATATATATATATATATATATATATATATATATATATATATATATGGCATAAAAGATGCATGTCTTGTTGCACACTTCTAGGGATCATGGAACACTCTCAAATACTTTTTTATAGTAGCATACCTTTTATAAACAATACATATTGAACGCTTTAATCTTAGCCTCATGAAAATTTTGATAAATATTTTCTAATATTATATTTGTTCTTTTTTAGTATTGTAAATAGAGAATTAGTATTATAACTGGACCTAACATTTTAATTCTAGTGAACAACCTAATCGGATTGATCAAATAATTGACTAAGAATCAAAGTATGTAAAGTACTCTCCATCTTCATCAGAGTTTTATCCTCTTATTTCTAACTAAGTATGGATGGTTTAATTTTCGTTTTGAATATAGAAACATTTTCAACTTGCATTGAGAGTTGGGACCAGCTATTACTTGATGATGGATACCAGAGAATTAGTATCTTTTTATCAAACTATTTTAGATTAACATTAGTTAAAAAAAGAAGAAGAAAAAAACAATCAGATTGTATTGGAGATATTCCTAATAGTTTGGTAATTGTTCTAACATAATTACTAAAAGAATGAACACTAAAAACACCTTACCTCCTAATAACTCAGAACCCATGCATAATAATGATAGTTGTTCTAGTCTTCTACATACTTGGAAGGTGCAAGTGAAGAAGTTTTGGACCAAGAAACTCTCGCACACATATATAGGCTTTGAAAACAGAATTCACTTGCAACATATCTTACAACTATATAACAAGTACTTACTTTAAATACTGTTAAGATTTGTAGACATCCATAAAGTAAACGAAAAGTACGACACCAAATCAAATAAAACATCAAAAAAAAAGACAACAGCAGAAGACATAAACTTATTACACATTTACATTACAACAAAAAGCTGAAACAGAGTTGTTCTTGCACGCCGGCGGTTTCCACGGCTCCTCCTTTTAGTCCTTTTACCTCCAAAGAGGACCACTAGCCATTCAGGCTTTCCAATTGAGAAAACACAATATCCCAATCCTATTCCAAGCACCATTCCACATGCATATCCTATTGCCACTGGTTTCCAACCAAATCCAAATTTGTCTTCAGCCTCAGAAGATGGATATTGTGGCAAAGGGACATTGTTGTTGCATTGAATTGACAATGGCAATCCACAAAGCCCCATGTTTTCCTCATAGGAATCATTTGAAAATGTATCAAACTGTTTTCCTTTGGGTATTGGTCCCACCAACTTGTTTTGGGAAAGATTCAAGACTTCAAGAAAGTTCAGATTTACCAATTCAGTAGGAATATCCCCAGTAAGCATATTTGAAGAGAGATCCAATGATTCCAGTTTTGTCAAATTTCCCAAAGAGCCGGGAATAGGACCAATGAGACTGTTATGTGAAAGGTTGAGTCCTATGAGGGCCCCAAGTTCTCCAAAATCATCTGGAATCTCTCCTTCAAATTTGTTTTCTGACAAATCGATAATTGCAAAGGCATTTGGAATTTTCGTAAAAGTAAGACTGACACTTTTAATTGTTGCAATCATAGAATTGTCATATTCTTCTGTTGTGCCGCCACTAATAGACCAATGTGTTTGAATATAAGACATATGGCTTCGCACATCATCATGAACAATCTTCATGGCTCGAAAATTTTGTATGTATGCTTTTGGTAATGAGCCGCTAAAGTTATTGCATGATATGTCATAAATCATCAAACTTGGAAATATGTTTTCAGATTTCAAATTTGCAATCTGACCGTACAACTTATTGCCTCGTAAGTCCAGTATTTCCAAATTTGATAAATTGTGAAGCGAATTGGGAAATGTGTCCACAAATTGATTATTACCGAGATTCAAATCCACAAGACTTGAGCATTTGGACAATGATTTCGGTAATAGACCTTCGAACTGGTTGCCATTGAGATTTAGTGCAGTAAGATACTGAAAGGTAAAATCCGGCAAAGTCCCATGAAGTTTGTTCATTTGTAGATCCAAATCCCGAAGGGATGAGATATTGGCAAGGCACTGTGGAAATGTTCCTGTGAATTTGTTGTGGGACAAGTTGATATCTTGCAGATAGTTTGCATTACAAAAGAAGGAAGAAATGTCATCAGCCATCGAGTTGAAACTAAGATCAAGGTAGACAAGTCGATACCATGGGAAATGGTCCATCAATGTAAAATTGTTGTGTGAGAGATTCAAATAACTTAATGAATTCATACCATGTATCCATTCTGGCACTTTTCCCTGAAGACTATTGTTGTACAATTCAAGAGAATCTAACTTTGGAAAGTTTCCTGAGAATTCCAACCAACCAGTAATGTTGCTAGAAACCAACTGCAGTGCGTACAAATTGGAGAAAGTGTGATTAACACTTGTTTCAGATTTTAGCCATAATGAGCTACAACCTGAAAGGAAAAGATACTCCAAGTTTTGAAGCTTAGAAAAGATTGAGAAGTGGACAATACCGCTCCAGTTGTCTGAAGACAAGCACAAATGAGTAAGGTTGACAAGATGGAAAATGGATTCTGGAAAGTTTCCTTGGAGCTCATTGTTGCACAAGTCTAAAAACTTCAAGGAATAAGATGTGATTTCACTTATGTGCCCTCTGAATCTGTTATATGATAGATCTAAGTATCTCAAAGACTTGAGGGATAAGGCCCACTGAGGAATTGTCCCATTTAATAAGTTGTCTTTTAAGAGTAATTGAGTGAGATTTAAAAAGGCTACTTTGTCAGGTAGTGGTCCCTCAATTTCATTATTAGAACAATCCAAGGAAGAGAGTTGAGTTAAGGCAAATAATGAGGATGGCAACTTTCCTTGGAAATTATTATGAAGAAGAGAGAGAGTTTGCAAGTTGGTTAGCCTATCAAACACATTTGGAATTTGACCACTAAGCTTATTCCCTGAAAGATCCAAGTAAACAAGATGATGAAGGTTTGAAAGAAATGATGGGAACGAACCAGTGAATGCATTCTCTGAAAGGTCCAAGTGAGTGAGATGCGGAAGGTTTGAGAGCAATGATGGGATTGAACCACTGAATCCATTTTCAGACAAGTACAAAGAAGTTAGCTGTGTGAGGTTAGAAAAGGAATAAGGGATTTGTGATCCTGAGAATTGACACGATGAAAGATCCAAAATACTAAGAGAAGTACTGCAATTCAACTTTGGAACATGGACTTGAATGTTTTCATTTTCGTATAGCTGGAGCTCATAAAGATTGGGTAAACATAGAATGTGACTAGTCAAGTATCCCCTTATTTCAGTATCAATAAGACTAAGAGTAACCAAAGAGAAAGGGAAAGACCAATTGGACAAAGGGTTTGGTGTTAAGCTAGTGGAAGACATGTCTGTATAATCCAATACAATCTCACGTAAAGCTGTTGCGTTTTGCAACATTCTTTTCCAAGTAGTTTCTTTCCACATCAAATTATAATTCGAAGAGAGATCAAGTGATTGTAATTTGGAAAGGTGTGAGATTTGGGAAGGAATTTCACCTATGAATTGACAATTAGATAAATTCAAGTGTGTGAGACTCACAAGCTTACTAAACTGAGATGACAATGGAGAAAAATGGAAAGAATTGAAAGCAAGGTTGAGTGTTTGGAGATGAGTAAGATGAAAAAGAGTGCTATTGGGATTCATATTACCTGCAAGTGCACCACAACTGAGATCAAGGCCAATCACGTGGCCAGACACAGAGTGGCACGTGACACCCATCCATGAGCAGCAATCTGTCCCATTCTCCCACGTATTCATCTTTGGATAAACATGAGGGCAGTCATGCTCATATTCATACGCATAAGAATATTCAAAAAAGGAAGTGTTAAAAATGAATTGGGTCTTAAAGTGAAGCAAGGCAGAGCTGTCTTGAGAATGGCATAGATGGGAAGACAAACATGCAAAATGGAACATCATAAACATATGAACACACAACACCACTCTAAGAACCAACAACATCAAATACCCCATTGATTATTGATTCAAGCTTTTGCTTATTTTATGTATGTATATATGGCTTACTTGAAAATGGTATTGGTATGTCAATCATCTATTAGGATCCATCTATTTATAGATAATATTTTTTTTAACTGGAATTACAACACCTGCCACCTATACCCAGCCAATGCATGATTTCTATATTAAAATATAGAGTAAAGTAACAATTACATCATGTTAAATTTGGACTAATTAGTTTGTAAAGAAAAAAAAATATTAATTAGGTCTTCTAAAATAGTAAATGATAGATATGTATGTTCTTTTGTCGATGAATAGTGTGAAACAAAATAAAATTGTTCATGTATTTCGTTATTTATAGTAATGGATGTTTCATTACTGTCGCATGAGCAAAAAAATAATGTAATTTTGAACAGTCAAACATTTATTATCTTTTGAATTTTCATATATCTTTTATCAATTATTTTTTATTATTTATCACTAATCCTATTAAAATAAGTGAATTTTAACTCTAAAAATTATTACTTACATGACCATCTTTTATAGATAGACACACAATAGTATATATAAATATTATCGTTAAATTTTAGTTAATAAATTGATAAAAAAACTTCATCTATTCACTGTTTAAAAAAGATCAAATTGATATATTTTTTTTCTTTAAAAATTAATTATACTCACTGAAATACGCTATAAAGAAATATTCAGTCACCAAAATAAAAATGAATAAACAATTAAATATTTTTGTCATGATTAAATAATTTAAGCTAATTAACTTTTACACCTCCTCTAAGGACCAAAAGACAAAAGAAAAAAAAAAACCCACCTCCTCTCATCGGAAGAAAAAAAAAATATTAGAACCACACTCACAATATCCACCATGCATTGGTGTGAAGCTTGACCAAAAAAAATTAGGGGTGTCCATGGATCCACATATCCGCGGTGTTTATCCGAATTCGATCCGAAAATTGCGGATATGGATCTGATCCGCAAGACTTTCGGATCGGATCGGATCCGCACACGAATCGAATCGGATTGCGGATTTTGTGTTGGTATCCGCATATCCGTGTATCCGCAAAAGTAAAGAAATAAATAAGTAAATATTCTTTTTATGTTTTATTTTAACTAATAATTATCATATATGTTATATTATTTTAATTTATTATTTAAGAAAAGTATGTTTAATATTATTTTAAGAGTAAACATATTTAAAAGAATAGAAAAAATGAATTTTATTGATATTTTTTTAATAAAAATAAGCTTTTAAAAATATTTTTGTATTTTGCGGATATATCCGATCCGATCCAACCTTGAAAACTACGGATATTGAATCCGATCTGATCTGATGATTTTAATGCGGATCGAATCGAAATTTTGGCCATATCCGATCCGCAGACACCCTGAAAAAACTTGACTTTAGTGCTTTTTTCTTTAAATTTAATTTTTAAGACATTGATTTATTAATGTAAATATTCATTTTCTCAAAACGATATCATTTTAATTGTGGAAAAGAATCGATATGTGTAAAAAAAAGTTAGATAGTTAAAGCCGCTTTGTCAATTATTTTTTTGTTAGGAACCATTGGTCTTTCATGACAATGACTAATTGAATATTCATTAACTTTATTTATATTAGAGGTTTTTAAAATATTCATTGAGAATATAATTCAATTACAATTTGTTTGAAAAAGTAACATAGGATTTGTTATAGAGATGGAAATGAAGTTATGGGTGAAAATTAAAAAAATAATGTGCTTTTAATGCAAATTTTCTTATATAGTAATCATCTACTAATATATTCTATTATATTAATAAGAAAATTAAATTGGAAATATATATCCTTTGGATAAAATAGCTTCAAGATCCCGTCTCTATTTATATCCAATTTATTTTTGTTTACATTCGGTATTGTAAATTTATTCTATTTTATTCAAATCTGTTTTATTCTATTTTTTTTCCTTTCTCTCTCATTCATTATTGTTAATGGTGAAGACGCGCAGAAAACAAGCGCATGCAAAGTCAACAAAGTAGAACCCACTATGTGTAGAAGAAATGACCATTTACTTTGAAGATTTCGTAATGTCTTTAGCGGGAAGCTGTAGTATAAAACTCATATGTAATTGTTTTCGTATAAAATTAATAGCTAAAATTACTAGACGATGAAAAAATGTCCATTAAGTTTGAAGGTTTTGTAACTTGTTAGCTTCGTGAAACTTCTCAAAAAAATTTTTAAATTTATGTTTGTTCCTTTTTAGTATTGTAAAGGGTGAAGTAGTAGCTATTATTGGTCGTAATATTTTATAAAAATATGTAAGAGACAATAAATATCAGTCTAAAATTATTTTTTTTTATATTTATTAGAATAAAACTCTACATCCAAATCATAATCTTAACTAAGTTCAATAAAGTATTTTAAATTCACGCGTGTACGTTCACTGTCGTCGCTTTTTCTTTTTCCAAATTCGTACATGTAGGTTTTTCTTCCTTCCTCCTCCTCCTCATCTTTCCTAATACTGCGTCGTCTTCTTCTTCTTTTTCTTTTTCGTTATCTTACTATTTCGTTATCATCATCACCAACATAATGTGTTTTTGTTGATGATTGAGTTTTTTTACTATTTATCCAATTTAGGTTCATTTAGTTTCGTTTCACTTGAATTTGTCGAACTTGTTCATGTGTGATTGTTTAGTTAGTTTTTGTTCAAATCTGAACATATTTCGGTTCATTTGTGAATTAACTGAGATTCATTTGATGCTGCCGTTAAGTATTGACCACATTTTTTATTCCTTAAGAAATTTTGGTTCATTTCTTAGTTTAATTTAGGTTCATTTGGTTTTGTTTCATTTGAATTTTTCCTCCTCGTCTTTTACTTTGTCTTCTTCTTCTTTTTTATTTTTTTCTTTATTTTCTCCTTATTTCGTTTTCTTAAAATTTTTTTTGATTTACTCTCTTAAGAGAATAAAACCAAGAAACACAAAAAAGAAGGAAGACGAATATGAAGAAGAAAAATGAGAAACACGAAGAAGTAAAAGAAGAAGAAAGAAGAGAAGATAACATTTACATAGTTAGAGTGTATATTCATATTCCATTAATGAAACTAATTTTTATTAGATTTAGACCAACTTTATTTGATTTAATTGTCAACAAAATTTAAATGTATCTTTATATATTAATTATTTTTAAAATAAATACATAATATTAAATATAATAAATATATAATTTTAAATATTATATATATAAAATTATAAATATTAAGTCATATAAGATAATTTTGGATTATTCTTTCTCGAATTAGAGAGAAACATAATTGTATTGATGAAATAATTGATTAAGCGTCAAAATATGTAAAGTAACTTTGACCGAGCAGGAACTTTTCTGTCTTTTTTTTTTCCCTACTTAGAAAAATTAAAGTGAGTTCAAAAGTAATGGCCTTACAAAGAAAGTAAGTTGTTAAAATGTTGCATCATGCATGTACGCGTTATCTTTGATAAAAGATAAACTTACTAGTGTATGGCCTTTACCGTACGATGCACGGATAGGGATACAGACACGGAATATGATACGACACAAAATACATTGACACATAAATTTTAAAATCTTATAAGATATAAAAACACGTATATATCTAAAATATATAATATTTTTTAGATATATAAATTGTAATAATATTTTGATATTTTATTAATATTAAAATATAAATTAATTTTTTTAAATATTTTTAATATTTTATTTTAATTATATCAAGTATTTAGAATATTTTTTGTTTTAATAAATAATAATATATACTATATCTAAATTTATTTCAAGAATATATGTTAAAAATAAGCTTGAATATGCTAACACGTGATGATATTTAGGTGTGTCCAAGTGTATCATAGAAGAATTTTTTTTTTATTAAGACACGGTTGAACACAGTTGACACGCGTGTCGATAAGTGTTGTATCCGAAATATGTCCGACACGCGGACACGACAACTCAGCGAAGTGTCTGTACTTCATAGCCTTGCCTATTTTAAATTTTGTGGTTCTTTTGAGTAATTGTTTATCTTGTTATTATTTCTGTTCTTATAACAGTTCTTATAATATTTAGCTTCTCTGTTTTGTTGGCTTAATATGTTTAAATAGATCATACAAGAATTTAGAGCTGAATATGCATGAAAACTGAAAACTATACTTTATTAGAAGGTGCAAGTATAGTGAAGCAGAGACACTTATATTCATTAAAAACATAATTTACATGCGACATTTCTTACAACTATAGAACAAGTACTTACTATAAATATCAAGAACACATGCATAAAGTAAAATAAAAGTACAACATGAAATCAAATAAAACATAAAAAACACAACAACACAAGACACAAATGTGTTACGCACTTAGATTACAACCAAAAGCCAAAACAGAGTTGCTCTTGCATGGCGATTTGCATGACTCCTCCTTTTGATCCTTTTACCTCCGAAGATGATCACAAGCCCTTGAGGTTTTTCAATTGAGAAAACACAAAATCCCAAGCCAATTCCAAGCACCATTCCAAATGCATATCCTATTGCCACTGGTTTCCAACCAAACCCAAATTTGTCTTCAGCCTTAGAAGATGAATATTGTTGCAAAGGGACATTATTGTTGCATTGAATTGTCAATGGAAGTCCACATAGTCCTATGTTTCCCTTATAGGAATTGTTTGAAAATGTATCAAACTGTTTTCCTCGAGGTATTGATCCCTCAAGATGGTTGCTGGAAAGATTCAAGACTTCAAGAAAAATTAGATTGGTCAATTCAGCAGGAATGTTTCCAGTAAGCATATTTGAGGAGAGATCTAATGACTAAGATTTGTCAAATTTCCCATAGCATGTGGAATAGGACCAATGAGGCTGTTACGTGAAAGGTTGAGGCCTTTGAGTGCTTGAAGCTCACCAAAAACATCTGAAATCTCTCCTTCAAAGTTGTTAGTTGATAAATCAATATTTGCAAAGGCATTTGGAATTTTTATCAAAGTGATACTAACTCCTTTAACTGTTGCAGTCATAGAATTATCATATTCTGGTTCAATGTTGCCTTCTCCTGAACCTGAATCACTTTGAAGATAATAATACAAACTGCTTTGAATCTTCATGGCTTGAAAATTTTGTATGTATGCTTTTGGTAATGAGCCACTAAAGTTATTGCTTGATATGTCAAAAATAATCAAACTTGGAAATGTATTTTCAGATTTCAGTTTAACAATAGAACCATACAACTGATTGCCTTGTAAGACCAATATTTCCAAATTTAATAGATTCTGAAGCCAATTAGGAAATGTATCTTCAAATTGATTATTACCAAGATTCAAATCCATAAGATCTGTGCAACTGGACAAAGATTTCGGCAATAAACCTTCGAACTGGTTGCCATTCAGATTAAGTGTAACAAGATCCTCAAAGGTATCTGGTAAAGTTCCATGAAATTTGTTCATTTGCAGATCCAAATTCCTAAGGGATGAGCTATTGGCAAGGCACTGTGGAAATTTTCCTATGAATCTGTTGTGGGACAAGTTGATAACATTTAGAAAAGTTGCATTACAAAAGAAGGAAGAAATGTCATCATCCATCAAGTTGAAGCTAAGATCAAGGTATTCAAATTGATGCCATGGGAATTGATGACCAATTGATGTGAACATGTTGTGTGAGAGTTTCAAATGGATTAATGAGTGTATATCATGTATCCATTTGGGCACCTTTCCTTCAAGTTTATTATTGGACAACTCAAGATATTTCAACTGTGGAAAATTTCCAGAGAATTTTGAATAACCAATGATATTGTTAGAAAGTAACTGTAGTGCTTGCAAATTGAAAAAAGTGTAATTAACACTTGTTTCAGATTCTAGCAATAATAAACTACAACCTGAAAGGGAAAGATACTCCAAGTTTTGAAGCTTAGAGAAGAGTGGAAAGTGGGTAGTACCACTCCATTTGTTTGAGGACAAGCACAAATGAGAAAGGTTTACAAGATGAAAAATTGATTCTGGAAAGTTTCCTTGGAGCTTATTGTTGCACAAGTCTAAATATTCCAAGGAATAAGATGTGATCTCACCACTTATGGGTCCTATGAACTGATTTTTTGATAAATCCAAAGTTCTCAAAGACTTGAGGGATAAAATTGATGATGGAATTGTCCCATTTAATAAGTTACCTTCTAGGAATAATTCAGTGAGATTTGAAAAGGCTACTCTGTCAGATAATGGCCCTTCAATTTGATTAGAAGAACAATCCAACTGAGAGAGACGAGTTAAGGTAAACAATGAAGATGGCAACTTCCCTTGGAAATTGTTATCATGAAGAGAGAGAGTTTGCAAGTTTGTTAGCCTATCAAACACATTGGGAATTTTTCCACTAAGATTATTCCTTGAAAGAACTAAGTAAACGAGATGCTGAAGGTTTGAAAGTGATGATGGAATTGAACCATTTAAGAAACTGTCCAACAAAATCAAGGAAGTAAGATATGTTAGATTGAAAAATGATGAAGGAATAGGCCCATGAAAATTACATTCTGAAAGATCCAAGATACTAAGAAGAGAAGTATTACAATTCAACTTTGGAACATGAACCTGAATGCCTTGATTAGCACCTAGATTGAGTTTTTGAAGATTTGGTAAACAGAATATATCACTTGTCAAATACCCACTTAATTTAGTATCAACAAGACTAAGAGTAACCAAAGTGGAAGACAAGTTGGCAATCAAAGACAAAGGACCTGGTGTTGGACCAATTGAAGACATGTCTGTTTCATCCAATACAACCTCTCTCAAAGATGTTGTGTTTTGCAGCAGCCTCTTCCAAGTGGTTTCTTTCAAAGATAAAGCAAAATTCCAAGAGAGATAAAGTGATTGTAATTTAGAAAGGTGTGAGATTTGAGAAGGAATATCACCTTTGAAAGCACAATAAGACAAGTTGAGGTGTGTGAGACTCACAAACCCACCAAACTGAGATGGCAATTCAGAACCATAGATAGAATTGTAAGCAAGGCTAAGTGTTTGAAGATGAGTAAGATAGAAAAGAGTGCTGTTAGGATGAATATTACCTACAAGTGCACTACAACTGAGATCAAGGCCAATCACGTGACTAGACACAGAGTGGCACGTGACCCCCATCCATGAACAACAATCTGTTCCATTGTCCCACGTCCTCATCTTTGGATAAATATTGGGACACACGTACTCATAATATGTATTTTCATAAAAGGTAGTGTTTGTAATGAGTTGGGTCTTGAAGTGAAGTAAAGCATAACTTTCATAGGGATGACATGAATGTGAAGATAAACATGTAAAATGGAACATCATAAAAATCAACAACATGAAACAACCCATTGATTATTGATTAAAAGTTTTGCTTATTTTATGTATTTATTGATAAGTCACTCATCAATCAAGATCCATCTATTTATAGATAAATTTTTACCGGAATTACAAGTACCTATGCCAACCTTTAACCATAGATATTCATACCATCCCAATCTATCAATGTCAAGAGTCAAGAGTAGGGCTGGAACTGAGTCAAGCCAGCTCATGAGCCAGCTTGAGCTCGACTCGTTAACAGCTCGATAAGCTAAGCTCATGAGCTGGTAAGCCAAGCTTGAGCCTGAAATTGAGCTCATAAATTAAATGAGCCGAGCTTGAGCTTGAATAAGCTCAGCTCAATAGCTCGTGAGCTGGCTCGATTATATATATATATATTATTATAACAATCTTAATTATTTAATATTTATATTTATTTTTTGCATATAATTTTAATATAGGACATAAATAAAAAATTTATAATTTATTGATAAATAAACAATATATAAAATTGATCTTTTCAAATATTTTTAAAAATATATAAGTTATAATTTATTGATATAAAATTATAGATTATGTATTTATGTTTCTATTATTTGAGCCAGCTCGTGAGCTTTTGGTGAGCCGAACTTGAGTTTAAGAAATAAACTCGATTGTTAATGAGTTGAGCCGTGAGCCAAGCTCAATCTTCGTGAGCCGAGCTTGAGCTTGGTCTAGCTCGGCTCACTTCCAGTCCTAGTCAAATGCTGTTAATGAAAATACTAATTCATTATTTTTAACAATAGGTCCTGGAGACTTTTTGGTTCATCATGCTATTGCTCTGGGTTTACATACAACTACATTGATCTTAGTAAAAGGTGCTTTAGATGCACGCGGTTCCAAGTTAATGCCAGATAAAAAGGATTTCGGTTATAGTTTTCCGTGCGATGGCCCGGGACGAGGGGGTACTTGTGATATTTCGGCATGGGACGCATTTTATTTGGATGTTAAATACTATTGGATGGGTTACTTTTTAAGAGTAAATCAAATTCTAAGTTTTATTCTAACGAGAGACTTAGATATATTTGGTTCTCATATCATAAATTTGTGCTTAACTTCATCAGTACTTAACCATGCACCATGCACGTACGGGGTGGACAAGTTATTAAAGTTAGACTTTAAAATTAGATTCGTTTAATATAAGTGATTTGATCAATTCTAACTAGTGAATTAGAACTACGAGTAATGTTAAATATTTTTCAGTTAATATTAGTTAATTTTTTAAAATTATTTTATTTATATTAAATTTTAAATCTTAAATGATAAATCCTTAATTTTACGCATTCTAAATTATAAATACTAAATTTTACACTTAACGTTAACTAATTAACTAAAAAAATAATTTTTAAATTAATTTTTTATACTTTTTATTGAACTATATATACTTCGGGAGTGCTATCCTTTTATAACTGAGTAGTGGCTGACTTAGTTTTAAAAACTTAATTAATTACTTCACATAAGATATAGATATTATCTTGTATTTGATTATAAAGATTGCCAAATTTATATTCGTAAACAATTTGAAGTTCTAATAATTTCTAGCTAAAAAGAGTTCTTTTTGCACATGAAATGAAATGAGTCTTGTAATATTTAAGGGAAAAACATGCTCCTTCATTCTAAAATAAAAAATTCAACCATATTATATAGTAATACATATTTGATATTTATAATTTTTTTATTAGTTGCTACATAAAAATTGATTATTTAGTTATATCAGATTTGATTATTTTATTATAATATATAATTATTTTAATACTTGAGGATTATTTTGGTAACAAATGTGTAAAATAATATGTATAAATATATATATGATGGCTTATTTTTTGTGTTGATATATAGAGTATTTTTGAAAAGAGTTTATTGAGTGGGAGAGATTTGTATTTTAAAAGAGAGAGTAGTTAAAGGGATAAGACTCCAATACTAGAGACATGAAGGTTAAAAATAAAATACATGAGAAGATAATTTTCCATAATAGAAAGCATTTGAGAATATATTCACCTTTTTTTTTTCCAATAGAAGCTAAAACTAAGGTCAATAATGGAATACACGGAAACTAATGGACATATATAGGAAAAAAGGAAGTCCAAGACAAAAGGGGCACGATCCAGGTCCATGTTAAGAATGGAAACTACATAGCGTCATGGACGGGTTATAATTAATAATAATTCCATTTGATTATTTTTGTTTCTTTGGACAGAATTTTTAACCCTTTTTTTTCTTGGGCTGGAATTTTGATTAGGCTTTCAATGAGTCAAATGAGAAAATAGTTGGAGTGAGGGGCTTATAGCCTTATACACTTTCCTTGTTTTTTCTTTTATTTTTTAGTTGGTTTTATATATTTGTTGTTTGAGTTTAATTTTGATGTACTAAGTAAAATATTTTATACATTTGTATAATCACATTCATCTCTTTCGATGATCATTCACGCGATTAATAAAAATATAATTATTTTTAATAATGTGATGTTATGTGATTGGATGAACGTGTAAAATTAAGTTTTGGATATAATAGTTGTCTTGTTAAAGATATAATTATTTATGTGTTTTTTATTAATTTAAATTTTTGAAAAAAGTATGGTATTAAAATTTTTATGATCGAAAAGTCTAAAATTCAATTCTGGCTAAATCCTAAAAAAAATTTAGCATAAAACAAATTAAAATAATTATACAAAAATTCAAACAAATCTAAAAAAATTGTTATTTAAAGAGAATATTAAAAATATAATTATTAATGAGCAACCTCGTATTAGCTTAAGATTTTATTCCAACCCTTCAACAAAGTAGTCTCAAGTTCATCAATTTTCGGAGAGCAATCTAAAATGCTTTATTCATATTATCACAAAACTAAAATGAAAAAGAAGAAGAAGAAGAAATTTTTTATTTGTAATAAGGAATATAATAATGTGATGATGAAGTTTGTCAATTTCACCCAACCCATCTCATATTTTCTCCCTTATTCCTTGCATGCATACATTGTCTGTTTCAAATCTTTCTTTAATTTTTGCCGATTATTTGTTGAAGTTAAAAAAAAAACTACTAAAATGATATCAAAAGTTTATATTACTAAAAAAATAACTCAAAAATACAAATAACAAATAATTCTAGAAAGAATTAAAAACATGACTGAAATATAGTAATAATTTTAATGTGCTTTTTAATGATAATTTTCTTGTATATTAATTATATATCCACTACTATATTTAATTATATATGTTAATAAGAAAATTAAATTGAAATTATTTTTCAGATCAAACAAAATAAATTGTGTTTTTTTAATATTATTATGGTTACCTATCAATATAGATTAAGATTAATAAATAATACTTATAATATTTTATTTATTTACATTATCTCCCTAATCCTAATAGTCAAGCATGCATTGATCAGGAAAGGGTTGGAAAGATTGTTCATTTGCAGACTTTGTAAGAAGAACGTATTTGGTGGGATGAATTGATGGTATGATATTGTGCTACAACTCTTGCTTGGATTTGGATTTTTTAAAGTTTGAATTTCACTTTAGAGAGTAAAGTGTGATCTCTCACCATTTATTTTATAGGTGAGACCAAGAATAAATATGATAGAAAAACCATTCAAGAATAAAAGATCATGTTTTACCCTCTAAACTACAAATTTAAAATTTAGAGGATCCAAATTCCTCTTGCTTATTGTAGTTGCAGCTGCACTTTCCAACATCTTCTTAGATAGACTTTTGGTAACGTGTTAGTGAAGTTATTACATGATATGTCCAAAATAATTGAATTGGGAAATTGATTTTCGGTTTCCAAACTAATAATTTGCCCATACAAGTTTTTAATTAGACATTACAACATATTTCATGCCTTAAAAAAATAATTTATTTATTTATTTATTTTTATAACAGATGTGTGTTATAAAAGTTTTGGCAATAGAACTATTAATAGGCCAAAGTAATACGGTTTTTACTTCAATTTGGTCATTGGTAATCAGAATAAATAAAAGTTTAATTACTTTGTTGGTACGATCATTTCACTAAATTTATAATTAAGTTTTATTATTTTTTTAATTAAATTTTTATATTATTTTTAATTTTATAATTAAATCTTTTTTATGTCAAAATCATTAAAATTAACAGAAAATTTTTATAAAAAAATATATAATCAAATATATAATTAGGTTGTTAATTTGTGGATAATTAAGAGTATATATTCTGTTATGTTTCCAAGTCCATCACAAATGCATGCAAGTGTGATATATATGTCTTATGCTTTCCCTTTCTCTCAACCAAAAACATTCAAGTTAGAATCTAGCTTTATTGGCAAACCTGCTTCTTACTTTCCTTTTTCCTTGTTCAACTTCTCATCTCTCTGTAATATACTAACATCTCTTTGTATACCAATTAGCTTCTCTGCTTTCAGCTGATGGATTAGTTTATATTAAATAAAGAGATTAGTAAAGATATTGACAAGTGTGTGCTTGGTTAGGAGTTGGGACACTAAACAGTAGAATGAAATGAAAGAGGTGGAAACTAACAAGTAGTGTTGTTGAATTTGCATGAAAACAGAAAAAAAATATAATATATAGGGGAGACAATTATATACTACTTTAAAAACATAATTTACTTGTAACATCATCATATATATGTAGCAACACACTTACAAATTATAAAACTAAGACTTGTAGACATTTAAAAAAAAAAGAAAGAAAATTACAATCTCAAAACAAATAAAATATAAAGACACAACAGCAATAACCAACATCTGAAACAAATTCCCCATGCAACAATGAACTTGAGAGTGGCCCCAAGAAGAAGAAGAAGTTGTGGCCATTAAGAAGTTGTTCTTGCACGCCGATTTCCACGTCTCCTTCTTTTGATTTTTTTGCCTCCAAACATGATCACAAGCCATTGAGGCTTTCCAATTGAGAAAACACAAAATCCCAAGCCAATTCCAAGCACCACTCCACATGCATATCCTATTGCCACTGGTTTCCAACCAAACCCAAATTTGTCTTCAGCCTCAGAAGATGGATATTGTTGCAAAGAGACATTACTGTTGCATTGAATTGACAATGGAAGTCCACATAGGCCCATGTTTCCCTCATAGGAATTGTTTAAAAATGTATCAAACTGTTTTCCTCGAGGTATTGGTCCCACCAGTTGGTTTTGAGAAAGATTCAAGACTTCAAGAAAGTTCAGATTTGTCAATTCAGTAGGAACTTTTCCAGTAAGCATATTTGAGGAGAGATCCAAGGATTCCAAATTTGTCAAATTTCCCAAAGAGTAGGGGATATGACCAACAAGTCTGTTATGTGAAAGGTTGAGGTCTTTGAGTCCTTGAAGCTCTCCAATAACATCTGGAATATCTCCTTCAAATTTGTTTTCTGACATATCTATATTTATAAAGGCTCTTGGAATTTTTGCAAAAGGAGTATTGGCTCCTTTAATTGTTGCAATTACAGAATTATCATATTCTGAAACTATGTCGTACATTCTTTTGTTAGAAACAGTTTCAATGTAATTTCCCAATACACTTTGCATTTCATGATACACAATCTTCATGGCTTGAAAATTTTGTATGTATGCTTTTGGTAACAAGCCGCTAAAGTTATTGCATGATATGTCAAAAATAATCAAACTTGGAAATATGTTTTCAGATTTCAAATTTGCAATCTGACCGTACAAGCTGTTGTCTCGTAAGACTAATATTTCCAAATTTGATAAATTCTGAAGCCAATTGGGAAATGTGTCCTCAAATTGATTGTTACTGAGATCCAAATCCACAAGCCCTGAGCATTTGGACAAAGATTTTGGTAATAGACCTTCGAACTTGTTGCCATTGAGATTGAGTGTATTAAGATCCTGAAAGGTATCTGGCAAAGTACCATGAAGTTTGTTCATTTGTAGATCCAAATTAAGGAATGAGCTATTGGTAAGGCACTGTGGAAATGTTCCTGTCAATCTGTTGTGGGACAAGTTGATAACTTGCAGAGGGGTTGCATTACAAAAGAAAAAAGAAACGTCATCAGCCAGCAAGTTGAAGCTAAGATCAAGGTATTGAAGTTTATACCACGGGAATTGACGACCAATTGATGTGAACATGTTGTGTGAGAGTTTCAGATGAATTAAGGAGTGTATATCATGTATCCATTTGGGCACCTTTCCTTCAAGTTTATTACTGGACAATTCAAGAAATTCCAATTTTGGAAATTTTCCTGAGAACTTTGACCAACCAATGATATTGTTAGAAAGTAACTGTAGTCCTCGCAAATTGAAAAAAGTGTAATTAATACTTGTTTTAGATTCTAGCAATAATGAATTTCAACCTGAAAGAGAAAGATACTCCAATTTTTGGAGCTTAGAAAAGAGTGAGAAGTTGACAGTACTGCTCCAATTGTCTGAGGACAAACCCAATACAGTAAGGTTTACAAGATCATAAATTGATTCTGAAAAGTTTCCTTGAAGCTTATTGTCACACAAGTAGAGATATTCCAAGGAATAAGATTTGATTTGACTGTTTATGTGCCCTGTAAATTGGTTATTTGATAAATCCAAATATCTCAAAGTCTTGAAGGATAAAGGCCACCAAGGAATTGTTCCATTTAACAGGTTGTTATTTAGGATCAATTTGGTAAGATTTGAAAAGGTTGCTTCAAGAGGCAGTGACCCCTCAATTTGATTATAAGAACAATCCAACCGAGAGAGTCGAGTTAAGGTAAACAGTGAAGATGGCAACTTCCCTTGGAAATTATTATCATCAAGAGAGAGAGTTTGCAAGTTGGTTAGCCTATCAAACACATTTGGAATTTGACCACTAAGCTCATTCTGTGAAAGATCCAAGTAAATAAGATGATGAAGGTTTGAAAGTGATGACGGGATTGAACCGTTGAGTTCATTTATCGCCAAATTCAAGGACATGAGGTATGTTAGATTAGAGAATGATGAAGAGATAGGCCCTTGGATATGACAAAGTGCAAGATCGAAGATACTAAGAGAAGTGGTACAACTCAACTCGGAAAGATGGACTGACAATTCATTCCTTGATAGAATGAGGTGTTGAAGATTGGGTAAACAAAGTATGTCATTTGTCAAAGAACCCCTTATTCCGGTAGCCACAAGACTGAGAGTAACCAAAGTGAAAGACAAGTTGGCAATCAAAGACAAAGAATTTAGTGTTGGGCCAATTGAAGGCATATCTATGCCATCCAATACAATCTCTCTCAAAGATGTGTTTTGCAGCAACCTCTTCCAAGTAGTTTCTTCCCACACTAAACCATAATTAAAAGAGAGATCAAGTGATTGTAATTTGGAAAGGTGTGAGATTTGGGAAGGAATATCACCTTCAAACCGACAACTAGATAAATTCAAGTGTGTGAGACTCACAAACCTACCAAACTAAGATGGAAATGGAGAATAATTGAAAGAATTGAAAGCAAGGTTGAGTGTTTGGAGATGAGTAAGATGAAAAAGAGTGCTATTGGGATTCATATTACCTACAAGTGCACCACAACTAAGATCGAGGCCAATCACGTGACCAGACAGAGAGTGGCACGTGACACCCATCCATGAGCAGCAATTTGTCCCATTCCCCCACGTACTCATCTTTGGATAAACATGGGGGCAAAGATCAACATACTCACGATCATCCTCATAAAAGGCAGTGTCAGTAATGAGTTCTGTCTCGAAGTGAAGCAATGCAGAGGTCTCCTCTGGATGGCATGAATG
Organism: Arachis stenosperma; assembly: GCF_014773155.1. Classification (NCBI taxonomy): domain Eukaryota; kingdom Viridiplantae; phylum Streptophyta; class Magnoliopsida; order Fabales; family Fabaceae; genus Arachis; species Arachis stenosperma. The sequence goes on along the minus strand of NC_080383.1, from coordinate 2,240,905 downwards.
AGAAGACAAACATGTCAAAAAGTGGAATAACATAAACATATGCACACACATCACCACTCTAACAAAATACCCCATTGATTATTATTATGCCACACAAGCTAAGTGTTTATGTATTGCCTTTTTTTTACTTAAACTGCAGAATGGTATGCCATTCATCAATCAAGACCCATCTATTTATAGCCATCTAATTATATTGGAATTAATCTTATATATAGACTTTATTATATATTGTTCTCATATCATTAATCTCTGTTTAACTTAAGTACTACTTGACCATATATACACAGGATGGACGACTTAAATTTAGACTTTTAAATAATGGTCATTATATTGACACAATATAATTGACAAACATTTCTTCATATATACACCATTGTTTCATCATTATCAATAGTATAATATGAGTTTAATTAGAGGGTTAATTTTGTCAGTTAACATCAACTATTTTTTAAAAGAATCCCACTAAAGAACTAATAGACTATCTATACAATATGTACAATAGACTATTTATTTGACCCAATATGAGTTAAAAAATAAACATTTAAAATAAGATACTATTAATTTCTCAAACACAATACAAATTTTAAATTTTAAATTCTAAATTCTAATCATCTTAAATCTCTAAAAATTAAAAGTTGAAAAAATAATAAAAATGACTAATATTAATCACTTAAAACTTAATTCCATGTAATTTTTAATATAGTAGTATACGCCAAACACTATTCTAAATAAACCTTTGTTTTTTTCAGCCCTTCAACAACGGCATCCCAAGTCTTCCCCATTCCGCAAGCAATCCATGTAAGATTTGTGGTTAACAACATAATAATGCAAAAATTAATGTCACGGTGGATAGTTTAGAAAAACGTGGTTTGGTTAGTGATGACTGATGAGAATGCATGGGATAATCGAGAAAGAAAGTGAAAACCCGTTAATATTCATTAACAGAGAGTGATCTAACACTATATACATGGTTCAGTATATGTACGTACACTACTTCAATCATGATTAAGTAAATGTTTTTAGCTTATTAGGTCATCATATAATAAATTTGTGTTTATTAACTTCACTACTTAACCATGCACCATGCACGTGCGGAGGGGACAAGTTAAATTTAGACTTTAAAATTAGATTCGTTTAATATAAGTGATTTGATCAAATCTAATAATTAACGAATTTAAACTATATGAGTAATGCATGGTAGATAATTAACCAACATTTTTCAACTAACTAGTGTAGTTATCCGTGCGACATACACGCGATAAAATTGAAATTATAATTTTAAATTTTTTTTAAAAATTAATTTAAATTATAATAATTTGATTAATAAAAAAGTAACATGTTATGTATTATTTTTTTTAATATAGTATTAATTGGATTAATTCTAAAATAGTTATTAATCGGTTTTAATAATTTATTTTTTTCAATAAATCAGACATATATACTGAATGTGATCACAAATAATATAGTAATAGTTAAATTCACCAATAAATATATTAGCTATTATCACACTATAAAACAAATTAAATATAAAAGATATTAGCACTTATAAATCTATAAAATCGTAATGTCTTTGATTCATGCAAGGGTTTACTTATCAAATAAACATAAAATATGAACAAAAAATATTTATAAAATGGACCTAGTATCACTTGAAAGAATCATAGAAAATAATCAACTTACCTTATTATCCATGGGAACCATTTCTATGTAAGTCGTCTTGTTCTTGTCAAATTTAGATGGGACTTTCCATAACCTTATATATTAATTTTGTTAAATAACTCTCTCTCTCTATATTATTGGTAGTTTTTCTTAATATATATATATATATATATATATATATATATATATATATAAATAATTCTATACATATACATAAATAAAAAAATATATATGAATTATATTTTGTTAAACTCTATGTTATCGGTTATTTCGTTTTATATATAAAATTATTTTTTATTCTACAGTTGTGTAATAATTTTTTTATTTTTTATATCCATATATATTCATCAATTCTGGCCCCATTTATACGCATATTAATAGTTTTTTTCTAATAGTGATGTTTTAATTTTTCGTTTTCCTTTTTTTCACGTATCTTTCTTTTTTTTAAATAGTGATATTTTAATATATTTTTTTAAATATATTTTTCTTAATAATTACATTACTAATCTGAAATATAAAATGAGAAAAAAGGTGATATATATATCCAAAAAAAATAAACTTAAAAATTAGAAAAAATAAATTTTATATTAAAAAATATAAAAATAATATATTCAAAAAGAATAGTCGTAAAATATAAATTGAGTCAACAATTTAAATTTCTCTAAAACTAATTTAATCAAATACCAATATTAGAAATAAATTACTTAAATAATATTTAATCTATTCTAGTCCTTAGACACGTATAGATTAGAGTCATTCTCGTAATAACAACTAACTGAAACAACATTGTAAGTTCGAACATTTAGAATTCGTGCAAATTCAAACCATTCCCTTGTTCTTTGAAAATCTTTTGTATCCCTAATAGAGTTGAATCGCAATTCCTTTTATGGAAAAAGAGTTACGGAGGTGGCTTTGATGTGTTGGAGACCAAAATTCGAAAGTCAGTATTTATATTTGAGTGTGACAACCATTAAACTCTAAAGGCCAAATAAAATAGTATCTCTGGTTTTATTCTCATTTAATTTTAAATCAAAAGTAATAATGACTTATTTAATTTAGCATTTATGATAATAAATGAGATGACTATTATATAAGTTATTTAATGTAAATTAGCTTAATTTGCGATTATAATTAATATATGTATTATCCATAAATAGATTATAAAATAATAATTTCGTAACAAAATAATCATTCAATTTGAATTACAATTAATTGATTGATGAAAATTATAATAAATTGTATGATGTTTAAATAATTAACCAAATCAATTAGTTGATATAATTAATTTATTATAATGAATTGAATTTAATGAGTTAAAAAAATAAATCGAAAAATACCATCAGAAACATGCTAGTGATGCCACGACAGTTTTATCATTAAGTGCATAAATTTAATTTTTATATAATAGAATAGATATTTACAGATTATTATATTAAATACAGACTAAAAAAAACACACTAAACAAAATAAAAGCATCAATGATAAAATATAACCTAAAAAATTACATAAATTCAAAAAGAACCTGTGATGAATTATAATAAATCTATATATGAGAAGTAAAAGTAAAATAAATAATTAAAAATAAAGTAAAAAGAACAATTAAAAAAAGTAAAAGAAGATAGAAAAGATAATATGTGAAGTAAAGAAAAAATGTATTGCAATAGAATATTAATATAATTAATTAATACAAAGGATGAAAGAGAAAAATCAAAATACGATCTTATTAAAAAAATTTCAAAAAAAAATTTTAAAAAAGAACTTATTAATCAACTTTTATAAAAATATTACAAAAAATTTAAATTATCTTTAAATAAAATAATAATACCCTTAAGAATTATTAATCAAAATAAATAAAAAAATTAATATAAAATAAAATCATAAAAAAAATATTAGTAAAAATAAGATAAAAAATTTACAAATTACCTGAAATACAAAATAGAGAGAGAAAAGAGATATATAAAATAATAAGATAATAAATTAAATTAATTGATTTTATTTATTTCTTTGTTTTATATATTATTTATTAAATAATTTAATATTAATCTCGATCAAATTAAAAAATAAATTAGTTATAATTAATTTGGTTTAAAGAATCAAACAAAATTTAAAATAATTTGATATTTACTCTAATTAAATTAAATATTTGAAGTTATGATTAATGTAATTTAATGAATCAAATAAAATATTAAATAATAAAATATTTATCCTAATCAAATCAAATTACGTAATTTAATAGTTATAATTAATACAATTGAATGAATCAAACACATTAAATTGAAAAAGTAATTTAGTTAATTTGTGTCTAAAGGATACATTTTAAAAATATTTATTTTCAATAATTTTTATAAAATATTTTTTTATAATTTTTTTAACTTATGGTCTAAAGGCAGAGTTATAATAACCCATTAAAAAGTACTTAATTAGTTAATATAAATAATTAGTATAATTGATTTAGTTTAATAAATCAAAAGAACTAAATGTGAAAAGAAGAGATAAAGAGAAAGTAAAATTATAAAAACGTGTAGCCATTAAAAAGCAATAAAAAGGTCCCTTTTAGTTTTTTATTTATTAATTATTAATTTATTATAATTAATTTCACAACATTTATTATACGTTATTCATTTTACAAATTAATACAATCAATTAATTGATATCAATTATCGATAATTAATTATAATTGATATAACTCATTTCGCTATACTTTCTAAATAAATAATTAAAAATGCACGTCTCAATTTTTTGTTAAAGTAGAATAAAATAAAATACAAAAATTGAGTAGATATAAATCTGAAAATTATAAAATTTTATTAACAACTCAAATAAATTAGTACCATAAAACTAAATTTAATGTATGTATATTTTAAAAATAATTACTGACCTTTTATTATTTTAATTATTAATAATTTAAATAAAATAATACCCTATAACTTATTTTGTTATCTATTTTAAGTAATTACTAACATTATATTTTTCTAATTATTTGCTTGTCTTATTTATCACTTATACTTTCAATCAATTATATTAATAAATAAATAAACTAAATTAACTCCATTTATACTTAGACTATTCAACAATTCAACATAATCTTTTTAATTTGGGATTAACTACTAACGATAGAAAATAAAAAAATTTAGAATAATTCAATATTATGAACATTAATTATTATTGTCAAATAACCTAAAATTATAATGCAATTTATTTTTAAAGAAATAATCAAGTATTATTGTTAATTATGAAATAACCTAAAATCATAATGCATTTTATTTTTAAAGAAACAATTATCCATTAAAATCTATAAATAAAAACTATCGTCAAAATGCTTTGATTAAAAATATGAAGGCTTAGTTATTATTTATTATTAATAATATATAAAAAAGTAAAAATATAATTATCTGCATTTACACCATTAGAAGAATTACCATCATGAATAAAATTTTGTCAAAAAAAGAAGAATAAAATTGCATACATAGTAAATTTAAAAAATAAATATCGTTAAGTAATTATGTTTTTTTAATAAATAGTAAAAAATTAAATATCATTAACTATATTTTTTTCAAAAGTAACCCTTTAAGTTATTATATTTGGTATGGTTTATATGTATATCATTTAAATTGTCATTATTTTTAATTATAATAATCATTTATCTTTAATAATTAATTTTTCATACCTTACAATAATTATCTATAAAAAAATATATATATCCTGAAAAAAATTTTAAATAAATAAATTTATTCCTTTTGCCCTATTTTCACATTAAAAAATTTTTTGTTCTGTTTTTTTTAATTGTTATTATGTTATTAGAATTGTTAAATAATATTAAAAAAATTCTTTAAAAATAGAAATAGCGATGACACCTTGGATAATTAATTCAATAGAATTAAATTTAAACCAATAAGATGATTCAATCAATTATACAAATAATAGCATATTTATAAATATTAATAATAAAAATAGTCTCACTAATATAAATGATCAATACAATAATTATATGAAAAAATAACTAGTTACATAATTGCATAATTTTTAAGATCTTATATAGTTGAATAATCTAATGGACAAATAAAAATATATCTATATGATAATGTCCTAATATTTTAGCATACTATAAATCATATTATAAATCTATATATCATATTATAATTTTAAGTCAACTCTTTAAACACATTATAACATAACATAAACCATCTAAAAAGATACACCAAATTAACGAATATCACATGGATCACAACATACACTCTAAATTGTCACGATATTTCAAATAAAAAGAACATCAATATAGAGAAATCAATGAATATAATTAAAATAAAGAGCAACAAAGAGACACACAAAAAAAATAATAATAAAGAGAATCAATAAAAATATTAACATATAAACCACATACACGAACAATAATGTATATATTAATTGTGAATCATAAAAAAAAGACTATATATATATATAGTATGCGCCTAATAATAAGCAATTAAAATAAATAAAAAATATAAAAAAATGAAATGTTTAAATAAAGATAAAAAAAAAACAAAAAATAAATAAATTTCGAAAATTGTACCTTAAACACGAGAGAGGGGGGAGAGAGAAGAGAGAGCGAATGAGTAAAAAATATTTGATAAATGAAAAATATAAAATGAGAAAATAAAAGGTGATACATATATAAATGAAATATACATTTTTCTTAATAATTACATTACTAATCTGAAATATAAAATGAGAAAGAAAAGGTGATACATATATCCAAGAAAGAAAATAAACTTAAAATAAAAAAAAAGAAATTTTATGTTAAAAAATGTAAAAATAATATATTCAAAAAGAATAGTCGTAATATATAAATTGAGTCAATAATTTAAATTTCTCTAAAACTAATTTAATCAAATACCAACATTAAAAATAAATTAATTAAATAATATTTAATCTATTCTAGTCCTTAGACACGTATAGATTAGAGTCATTCTCGTGACGACAATCAACTGAAACAACATCGTAAGTTCGAACATTTAGAATTTGTGCAAATTCAGATCATTCCCTTGTTCTTTGAAAACCTTCTGTATCCCTAATAGGGTTGAATCACAATTCTTTTTATGGAAAAAGAGTTACGAATGTGGCTTTGATGTGTTGAATCACTATTTATATTTGAGTGTGACACCTATTAAATTCTAAAAGCCAAATAAAATAGTATATTTGATTTTATTCTCATTTAATTCTAAACCAAAAGTAATAATGACTTATTTAATTCAGCATTTATAATAATAAATGAGATGACCATTATATAAGTTATTTAATATAAAGTAGCTTAATTTGCGATTATAATTAACATATGTATTGCCCATAAATAGATTAGGAAATAACATTTTCGTAACAAAATAATCATTCAATTTGAATTATAATTAATTGATTGATAGAAATTATATTAAATTATATGATATTTAAATAATTAACCAAATTAATTAGTTGATATAATTAATTTATTATAATAAATTAAATTCAATGAGTTAAAAGAAATAAATCGAAAAACACCATCACAAACATGCCACGACAGCTTTATCATTAAGTAAAAAAATTTAATTTTTAAATAATAGAATATATATTTACAGATTATTATATTAAACATAGACTTAAAAAAACACACTAAACAAAATAAAAGTATCAATGGTAAAATATAACCTAAAAAATCACTTGAATTAAAAAAGAAGCTGTGATGAATTATAATAAATCTATATATGAGAAGTAATAAAACTAAAATAAATAATTAAAAATAAAGTAAAAAGAGCAATTAAAAAAAGATACAAAAGATAATGTGTGGAGTAGATAAAAAATGTATTGTAATAGAAAATTAGTATAATTATATAATACAAAGGATGAAAGAGAAAAATCAAAATATGATTTTATTAAAAAAATTTCAAAAAAAATATTTAACAAAACCTATTAATCAATTTTTACAAAAATATTACAAAAAAATTAAATTATCTTCAAATAAAATAATAATACTCTTAAGAATTATTAATCAAAATAAATAAAAAAATAATTAATATAAAACAAAATTATAGAAAAATATCAGCAAAATTAAGATAAAAAAATAAAAATAAAAAATTACAAATATTTTATGTGAAGTACAAAATAAAAAAAAGAGAAAAGGGATATATAAAATAATAAGATAATAAATTGAATTAATTGAATTCATTTATTCCATTGCTTTATATATTATTTACTAAATAATTTAATAGTTATCTCGATCAAATTAAATAATAAATTAGTTATAATTAATTTGGTTTAATGAATCAAACAAAATTTAAAATAATTTGATATTTACTCTAATTAAATTAAATATTTGAAGTTATAATTAATGTAATTTAATGAATCAAATAAAATATTAAATAATAAAATATTTATCCTAATCAAATCAAATTACATGATTGATTAGTTATAGTTAATACAATAGAATGAATCAAACACATTAAATTGAAAAATAATTTAGTTAATTTGTGTCTTAAGGACACATTTTAAAAATATTTATTTTTCAATAATTTTTATAAAATATTTTTTATAATATTTTTAACCTATGGTCTAAAGACACAGTTATAATAACTCATTAAAAAGTACTTAATTAGTTAATACAAATAATTAGTATAATTGATTTAGTTCAATAAATTAAAAGAAATAAATGTACAAGGAAGAGATGAACAGAAAGTGAAATTATAAAAATGTGTAGCCATTAAAAAACAATAACAAAGTCCTTTTTAATTTTTTATTTATTAATTATTAATTTATTATAATTAATTTCACAACATTTATTATACGTTATTCATCTTACAAATTAATGCAATCAATTAATTGATATCAATTATCGATAATTAATTATAATTGATATAACTCATTTCGCTATACTTTCTAAATAAATAATTAAAAATGCACCTTAAATTTATTTTGTTTATCTTGAATTCTAGATTTTAAATAAATAAACTCTTAGCTATATACACCTTAAATGATAAACCTTAAACTCTGAAGTTTGTTATTGTTGACTAACTAAATTTTTTTTTTTTTTTGAACTAGTATGTCAACTTCATTCTATCCTTTTATAACTACGTAATGTCTGATTTAACTTTAAAAAACTTAATTAATTACTTCACATCAGATATAGATATTATCTTGTGTTTAATTATAAAAACAATATGAATTTCTAATAATTTCTAGCTAAAAAGTCTTCTTTAATTTTTCACATGAAATGAAATGAGTATTGTTATATTTAAGGAAAAAAAATGCTCCTTTGATTCTAAAATAAAAAATTCAACCATATATATATAAATAAAAAATTCAACCATATATATATATATATATATATATATATATATATATATATAGGTGAATGCTACCCAACCCCCTCTAAAATAACATGTAAGTTACCCTTCATTATGTGTCACATTGTAATTGGTCCTTATCTTAACCATAGTTGGGTTATTTTATAATTTATTATTCTTAAAATATCAAAGCTCCACTCCCGTTAATTGAAACACATTTCACTCCTCCATTCTTTGTTTATCACTTCATCACCTATATTTGGTCCTTCCAAGCACCGTCGCGTTAGTGACAAGAAGAGCTAACGTCATCGCCATGCCCTCCCACACAACCTCTCTTCCCAGTCAGTGCCTCTTTTTGGCGTGAATCACTGCTTACCCACATCATTAATGGTTAATTTGGTTATTAAATTTGTTTATTAAAAAAACATATCTTTATTTAATTACGTGATGGAACATATATTTATATGTAAAATATAATATAATAAAATAAATCTATTCAAAGTATTTAAAAGTATAATTAAAATCATGAACATATAAATATAATAATAAAATTTGTACTCCAAAAAAATAAACATATTTTTTTTATCATACATATATTATTTAAAAATAAATATATTATTAAAATTAATAACAGAAATTTAAAATGATAAAATTCAACTTTTTTACCGTATTTTTTATAGTATTTTTATTTTTTAATTTTTAATTTATTAGTACTTTATTATTTAATTAATAATTAAACAAATTATTTTTATAAAAAATTATTTTTTATATTATATTAGAGAAGAGAACAATATAACAGTTTAAAAAATAAATTATATAAATATTTAAGAGATAAATATAAAATACATATCTAAGTAATGTTTAGTTTGATTATTAAATTTTTTTATTAAAATAAATCTTTATTTAATTACACGATAGAACATATATTCTCCCTTTTTTTTCCAAGGCCTAAAGGACAAATTTAGACAGGGAGAATAGAAGCTAAAACTAAGGTCAATAATGGCATATATACTACATGCATGGAAATTAATGGAATAGGGAAAAAGGAAGTCCAAGACAAAAGGGGCACGATCCAGGTCCATGTTTAGAATGGAAACTACATGGCATGCATTGACGAAAGGGTTGGAAAATTTGTATATTTGAAGACTTTAATTTGTAACAAGAACGTATTTGCTGGGATGAATTGATGGTATGATATTTAATTATTTTTTAATAAATTATTATTTTTACTCATAAAAATTGAAAATGCTGACACATTTATCTATAAAAAAAATATTATTTGTATTCATGAAATATGAATTTTTACTAATAAAACTATCCAAATTCAAAAAAATATTTAAAATTCTTAAATTATTCTCTAATATAATCCATCTTTAACTTCTTCTCTCACTCCACACTACCACTTTTTTATCCCAAACTCTACCATCACTCAAACTCTTCCTCACCACCACTCTTATCTTTAACTACCACCATCACTCAAAATGGCTTCTGCGCCTTCGAGAAACATTCCAAAAACAATGACACTAACTGCTATCTCTAATGTTCCCTTGCTCCGTATCTCCTTATATTTTTTGTCAGAAATTCGATTATCCTGCTGTGTGAAACTCCTCCAATGATACCTATGATTGGCTCTTTTATAGCACGCCTCAGCTTGATCTCATCCACGCCGAGAATTTTGAGTTTGAAGATGACCTGAGACCGTCCAAGAAGCGATTGAACAAGTTCTGGAAATTTTCGAATCTTTTCAAAATCAGATCGAAAAAATTTCGACATTGATAATTGACCCATTAGAAACCGAAAAAGCTTCACTGAATTGAATTTAGAGAACAAAAATAAAAAATGGGTGAAATTGATACCGAAGCAATATTTGCCCTTGATGTAGCCTATGCGGTTGCCTTGGTCATCCTCCTCGACAGTGCCTAGTAGAATGGCGCAGGTTAGCGATAATCCTTTCATGTTCATGGTGTTTGTTGATGTTGCTCAGGACTACGATATTGTTGGAATCAGAATAAAATTTTGGATTGGTAGTTGCAGAGTGAAAATTTTGGAAATCTGAGTGCAATAGCGGAGTAGTGCGATTGGGTAAGAAACTAATGGCAATAGTAAAAGCTAGGCTTTTGGATTTGGAAATGGAGAAGAAGGAATTAGACACCATCAACAATACTATGCTGTTTTTCACCCACTCAAGCTTCCTCTATCTCGTTCTACTGATCCAATTTCACATTTTTATTTATCTATTTACTTTAGTTTACATTCCTGATTGAATTTCTAATTTCTATGATGCAGGACAAATTTGTACTATAGTACACTTGTAGAACACCTGAGTTCAAAATCACAAAGGCTTGCCTCTGGAGATGACAGCGGCTGTTTAGGTCAGGCGGCAGTGGCGAAACCACACCTCTCTGCCGCAGTGTCGTTTTACGCTAACCGGTCCAGGAAGCTTGCAAATTTCGGATGGCGGAAATGATGGTGGTAGTTGAGAATGAGAGTGGTAGTGAAAAAAAATTTGAGTGGTAGTGGGATTTGATATTAGAAAAGTGGTGATGAAGATAAGGATAATTTAGAATTTTTATGTTCTAAAAACCAGACCAGACTGATCGGTTCAACCAAATTAACTAGAAATCGGTCATCTAATCGGTCCAGTTGACTTCTAAAATCGTTCTATAAAAAATTGATAAAAGAATCGGTCAAATCGGTGGTTAACCGATGAACGGAACGAAACGAACCGGATGGGTTTTTTTAGAAGTCCGGTTTTGCCATCCTTATAAAAACGGCGTCTTTTTTTACGCTTAAAAAAAAAAGAAAACGTTCAAAAGGCCTAATCCCTTCGACCCTAACGCCTCTCTCTCCCCTTCCAAGTTCCAACCCTAATTTCCTCAATGAGTTGAAGGCTGAAGCCAGCAGGAACGCCTTCACTCCACCGTCCTTACCACCATTGGCACCGGCAGTGGCCACCAGTCGTTGCCACCATCACCCCTCGAAGCTTCTGTCGCCATTGTCGTTGTCGGGTGATCCGTTTGAAGCTTCTGTCGCCCTCGTCGTCGGAAGGTCGGGTCATAGCTTCTGTCGTCGATCGCCTCTGTCCTGTCGAACATCTCTATACCACTTTAGGTTGTCTCTGCTTTCTCTGCCTCAGTGAGATTTTTAGTGTTTTAATTAATTTTTTTGATAAACTCATAATGATATGAATTGCTGGCTTGCTGGAGTTGCTGCAGAGTTCTTCAGTTTTCAATTAATATTGTTTATTCTATTAATTATATAAATCACTGGCTTGCTGGAGTTGCTGTAGAGTTCTTTAATTTTTCAATTAATTTTTTTATTCTGTTAATTCTGTTACAGAATTGCTGTAATGCTAAATGCTAAATAGAATTTTAAAATCATTTTTCAAAATATTACTTCTATCTCGTTCATGTCAACTTTGGTTCCTGTTTTCAATGTTGTTGGCGAATAATATACTACAAATAAAATGACATCAATGCAACTTCTATGTTTACTTACTAGATATAAGTGAGAAATAAAAAAATAGGAAGTATCCAATTGAAATTTTAAATTTCAGTTTATTGTTTTTAACTATGATAAACTTTTAGGGTTTGTTTGATAAACTCTCTTTATGTATTTTGATTTTTATTAGTCATGAATGTTGATGTTTAAAGTTGTTTGTGAATTTTTAATAAATAATTTATTATGTAAAATTATAAAATTTTAAATTTTTATCATGTTAAAAATTATTGAATTTTAATATTTAAAAGTATATATATTAAATTTTTGATATTTTTATTTTATATTTAATTAAACCGGTTAGATCTCAATTAAATTTTTAAACTATTGAACCCGTTATTTTATTAATTTATTGACCGATTCGGTTCTCGCAACCTTGGTTTGAGATGGACTAGTATTTTTTTTTTCGGTTCGGAGCAAGGTGTTAGTCACTTTTCTTTTGAGTTGAAATGTGTTAAACCTGTTTGGTTAATTACTTGTTATGTTTTTATTTTCAAAATAGATATTAACACCAATAAAAATAATGAAAAAAATAGCGAAAAATAATGATCGGATACTTGCGAACTCTGAGTTTCTGATAGTATTGTCATCTCTTTAATAACCAAGAGAGTGAGGGATTTTTTCCAATCCCTCGTAATGATATTAGAAGGGTAACTTAAAAAAAAAAAATAGAAAATAGAAACATTGCGTATATAATATAAGCGGCATGACACTTCAATTGTGTATTTGTGTTCACATTCTTCATTAAATAATGCTAAAATGCTATGTGAAAAATAATAAAAAGGCTCGAACTCCAAGCTTAAATCTCGTAATCCTATATATTCCTATTATAAATTGATATTATTATTATTATTATTATTATTATTATTATTATTATTATTATTATTATTGTAAAAATAAAATATTTTTTTACTTATGTGACAGTTAATGTCCCTTTCATCCATCTTGTGATCATTTCAAGTGCAGCTTCTGGTTGATCCATTGGTACCAGGTGCCCAGCTTCATTTACCTGTTTTGTTTATTAATCTTGTTAGAGTGAAATTGAATAATTAAATTAACCAAGTAATTAATTATTAATACAGCCTTACTAAACACAAACCTTAAGGAAAGCAAGTGGGCCGTAGCTTTTTAGTGAACCGGCTTGTGAACCGTTGACCACAAATTGGATTGTAGGAGATGCTCCAAATTGTTCTTGACCTGACCATTTCATGGCATGAACCCACCTTGAATTCCCTGCTCAATGAAAGAAAAAGTGACTTGTAAATATCTAAAAGTGTGTATTAATCGAAATCGAGTTTAAGGTTTAGGGTTTAGAATTTAGTGAAATAGTAATGTATTTTGAAACAAATAAGAAGAATAACACACTTTAAAAAAGTACCTGATATTAGGAGTGACAAATAAATTAGCATATTTTAATTTTTTTTATAATTTTACAAAAAAAAAAAGTTGTCCTAATTAACAATTTGCTCTTTTAAATTTGAACCATTAATATAAATATAATAAATATACAAAAAGTTAAAATTTATTTAATTAACAAACAATAATTCTTACTTAGTAACAAATGATTAATAAAGACGAGACATGTATGTTGATACCAACTACAATAATATTAAGGGTTATGTTAGGTAATTAATGATTTTTTTAAACAACATAAACAACCACCAATTAAATAAAAATACACTATACTTTTAAATTATCCACCTAAATCTTGATATTAGAATAACCATCCGTACACCTAGTGAAATAAACATCTGATATATCTATTATTCACATTGTTTAGTATTTTTATTGTTTACCTATACCTTTCCTAATATTAAATATAAAATAGTTCATATTCATAAAAAAATTACAATAAGACATTTCAAAGATTTGAAAACATTCACCAAAGTAACAGAATAATTGCATAAAGGGGCTTACCAAGCCAATTGCAAATGAGATGTTCTTCACCAGCATACACAAGCAATCTAATACCATCTTCAAGAAGATTTGGAATATCAACTTCCAAGTTCTTCATCCAATCCCCTTTCATAGCGTAATACACTGTCTTACTACATGAAACAAACTCCAACTTCCCAACACCTAAAGCTTCCCTCACTTTTTCTTGGTTCAAAAATTTCTCTATGCTCGATAAATCATAGCACATATTCACTTCACATTTCTTTCTGATGTCGTAATACTGCAATATAAACATATATAATATAAAATTTAATCTTTTTATCAGTCTATCAAATTTAAATTCATGTAAATATTATATATATATATTTTTGTTTCCTACGTTAATATTGCCGGTGATGGATAGGATACTATCGAATATACTTTCACATTTACCATAGGCTGTCACACATGCTTTTTCACCTTCTTTGGCTACAAAATTCAACACAATAATAATAGTGTGTTAATATTAAACAAATTAAACCTAATATATATTGATGCGTGTCACTCTATTATATATATAAAAAAAATTAAATAACAATATGCATGAAATAATTAATAATACCGCAAGTTTGAATGGCTTGTTCACACGGTGGGATCAACTTATTGATACTTTGATGTTCATCTTTTGTAATTAATTGATTGTCTAATGCATAATCAGTGTATGCTTTGTATTGAATTCCAGGATTAGTTAATCCATTACCAATAGCAAAACCCTGTAATTAATTATATAATTACGACCTATAGGATCAAATTAAATCAAACAATACAACCGTGACAATAAATAAATAAATAAATAAATAAATCAAGACCTTAAAATTTATATGAATTCCTTCTTGATTTTTGTTTCCTTGATGAACTCGAGATGCTAAAGCTGGAATGTAATGTCCAGCATATGATTCTCCAGTGATATAGAAGTCATTATTCACAAACTCCGAGTGCTCTTTGAAAAATGCCTACCATTATCAATAATAGTAAAAAGAAAAAAAATAATGGATTTTAATTTGTATTTTATGTACGACATATATAGTTATTAAAAATAATTATTTTTGAAAGAATTATTACCTGCAAGAAGTCGTACAAATCATTGCTAACACCATTCTCATCATGGCGAATGTCAGAGTCATCAGAAGTGTAACTAAAACCTGTCCCAGTGGGTTGGTCAACAAATAGAATATTTGATGCCTGAAAATATAATATTATTATATATTTAACTTTAATTAGTTAATGAAATGAAATTATTCCCACAAGTAAACATAGTTGGTGTAACGGCTTTGATTTAACTAAAGTGGGTTGTCTATGACTTTACATTTATGAAAATGAAGCATAATAATATCATAACATTTGTAGCAATTATATAATATGAGAGAGGATAATAATCTATACAATTAATGGAGTAATTAATTATTATTATTAGTACCTTGTCCCAACCATAATCATTCCATACAAGTGAGAGGTTATTAGTAATTTTGAAAGGACCATTTTCATAGAACAATGCAAGTTCACTGCCACACCCTGGTCCTCCAGTCAACCATATCACAACTGGGTCATCTTTATTGTTCCGAGATTCAAAGAAAAAATAGAACATCCTACAAAAAAAAATCATACAAATACAATAATAATTAATTAATACAATAATAATAATTTTTTTAATTTATTAAAAATATTAATTAATGGTGACCCTAGATAACCTTGTACATGACGCATCCACAAACACTTTACGTGTAGGACAATGTGACATAGTAGTGGCTTCGAAAATATCACATTCATACATCTAAATTTATATAATTGATTAAAAAATATATAAAACTAACCACATGTATATGTCTATCATTGTGCAAAAAGAATGAAAAGGGTGATGTATAGTAACAATTATTGTTTGACCTTAATCATCACAGCGTAAACAATTTTCTAGTTGACATATTATTACTTTAATTTATCACATGACCCTTATATTATATATATAAATAGTAATTGATGAGAAATAGTAGTAGTCAACTATGTTAGATGAGCCTTTTTAACCAAAATATATATCCTCTTTTATTGAAACTTCAATACAAACCTCGTTTAAACTTTCCACATTAACCTTAATATACCAAAATACAATTATGTGAATTTATAACAATATATAATGGCAATATATGAGTTTATTGTTCAAAATTTCTTTTTAGTATTATCCTTTTTAATTAATTTATCCACTTAACGTCAGTTATTTATCTCTGAAAAACTTAAAATCTTTTTAGTTGCTTTTAATCCAATTTATCTTTTTTGTTAACGATATCACAAAAATGAACACATATCTAAAATTATTGACCTTCAATATTTTGATTATTATTATTATTATATATTTTTTCATTTAGATCTATGTTTTGATCATTATTATTATATTTTTTTTTTTTACTTTTAGTAGCTATGATTTATATAATAAATCACTTCATTTTTGGTAGAATTTAAAAATACATTCATCTCATGTCAATAATATATTTGCTTTTTAAACTTGCTCCTTTTGGCTATGCTGGTTTTGGTTGTATCATTCGCAATTCTGACGGATGTTGGTTGAAAGGTTGCACTGAAAAAGTCAAAGTGTGCAGTGTTTTTTTTGCTGAATTATATGCAATTTGGAGAGGTTTACTTCTTGCTTGGGATAGTGGATTTCGTGATGTTATTTGTGAAACATACTGTTTAGAAGTTCTTTTCTTGGTAAACCAAATAATGCTTGGTAGGGATATTCCGGAATAGGATTTGGCAAAGTATATACAGGAGGTTATGAATTGGAATTGGAGAGTCCATGTTCTTTTAATTCAGAGAAATACAAATACTATTGCAGATTGTAGGGCTAAAGCAGCTACTTCTGGCGCGAACATTCACTCGAATTGGAGTCAACCATGGAGTGAGTTTCAACATCTAATAGATTTAGATATGAACCTAGCCAATTAATTTGGTTTTGTCTCTATTTTTTTTCTTTCTTTTCTGTTTAGTAAAAAAAACATTCAGATACTCATAATAATAGTAGAATTAGTCCAAATCAAAATAATAGATAGAACGGTAATAATATTAGTGGGTATAAATTTACACTATTAATTTAATATGTGATTTTTTTTATTATAGTACTATTTTAATGTACTCTAAATTTTTATTATGTATTTATAATTTTGATGAAAATCATTCTTAGAAAAAATATTAATCTTATTTCTTAATTTTTTTTGTCCAAACAATATTAAATCATTTATATTAAAATATTTAGATAATTCAAAAAATAGTATTTATATGTTAATAATATGTTTTTTAGATATTCAAGTATTAAAATTGGCCCAAATAATATACTGAATGATGATAACATTAGTTAGTTCACTTAGTTGTGTATCTATAACAATATATAATGGCAAAATCTGTTTTGGTGTCAACATTTTTTTTCAATTTTGCCCTTTCTAATCATCTATCCCACAAAAAACTTTCACTACTTCACCTCCTCTTTTATCACATACATTTACATTCTCTCTTATCTCATTCATTCACATTCACAGAACTTTATAATTATCTCTTTCTTCTCTTGCCATCTCTCATATCAGATTACTGTTACTGCATAATAGAAAAAAAATTTTCTTTTCTTATCCATCTTCTCTTGCATCCTTCTCATTTCACTTAATTATAACGTAAAACTAATATAATTTATATTTCCGTTGTCAAATATTCATAATAACAGCGAAACTGTGTCCAAATAACAGACTGAATAATGATAATATGGGTAGAAATTCTGTATATTTATTTAATTTAATAATATATTTTTTCTTAAGTTTTGATTCAATAAATCTTTAATTATTGTCCTAAATAATATTGTTATAATTATTATATTATGTTAATGTACTTTAAATTTATAATAATATATAACGACAATATCAAAAAATTTTGGTGTCTAAATGTAAGTTTTAATATTATTTTTAAAGAGAGGGATTTATTATTAAAAAGAATTCTCCTGTACAAACGTCAAGTTACTCTAAATAATTTTTTTTTATCTATTTTAAACAGCAACTTCATTAATATTGTTGCAGATTTTTAAAGAATAAAAGTAAAATAGTTTAAATAGGATAATTTTTTTAAATAAATATAAAAAATAATTTTTTTCTTTAAATTATTATTATTATTATCATATTATTTTAACATATTCTTGGTATTTACTAATTTACACAATATATAATGACAATTGATGTCTAAATTTAAGTTCTAATATTATTCCTTAAGAAATGTTTATTATTAAAATTTTTTTTCATCAGTTACGTTAAATAAAAAAATTTCATTCTACCTATTTTTTCACACTAATTTCATTAAGATTTTCTTATTGGATATAGATTATTATTGTTGCAGATTTTTTTATTTGGATATATTTTTAAGGAATAAAAATAAAATAGTTCAACAGAGTTTATTTTTTTAAAAATAAATTTACGTAAAATACTTTTTCTCTTCAAATTGTTATCTTATTCTTTTAATATATTCTAGGTACCTACACAATATATAATGTCAATCGGCGTCTAAATTTAAGTTTTAATATTACCCGAATAAAAGAACTTTCACATATTTTTTCCAGCAACTTTATTAAGAGTTTTCTATTGGATGTAAATTATTTATGTGATTTTTTTTTATTTTGGATATACTTTTAAAAGAATAAAAGTAAAATAGCTTAACAGGACAATTTATTTTAAAATTACGCAGAATAATTTTTGTACCAATATATCGGAATTCATTGTACATATAATTTATTCTTCTAAAAATTAGATGATTGAAAAACTATTAATTATAGAAGAAGTCTATTTTTTGACTATAGAAATACATATAATTTACTCTTGAATGTAATCAAAATATATATATATTTAATTTTTTAAATTTTACATTAATTATTAAAATCATGATATAATAAATGTACTCTTATAAAAAATTAAAAATAACTTCATAACTATTTTTTTATCTTGGAAGGAAACATGACTTAATAAATATAAAGTCTAATTTAAACAACTATAGATAAGTAAATTAATTAATAAAAAATGACATAAAATTTAACTTTTTTGTTATTTGGTACAAAAATAAATATAATAAAATAAATCACTATTCTCATATATAATGACATAAAATTTAACATTATTCTTTTCTAGAGCCATCTATTTTTTTAGTTTTTATCCTTATATTATTTTTATGCTTTATTTTAATTTTATTAAACAAAAAAATGTTAATGTCATTTAATTTTAATTTTTAATTTTTATCACAAATAAAAATATGTGACTTTGTATGCATTAGATAATAAAAAAAACTCATAATAGAAAAAGTTAAATTTACTTTTTCGTTACATTTATAGGAGTGTAGATAGATGATTCACATAAGAGTTATGAGATTTTTTTTACTTTATTTTTAAAGTAGTATTCACTTCTGAGTGTAATAATTATGAACTAATACATGCACGGTGGTAACTAATTGTGATTGGAGAGAAGATAAAAAGAGAATAAAAAATCGAGGAAGGAAGAGAGAATAAGTCAATATAAGAGTAGTAGTGAGGTATACGTAAATAGATAATGGTAAGAAAAAAGAATAATAAAAATAAAAATTAAAAATTATAAAAGAATAATAAAACTAAAGATAATTTAAAATGTTGAATATAAAATTATAAGAAATAAATTTTTGTAGCTATTAAAATTATGTGAAAGAAAGAGTGATTTAAATATAAATTTTTATATCTGCTTTAAATTAAATATAATTGAGAAATAAATAAATTTATAAATATTTATAAATTTTTATCTTCATTGGTACACATAGTAACAACGTAATGATTTTAGTATTATACCTAAATTAATTTAAATTTAATTATTCTATATATTAAAAAATTAAATAACTTATAAATTTTATATTTAATTATTTTATATAAAATTTTTGAATGCTTGATATCTTAATTTTTTTTAAAATGATAAAATATGACTTTAATAAATCAAATAAGAAAATAATTCTTTTAATAAATCTTTAACAAATCAAAAGTTAACACAATGGATATGTATGGATCAAAGTGATAAACAAAAATGAGAGTTGCGATAATGATACAATGGTAATTGATTGTGGTTGGAGTTAATAAAAGAAGAAAACAAGGAAGGAGAATGAAACAAGGCAAATAATTATAAGAGAAAATGATAAGATGTATAATAAAATTAATATGATGAGATGATATAATCAAAATAAAAATTAATCATTTTAAAATAATAATAAAATTAAAAATAATTAAAGATATTTAATATAAAATTAAAGAAATAATTTTTTATCTATTAAAATTATGTATAAAAAAAAGTGTTTTGAATATAAATTTTTAAATTTACTTCAAATGAAATAAGATTGACAAAATAAATAAATTTAATATATAAATAATATTAGTAAATCTTTATCTTGATTTTGTTACACATAATAACAAATTTTTTTTATTTTTAAATTTAAATTTATTTATTTAATACTTTCTACATATATTAAATAATTTAAAATATTTTATTTTTTAATTATTAATAATAAATTTATAATTTTAAAAATAAAAATATAAAAATATTTTTTTAACTCAATAGAAAAACGACAGTGCCTGTTGAGCCGCTAGTAAAACATAATATCAAAACTCTATCAAATGATTATCAGAATTACTCTAATGTGCCATTGTTATTCCAACTTTAATAAACAATAACTATATATACCTAAAGGTTTTTACTATATTTATTATGAATTTAATTTTATTATTTTATACACTGACTGACAGTGTTAAATATTTAATAAAATTGTTCAATTATATATGTTTTTTGAATAATCATTCACATAATAATAGTTAATATAAAAAATAGTTATTTTTATTGATATATCCTTGTATAATTAGATGTACATGTAAAACTGTTTTACATTAAAAGTTAATAAAAATTAAAATAAATTGAATTTACCTTGCAGCTTTGGTGTGAATAAGAGCATAATATCCAGCGTGGTGACCAAGATCATCAACAGAAGGATGATCAGAATCAGCAATAGAAAGAAATGAGAAGTTCTTCTCAACAATTTTTCCGGGGACAAATACATTTTCGTCCTCATCATCACCTACTCCTCCTCTTATGATATTAGCTGGCTTTGTCGGAAACAGATTAAGGCTTCTTATGAGCCTTTCTGCTCGAGAGACATGATGAAGATCATTACTATTATTGATAGATGATGGAGAAGTTCTTATTGCATAGGATAGAGTAGTAGAACACGAAAAGATGAAGAAAAAAAAGAACAGGAAGAAGAGAAAAGGGTGAGAGATTATTTTGTTGAGGGTTAGTGATGGTGATGCCATGTTGCTTGCTTTTTGAAAAATGTGTGAGGATATTGTTCTGAATTTATAGCATTTGGTTATGCTAATTAACTATGACAATTAATGTCAAGGGTTATATTTTTTATATTTAATATTATTTAATTATTATAATGATAATTAAATATAACAATATAATAATTAAAAAATAAAATAAGATCTTTTATATTTATTTTTGACTAATTTTTAAAATTTAAAATTTAAATTATCCGAAAAAATTGAATTTCAACTATGTCAGATTTGATTATTATATATAATAACATATTTAGTTATTCTAGTTAGGGTTAACCACCAATTATGCTCCCGGATTTTGTAAACGCTGACAATAATGCCCCCCACTTTTATTATCGATAAAAATATCGTTGGATAATTTTAAAATGTGCACCAAATGCCCATCTGGCAAGTGATGCCTTCTCCGTTGACGGAAGTGTGTGATGTGACAAACAGAAAAGCTTGTGTGGCAAATGAAAAGCTTACCTAGATCCATTCCCAAATTTCCTAATTCAATAACCCTAATTCCTAATTAATAACCTAATTTCAACTAATGTATTAAAAAGTTAAAAGATTTTAACACTGTGAAAGAGGGTCAAAAAGAGTAAAAGAGTTAACACTAGAGTCATAGTAGCCTCTCCATCTTCTCCTCTTCAAGCAACTGTTCAAGACCATAGTCAGTCCATCGTCGCCGCAACGCTGGTTTGGAGGGACATTGTCGCATGTTGGTGGTTGTTCATCTGACAAGGTACGCGTAATATCTTTGCCTCTTTTCCATTAGGAACTTTGTGTTCGTTCATGTTGTTGTGGCTATATGGTCTTTGATGAAAAAAAAATGGCAACTAAGTATGTGACAATTTGGATTTCTGGGCATTAAAATTTTGTCACTTGATGCATGCGTTGTTTGCTGTATTACATTGGTTTAGGGTTTAGTCAGGGTATTTTTTTTCTGTTTTGGATGAACAATTTTAGTAGTTGATTGGTGCTGTACTAGTATTAAAATGTGTATTTTTTCTGCTTGAAATTTCAGATGTCAGCACTCATAACATTTGTGATGCACCACATGGGTAGGTTAAAAAGCAATCAAAAGGGTAGAATATAATATTCTGGGGGTACTGTTAGCAACATTGACAAGATATGTGTGGATACTTGTAATTTATTTCTGGTAGAAGGGTTGTTTCTCGATTTAGGTTACACAGGGTTTAAGGATGTTCATTGGTTGGAGCCCAATTTTGACTTATCAAATGGTTTAAGGCCGCTTAAGAGGGATGCTGATGTTGTTAGTATGTGTGATGCTGCTATGAAAAATGGTAACAGGGTTCACTTGTATTTTGAGCATCCTGTTCTACAAAATTCTGAGTACGTAGATGAAGTCAAAGTATCTGATGATGAGGTAGAAGTTGTAGAGATAGACGATGAGGATGTGTGTTGTGATGAAGAAAGGCAGGGAGAAGATGAGGTGATGGAAGATCAGTACAATGGTAATGGAGAAGTGGGTCATGACAAGGGTAATGTTGATTCTGAGGTGCATGATGAAAACAACAATAGTGTTAAGACCACTAATGTACTACTGACGAATGGATTTTTGACGGTTTAGAATTTCTCAAATAAAATCTCGTCGAAGTATAGTTTCTAAACCAAGCAATAATCCTTTCATACAAAAAGTTGTTTGTCACTAGTACAAACCCCTAAATTTATAAACCGAAGTATTGGACCTCGGGTCGTTCTCCCTAGAATTTACAATAAAGTGTCTTGTTATTGGTTGTGAGTTATTTTGGGGTTTTGGATAAGAGGCATGAAAAGTAAATGGTAATGAAAATAAACTAACAACTAACAAAGCTCTTGGCAAGATGTGAGAACTAGAAGTCCTATCCTAGTTATCCTTCTCAATTGTGATGGGAATTGTGTATTGCTCCCACTTAGTCAACCTCTAACCATGGAGGAAAGTCAAGTGGATGAATCAATTTGATTCCTCAAGTCCTAATCAACTCCTAAAGGAAAGACTAGTTTTAGAGGCATTCAAATCAATTAGCAACTTCTAATTATCAACCAACGAAAGAATTAGATAACTCAAGAGTCACTAATTACTCTACCAAAGCCAAGAGGAACAAAACCTACACTAAAATCCAACCAAGCATTTCATCAAACACTTGGAAGGCACAAAAGAAAAGCAAAGCAAATTGACAACAAGAATAGAATCTAACAACAGTTATTGAAAGGAATTAACAACAACAATCAAAAGAAACACATTTATTATGAATTACCTTTATTGAATTGAAAGAGAGTAAAAGGAACAATATTAGATCTATAACAAAATACAAGAACAACATAAAGAAAATTGCAATAAAAGAATGGAAGAAAAATGAATGTAATTACAAGAGATTGAGATGTAGAAGTAGGAGAACATGAATCTAAATCTAGATCTAAGAACTAAACCTAAGCCTAATTCTAGAGAGAAGGGAGAGCTTCTCTCTCTAAAACTCTAAAACTAATCCTCTAACTAAAACTAATGACTAGAAAGTGATCATTGGTCCAAAAGTGATGCCTTCCCCTTAATCATTCATCCTTTTATTCCTTTCCCTTAGCAATTTGGCGCCAAAAATGGGTTCAGAACCCTCTCAAATCGCCAGGCACGTGTTGCATTAGTGAGGTCATGTGCCATCATCGGCGCGTGCGCGCACGGTACGCGTGCGCGTCCTTGGCCTGTTTCGCAATATGCGCGCGAGCGCCTTGTGCGCGTGCGCGTGCATGGCTGATTTTGCTTCTTTGACTTTTAATTCTTCTCTCCACTTGTATGCTTCCTTCCTTGCTTCTTTTGATCCATGCCTAGCCTATTTCATCCTGAGATTACTAACAAACACATCAAGGCATCTTATGGAATCAAAGAGGAAATATAATTCATCAAAATAAGGCTTAAAAAAGCATGTTTTTACACTTAAGCACAAATAAGGGAGAGATAACAAAACCATGCTAATTCCTAGGCTAAATGTGACAAAAGGTTATCAAAATGCTCTGAATTCAATACAAAACAAACCGTCAAATTGGGGTTTGTCAACTACCAACTGAGGCACCCCAAGTTGAGGGAGATCAAACTGCTGGACATGAAACCAATGAGGAGCAAAATTGGGAGAGCCAAGAAGCAGTAGTTGGTGACTCAACCACCGAGAATGTCGGTAGATATAGTAGAAAGAGAATTAGAAAGAAACATGCAAGGCCACCACCATCGGATACCACCAAAGTAGTAGGGGAACCACCAGCTGAAGAAGCTAGAGGAGAAGCAAAATCTGCACAGAATGTGTCAAATGAAGATGTGAATCCACATGTTGAACCTGCAGTAGAAGGTAACTTCATTTAGAAAATAATGCAATTTAGGTTTCATAGAAATACTAAGCTGCGATGTTGTTAACAACGAATTATTTTATTTTATGTTATTGTAGAAGAGAATCATAATGAGGAGGGAGACAGTAATTTAAGATAATCAGGAAGAAGGAAGAGACACTCAAGGCCACAACCATCAGGTTAGAGAATTATTCCTCCTAGGGACAATGAGGCCCCAACAGTGATTGTGCCTGTACATGAGGGTAATGCTGATGGAGTTGATAATGGTGGAGAAAATGAGTTCCAGTACAAGTCTGAGGATCTTCACAATTTACCTATATCAGATGATGAAAACGGGGTTCCGGTATTTTCACAACACAATCCTTAAGCACGCTTCGGCCAAGTTAGACTCGAGCTGGGCATGGAGTTTGCAACGATGCAAGAGTTCAAGGATGCTGTTAAGAAGTTTAACATCCAAATGGGGAGGGAAGTGTTCTTTTTAAAGGTGGAGCCTTTAAGATGCAGAGTTATTTGTTATAATCAGGACTGTCCGTGGGAGGTGTACTGTTCAAGGAGAAATTTCCCACCAAGTTTTCAAATCAAGACGCTAGTTGATAAGCACATATGTCCAAGGAGTAAAAAATCTAGATCAGTAACCTGTAAATGGGTGGCTGGAGAATTAGTTAACAAGCTTAGAATTTCTCCTAATTTGATACAAAGGGAGGCAGAAGAGTGGTTCAAGGTAGAATATGACATAAGTGTAGGTGAGCGAATGATGTATAGGGTAATGGAGATGGCAAAGGACATACATCATTGAGGGGACGGAGAAGGAACAGTATGGGAAGCTACGCAATTATTTATCAGAGATGCTTAAGGCTAATCCTGGTTCTACATGTACTATGAGTACACATCCACAGTTAGAGGGTTTGCTTAAGTTCAGAAGTTTATATATATGCTTAGCGGTATGTAAGAGAGGATTTAAATATGGTTGTAAGCCTTTCATTTGTCTTGATGGAACCTTTCTTAAAGGGCATTTTGGGGGTCAACTACTCACAACTGTAGGACAAGACGCGAATAATAATCTATTTCCTATAGCATATGCTGTGGTTGATGCTGAAACGAAGAAAAATTGGAAATGGTTCTTGCATTTACTTCATGAAGATATCGGGGATTACAAGGAATTTGGGTGGAACTTCATGAGTGACAAGCAAAAGGTAATTTATAAATCTTGTCCAACTTACTTATTTGTATTTATGCACCGATGTTGTACTGTTGAATGTTGTACTATTGAATGTTGGGTTTTCGTCATGTGGTTTAGGGACTGGTTCTAGCACTCCAAGAAGTCATGCCAAAAGTTTTACATAGATTTTGTGTGATGCACATGTGGCAGAACTTGAACAAGAGATGGAAGGACAAAGAGTTAAAAGGAGCTCTGTGACAGTGTGCTCGGGCAATGATAGATTTGAAATTCAAGAATGCAATGACATATGTCAAGCGGATCAATGTAGGAGCTTGGGAGTACCTGTCAAGTTATGAACAATCATCATGGTCGAAATTAGGATTTTCTGAATGGCCTAAAGTGGATAATGTTACCAACAACAATGCTAAATCATTTAATACAACAATAGTGGGCATGAGAGGAAAAAGTATCCTAACAATGCTAGAAGAGATGAGGTTCTACATCATGAGGGTTATGGCACAGCACAAAGACGCTTTATCATCATACACAGGAAAGCTGGCACCTATTCAGATGAGTAGGCTGGAAAAAGAGAAAAAAGAGGGTAATTACTGGGAGGCCCAGTGGGTTGGGGACGATGAGCATAACTTATTTGAGGTGAGGAGACATGGACACAGGGTTACTGTTAACACTCTAGAAAGAACATGTACCTGCAGAAAGTGGCAACTGACTGGATTGCCCTGTTGTCATGGAGTGGCTGCTATCCAAAGGAAGAATCACCGGCCTGAAGACTATGTGCATCACTGGTTGTGTATGGAGCACTACAACAGGGCATATCAGTTCCACATTCACTCTGTACCCAGTGAAGAGTATTGGAGTGACTATGAAGGTTATCCTTGTCTACCTTATAAAAAAGAGAGCACGTCATGAATCTAAGCGTCAAGGTAATAGCCAATACAAAATGTCGCAAAAGTATGGTCAAACTACTTGTAATTGGTGCAAAAAGGTAAACACCTCACTTGATATTAACCCATTGGTTTTGTAATCTAAATTAGTGTATACATGACTTGTTAAATTTGTATTCTAAATATGTACTAATCTGTTGTATATGCTGCAGCAAGGACACAATGCAAGGACATGTGAAGAGAAGAAAAAAAAGTCTTAGGGGACAAACTAGTCAAGAAGCCGAAACTGCATTAGGAGCAGCAAATGAAAAAGAAGATGCTGCTGATCTATCAGATAAAGAGCAAGAAATGTACTATGAGAAGACTCTTGAGGCAGCAGATGAACAACAAGTTACACAAGGGCACCCCCAATCTCAAACTGATAATGAGGTTAGCTTCACAATTTTACATTTGTACTTGTTTTTTCTGCAACATACACAGACTTCTGGAATTTGTGTTTTGAATTTGTAGCAAGCCCAAGGGTTGGAATCAAACCCTGCAACAGAATCTGATTCAACCACTACTATCAACAAGTCAGCTCCACCAAAGGTTTCTGGTGCTGTAGCTGCTGCTCCAAGACTTGTGAGGAAGGGTGCATCTAGTGCTAGGGCAAAGATCCCCATTATGAGACCACCATGCACTATTGCACCAGCACATGATCCAATTAGGCCACCACAGGTCAGGCCCAGTGTGGCTGCTGCTCCCACTCCAAGGGCTACCTCAGGGAGGCCCAATGTACCTTTTAGACCACTATAGGTCAGGCCCAATGTGGCTGGAAGGCCCAATATTTCTATGAAGCCCAATACTTCAGCCCAAGTGCATGTGCCAAATTCTAGCTCCAGTGCTCCCTTATTGGTTTCTCACCAAACAATGAATGCAGCAAGCAAGGGTACCACAAAGAGATTCATGGAATTCATGCCCACACCTGCACCTTTAAAGCCTTCACAAAAACCAAAGAAGAAGCCATGATGAATGTGTTGTTATAGGGTCTTTTAACATTGTAGAATTGATTTAGGAAACTTTTGTTTTGAGTGTTAATGAGCTTTTTGGCTGACTTGTTTAAGTTGTTTTCAGAGTTATTGAACTAAGTTGTGTTTGACTTTGTTTAGTACTTTTTATGTTAGATTACCTAATTCCCTTATGTCATTGCAATATTGTCACTTAATCACAGGTTATGCTTGAATTACAGGGAATGTTTATTTACTTTTTGGGAATTGCTATAAACGTTATGTAACCTTTTATGGTCAATGTGATCAGATATAGTACATTTAAATGTTAATTACCAAGTTTGTACTACAAGTATTCCATTTGGTTTTACTGCACTTTGCAAAACACAACACATATCAGGTTCTCATCAAATTTATAGTCGAATAATTTGGTACACTCTTAATACACATCAGGTTCCATGAAAACACAATACAAGAGTTGTCATTCCCTATTTCAACCAAATTTGGCATATTCACAGTTATCAAAATACACACTAATTATTCACATTTAGTCTTCATCCACTATTTAACATTAGTTCAACTCAGTTCTTAAATAGAGCAAAGAAATTGATGAAGACACCAATTACAACCCCAATGCACATCATGATTAGAAGAATTTCAATCCTCCTCAATTTCTCCTTCAATTCTTTTGTAAGAACAGATAGCACCATGGGTTCTATGTCCTCATACTCCACTGATTCGGACAGCTTCCTAGTGCTCTTCTGTTTGAGTTTTCCACCTGAAGATAGCTTGGGTTTGTTGTTCCAAGAACATTCCTCCTCTTCAACCATGTCTTGCTCTTCCAATTCATCAATCCATTGAAAATATTTGCAATCCTGTTTTTTATTCTGTCAAGAACACAAATTGAAAACCCATGAAGAACAGATCAATCATAACGTGCGAAACATATATTAAAACAGGAATAACAACAAAGACCCATTAGAGAGCAAAATCCAGTCATGCTTACCTTCCATAGTGGGCACCGAAAGAACCACCTCCCTGGGTTAGCATTCGTCTTCGATCTCAGAGCAACAACAACAAGAGAACAGTGACACATACCGTCATACTGCTTCGAACAAGAGTCTTCACACCTATCGTTGCCGCCTTCTACCATTGACGCAGACCTTCGCTTCATACCTGCTGCATCCATGGTTGAAACGGCTCTTCAGATGCATCACGTTCTCATTTTGCAATTGGGGATTAGGGTTAATGAATTGAAAAATTTGGGAATGGGTCCAGTTAAGCTCTCTATTTGCCACACAAGCTTTTCTATTTGTCACATCACACACTTCCATCAATGGAGAAGGCATCACTTGCCGGACGGACATTTGGTGCACGTTTTAAAATTATCCAACGATATTTTTGTCGATAACAAAAGTGAAGGACATTATTGTCAGCGTTTATAAAATTCGGGGGTATAATTAGTGGTTAACCCTTCTAGTTACTTTGTAAACAAATTTGTAAAGAGATGTATAAATAATTTATATAAATACATTTTTGAGTGGGAGATAATTGTTTTTTAAAATAGAGGAAGTAGCTATAAATTATGAGCATGCACGCACGTATACTTAGTTGTGTTACTGCATGTCAAACATATTAGACATAACATTTATTCAGTGCATGTGTCTTTTGTGTTTAATAATAAAAAAAAGTATGGAGAGCCAATAGTTTTAGTGTATAATATGTATAATAGGTTTAAAAATAAAAATATTTTAAAAATAAGAAATCAAGTTTTTAATTAATTATTTAATAATTATTTAAATTTAGATTTTAAAATTTTAAAAATTAGCTTTAGTATTTAAATTCATTCACACTAGTCCCTACACCCAAATTCTAGTAAAGCCATCACCCTCCATTTGCTACCTACATTCACTCTATGCCTTATAGTCCTCCTCTCTCCTCATAGTCGGCGGCAACCATCCGACGACCAGGTAACCCAAACCTCAGCGCCATCCCTCTTATGCGGTCAGCGACGTCCCGCCATCCCGGAGCAGTGTCGCACCGCCCCTCCGCCGCCGTCAGAACCTCACCACGAATATAACCCTTTCCTTCCCCTCATGTAAACGTGCCGCCGACGCTACCGTAGACTCCGGCCGACGCCGCCACGGGTTTTGGTATATGCCGCCAAAAGCTCAACAACGCCGCTATTTGAATTAACCATGTGAGTATGGTAGATGTAAGGTACGCGTGGTTGAAGATAATATCAAATCAAACACTCAATTGTTTACTTTTGATTCTTATTAAACTACTCTTCCACCTTATCCCATGACAACAATAAAGAAGTCTTGTACCCCACAAATTTAGCCCAACAGAATACATAAATTCAATTCTAATTTTAGTCTTTATTATCTTATCTTATCTTTACTTTTATCTTTCGTAGGCAATGCACTATATATATATATATAGTTTTACATTCATAATTCAATGTTCAATTCAATCAATCAACAATCATAAAAGTTCTTTTCTTTGCTTTTCCTATTCTTTCACAATTTTATCAATTCTCACTCACATCTCCTCATTTGTTTTTTTTTCTATTTTTTGTTTCTATAGTTTTATGGTTACATCAAATCATAATATTGTCAAATTATATATTTTTCTTTTTTTTAATAAAAATTAAATTGTTGGATGATCATAGTTGTTTCTTCTATTTATTCATCTTCTTCTTCTATTTTAATGATCAATTTAGAATGGTCATTTTAGTAGGTATGCAAATGATTATTTTTATTTTTATGTAGATGATTATTTTGATTGGATTTAATTTAATTATATATAATTAAAATATATTAGATGTTCAATTAAAATATTTATACGAATACTTATAACATACTTAAAGTTTTAGTATATTTAACTTATTTTTTTATTTATATTCTTAAAACGAATTTATAAATAATATATATTATTTATTAAAATAAAAAATATCTTAAATATTTTAT
This sequence comes from Arachis stenosperma, assembly GCF_014773155.1. Taxonomy (NCBI): domain Eukaryota; kingdom Viridiplantae; phylum Streptophyta; class Magnoliopsida; order Fabales; family Fabaceae; genus Arachis; species Arachis stenosperma. Next base: position 2,209,833 of record NC_080383.1, on the reverse strand, counting down.
ATAATTAAAAATATTAAATTTCTTAAAAATATTAGTTTTTAATTTAATATAAATAAAATATTAAAATAATATTATAATTTATCTAAAAATATGTAATATATTTTATATTCTGTTACGTATCCATGTCATGTCGTTTTCTCTATCCTTATAGATTATAAAGATAACACTCCAATATTATATATATGGTGTTAAAAATAAAATATATGAGAAGATAATTGTCCATAATAGAATGCATTTATCATTTAAGAATGACATTAGCTTGACTCACCAAGCATTTAATTTGTCCATGAATTTCACACGTTAATAGTTTTTTTTTTTCTTGTGGTTGTGACTTGTGATGACTTGTGAGAATATATTGTCTCTTTTTGAGTTTTTTCCAACGCGTAAGGAACAAATTATGACAGGGAATATAGAAGCTAAAACTATGGTCAATAATGGATTATATATGGAAATTAATTGCCATTGGAAAAAAAGAAGTCCAAGACAAAATGGGTTACAATAATTCCATTTGATTAGTCTTTTTCTTTAATTTGGACCCAATTTTGATTAGCCTTTGAGTGACTCAAAATAGTTGCAGTGAGAGGCTTAAAACGTTATTTTTCAGTTATTTTTATTTAAAAGCAAGAACTATATCATTTCCCTCAAAGCAACATCATTTTGTGTATGAAAAATAATTAATATATCTAAAAATTAGATAGTTAAAAAAATCCTTTTGTCATTTTTTATTTTTTTGATTGGTAGTCCTTTGGTCTTTCGTGAAAATGAATAATGAATAATGAAAAGGATTGAGTATTTACTAATTTTATTTATTGTAGAGGTTTCTAAAATATTCATTGATAATATAATTCAATTACAATTTGTGTTGGAAAAGTAACATAGGATTTGTTATAGAGATGGAAATGAAATTAGGTGTGAAAAAACAACTAGTGTGCTTTTAATGCAAATTTTCTTATATAGTAATTTTCTACTAATATATTAAATTATGTTAATAAGAAAATTAAATTGAAAATATTCTTTGGATAGAAAATTGTGATTATTCAATATATGTATGTCAAAGAATATTCAGAACGAACATTTTATTCCAGCCCTTCATCAACGTAATCCCAAGTCTTCCCCATTCCCTGGTCATGGATGTAACTAATTAAGATTTGTGGTAATTAACAAACGGATCCCGCTAGGGAGACAATGGATTATTTGTACAATGTGTACAATGGCTACTGAGTTATAAAATGAACATCCCCTACACTATTTAGAATAACCATCCGAGTACAAGGAATAATAAACATCTTCTCGAAAAATTAAATGAGAAAATGTAACACTAATAATTATATCTCTAATATTCCATAAACCTCCATTGTACACATTGTATAAATATTTCATTGGCTCTTCATACTTTCCCTTAACAATAATGCAAGTTCTGGATAAGCTTGGATGAAATTAATGGCGTAAGAAAAAGGACGTCCAAGACAAAAGGAGCACCACATGGAGAGTTCCATGCAATGCATGAAAATAACGTCATGGATGGGTTTTAGAAAATTATTTCATTTCATTAGCCTTTGAATGAGTCAAATGGTGAGAAACAACTGGAGTAATTATCCACTACTGTATTTAATTACGTTAATAAGAAAATTAAATTCAAAATATTTTTCAGATCGAACAAAATAATACTTATATTACTTTATTTATTTACATTATCTCCCTAATCCTCTTAGTCAAGCATGCATTGAGGAAAGGGTTGGAAAAATTGTACATTTGAAGACTTTTTTATAATTAACAACTACATGCAGAAATGCAGCTTTATGCAACTAGAAGCATAAGAGTATATATTCTGTTATGTTTCACAAATGCATGCAACATGCAAGTGTGTGATATTGATATGTCTTATGCTTTCTCTTTCTCTCAACCAAATACATTAAGTTATTAGAATCCAGCTTTAATTTACTGGCAAAATGGCTTCTTACTTTCCATTTTTCTTGATCAACTTCTCATCTCTGTAATATACTAACATCTCTTTGTATAGCAATTAGCTTCTCTGCTTTCAGCTGATGGCTTAGTTTGTATTAAATTAAGAGATTATTAGTAAAGACATTGACAAGTGTGTGATTGTTTAGGAGTTGGGACACTCAATTAAACAGTAGAATTCAGTGAGAGAGGTGGAAACTAACGTGTAGTGTTGTTCAACTTGCATGGAAACAGAAAAATATAATATATAGGGGAGACAATTATATACTACTATAAAACATTGCAAAGGATGAAATGAAATTTCATCGGTCATCAAGTTAGAACTAAGATCAAGGTATTGCAGGCCATGCCATGAGAAATGATCTATTGATGTCAACTGATTTGTTGAGAGGTTCATAAGATATACAGAATTCAAATCATGTATCCATTTGGGGACTTTGCCTTGGAGCTTGTTATTGGATAAATCAAGTAAAATCAACCTTTGAAATTTTCCTGAGAACTTTGGAAAGTCAAGAATGGTGTTGGAAAATAAGCGCAGCATGTACAAATTAGAGAAAGTGTAATTGGCATTGACATAAGATTTTAGTGATATTGATTCATAGCCTGAAAGAGTAAGAGAGCTCAAGTTCTGATGTTTGGAGAAGAGTGAAAAATTGACAAAACCACCATGGTTATCTGATGACAAACACAATTCAGTGAGGTTCACAAGCTTGTTATCTTATTATATTGTGGTACAACGTTGCTTATTGTATAACCACTTTCAATGTAATTGCAACTACTTTGCACTTCAACTCCAACACCAATTTCTTAGGTAGGCTTTTGGTGTTGGGTCACTTGAGTTATTGCATGATATTTCAAACTGATAGTTGGCCCATACAACTTTATTAAGTTAGAAATTACGACGGATTACTCGAGTGGTCAGTTCATTCGTCTACTTAAACAAGTGTTAAAGGTTCGAATCCCACTTGCTGCATGTAGCAATCCATTGGCCAGCTATAGATCCATGACGGATTAGTCCATGAAAAAGCATCATTTTACTAAATAAATTTTGCTATCAAAACTTGTCAATGACACAAGAATGATGAGCATGAAACGCTAGTCAGATTGTAAACCAGTTGAATAAAGTGAGAACAATTATATAATTTCAGAATTCTTTTGCAACGTCATCAAGTATACATTAACACCATACTTCATAAACATACAACAATATAATTAATTAACAACTACAGGGTATTCTGTAATGTTTCCAAGTCACAAATGAATGCAAGTGTGATATGTCTTAGGCTTTCCCTTTCAGCTGATGGTTTAGTTTATATTAAATAAAGAGATTAGTAAAGATATTGACAAGTGTGTGCTTGGTTAGGAGTTGGGACACTAAACAGTGGAATGAAGTGAAAGGGATAGGGGAAGCAATTATAATACTACCATAAAACATAATTTTCTTGCAACATCATCATATATATGTAGCAACACACTTACAAATCATAAAACAAGATTGCAGACATTTAAAGAAAAAAAAATACAATCTCAAAACAAATAAAATATTAAAAGACACAACTGCAATAACCAACATCTGAAATACATGTTGGAATATAAATATACATTGAAAATAAATTAAATCACACATGTATTTATACACAAATATATTGGTGGCTGATTTTAGTGGCTGATTTTGGTATACAAATAATCATTGTTCCTTAAACCATTGATTAGCTTCAAATAATAATTGAAATAGTAGACAAAAAATTGAACCATTATTTGGAAGGAACTGGATCAACCGATCAAGTTTATCCAGATTCACTTGATTGGCTACGTAGATATAAGGAAAAGAAGCAAGGAGATTTGTATTGCATGCTATTCAATAACATTTATAGCACATTATTGTTTGTCTCAAATATTTCTTTAGATGTTGATGGTTTCAGTGGCTAAGAGAAGAAGGGGGGTTGAATCTTAACCCCCTTTTTCTTGATAACACTTGCTGACTTGTGAGATTAATTCTGGAAACTTTTAGTCTTTTTGTCTCCTTACTGCACACGAGACTTTTCTTATTTTCTCGTCCCAAACCACGAGACTTTTCCTTTTATCTCGTCCCTAGCCACGAGACTTTTCTTTTTGTCTCGTCACTTGGCACGAGATAATTTTAGTTTTTGCTCCTGTGAAGTAGAAACAGAAATGGAGTAGAAAGGAGAAGATTGCACCCAGATATATCCTGGTTCGGCTGCTAAGTGCAGTGCAGCCTACATCCAGTCTCCATCACAAAACATGATGGAATTTCACTATAATCAATCTGATTACAACTTGTAAAGTGCTAACCCAACTTACAAGGAGATTCCTACAGAATCATGATACACAACATAGATGAACAAAGGACCTCTAAGACATCTATGGCTTTTTTTTCTTTTAATTTTGCTCTCTCTGCCTTTTTCCGCTCTATGGCTTTTTCATACAAACCTCACTTGTTTGCCTTTTTCCATGAGACTCAAGACATGACAAAATTAAACAGAAAAATTACAAAACAAAGAACATTGAAGGAGAAGAGAAAACTGTTAGCTCAGGTAGCTCTGAGAACTCTGTGCCTTGCACTCTCAAATTTTCTCCTTGCTTCAAACAGTGATTGTCCACCCTTATTATAGAAGAGGGGAGCCTCCACTTATTGAAGCCAAAACCGAACCAACTTCTTCCTCCTTCAACAAACCGGTTCGGCCACACAGAGAGAAGAGATAACTAACATGCAATTACCTCTAGTCCTTCCTTGATCATCACTCTTCATCAATCCGAGCTCTCCATCCTTGGCTTCCTCTCCAAGATGGATTTCTGGCCCTTGATGCTTCATGATGATAATGACTTCATCTGCTTTAATCTCTGCCTTCAACCATCACTTCGCCACTCTAGCTACTCCCTGTGGTGGTTGAGCAGAATCAAAGACAAGCCATGCTTCAAGAATCTCCCTTGCTGGCCAAATCTTCAACTTCCTTTTCTGAGCATGAAGAGCTCGAGATTATCTCACCAAATCTAACCACATTTGGTGAAAATCTCAGCCACAGCTCATTTTTATTTTAGTATGTTTTCTTGCCATCATTAGCTTGATGGTCTTGACGCATGCAACTTCTTCTTTTTCTTTGTTGATGAGCATTGCTTCCATGGTTCTCTGGACAAGGACCGAAGAAAGAAGAAGAAAGAGATGAGAGAGAAAAGAGAATCTGAAGAAAAACAATTCAAAGTGGTTAAACTAATTAATTGAAAGTAGCTTGCTTTTACTTCCCTTAGAGTGGCGTGCATAGTCATAATAGCCATCAATCAATTTAGCTGAATTTTTCTCTCTCATATTCCCCATGCATTAGTTAACAATGTAATAGATTTTGAAATCCATCACATGGTTAAAGGCTTGGTTCCGTTGGAAGCACTTTGCTTTCATTTTTCCTTGGTTTCGGACCAAGTCTGGAACCATACATCACAAAGGAAGGCACACTTAACATCCATTTGAAACATTTTGAAACCCTTATGGGCAGCATAGGCAAGAAACAACCTAATTGCTTCCATTCTAGCTACCGGAGCAAAAGACTCATCAAAATCAATACCCTCTTCTTGATCGTAACCTTGGGCCACCAATCTAGCCTTGTTACGAACAACTTGTCCATCCTCACCAAGTTTATTTTTAAACACCCACTTAGTACCGGTAACTTTCTTACCATCCGGATGAGGTACTAGTGTCCAAACCTTATTCTTGTCAAATTGAGCAAGCTCCTCTTGCATAGCTTTGACCCATGATGGATCCTCAAGAGCTTGTTTGATATTGTTGGGTTCTATTTGTGACAAGAGAGCAAGATTGCTAGATTCGGTTTGCCTTTTGGTGGATGATCTTGTTGTTACTCCTTGGGAGGGATCACCAATGATGAAGTCATGAGGATAACCCTTCATAGACTTCCATTCTCTAGGCTTTCGGACAGGTGTAGAGCTTTGATGAACTTCTGGTGGTCTCACTGTTTCAGTTGCTCGTGCCTGCTCAGGAGACAAAACGGAAATTTCTCCTCCAATCTGACGAGACAAAACTGGACTGGCAGATTCTTCATTCTGGACAGATTTGGGATTTTCTTTGCTTGTTCCAGCTCCTTCTCCATCTGAATCATTATCTATCACAGTAATGGGAATTAAGTTAGAATCACAAAAGATAACATGTATGGATTCCTCTATTGTCCTATGCTCCTTGAGATAAACTCTATAGGCCTTGCTTGTGGTGGAATATCCAACAAACATTCCTTCATAGAATTTTGGATCAAATTTTCAAGATTTTCTTTATTATTAAGCACAAAGCATTTGCATCCAAAAACATGAAAGTACTTAAGATTTGGAGGGATTCCTTTCCATAGCTCATAAGGGGTTTTCTTTAACCCTTTTCTAATGATTGTTCTATTCAAAATATAACATGCTGTGTTCACAGCTTCAGCCCACAAAATTTTAGGAATCTCATTCTCACATAGCATAGCCCTAGTCATCTCTTGAAGGATTCTATTCCTTCTCTCAACCACCCCATTTTGTTGGGGAGTTCTAGGACATGAAAAGTTATGAGAAATTCCTAAATCATCACAAAATTTTTCAAAATCTTGATTTTCAAATTCCCTTCCATGATCACTTCTCAAATGAGCAATTTTTAAATCATTTTCATTTTGAATTTTCTTGCAAAGAGTGGAGAAGGCATGAAAGGCATCATTCTTATGAGCAAGGAAAAGTACCCAACCAAATCTAGAGTAATCATCTACCACTACAAGACCATAGTGTTTTCCTCCTAAACTTTGAGTTCTAGTAGGACCAAAAAGATCAATATGTAACATCTCCAATGGCCTTTTGGTTGAGATTCCATCTTTTGATTTAAAAGAGGATTTTACTTGTTTACCCAATTGGCAAGCATCACAAGTAAGATCCTTATCAAACTTGATGTTTGGAATTCCTCTAACCAAATTCTTTTTAACTAGCTTAGAAATTTGGTACATGCTAGCATGTCCCAACTTTCTATGCCAAAGCCATTTTTCAGATTCAAAAGATGTAAAACATGTTACATTTTGTTCCTTTAAATCCTCAAGAGTTAATCCATACACATTGTTGCATCTCTTGGCTTCAAATAAAATATCCACAGTTTTCTCACAAACAACCAAACAAACAAACTTCTTAAAGATAACATCAAAACCTAAATCACACAATTGACTAACACTAAGTAAGTTATGTTTCAAACCATTTACAAGAAGCACATCATTTATACAAGAAGAAAAGTTTTTACCAACTTTCCCAACAGCCACTATTTTTCCTTTTGCATCATCACCAAAAGTGACAAGTCCTCCATCATACTCATCTAGCTTTATGAAGAATGTTGTCTTTCCGGTCATATGCCTAGAACATCCGCTGTCCATATACCACATGTTCTCCTTTCTTTTGGATGCTAGGCACACCTGATTTACATGATCTGCCATAAGGCACTGTTGAGACTTGGTCTCTGATTCTTCATTATCATCATCTGAGTCATTTTCCAACTCTTCCCATGAAGCCATTAGTCCTTTCTTCTTTCCTTTTCTCGGCTTTTCTTCCTTCTTCAACTTGGGACAATCAGATTTGAAATGCCCCATTTCCTTGCAATTGTAACAGATTACTTTGCTAAGGTCTTTCTTCATCCTCCTTGAGCTGCTGCCTTTGCAATTTCTGGTGCACGAAATTGTGATCACTACAACTTCGCACAACTAACCAGCAAGTGCACTGGGTCGTCCAAGTAATACCTTACGCGAGTAAGGGTCGATCCCACGGAGATTGGTGGTATGAAGCAAGCTATGGTCATCTTGTAAATCTCAGTCAGGCAGACTCAAATGGGTATAGATGATGAACGAATATAATATAAAAGATAAAGATAGTGATACTTATGTATATCATTGGTGTAAGAGCTTCAGACAAGTGTATGAAGATGCCTTCCCTTCCGTCTCTCTGCTTTCCTACTGCCTTCATCCAATCCTTTTTACTCCTTTCCATGGCAAGCTCGTGTAGGGTTTCACTGTTGTCAGCAGCTACCTCCCATCCGCGCAGTGAAAGCTAATGCACACACTCTGTCACAGTGCTGCCAATCACCGGTTTGGTTCCCTCCCCTACCGGAATAGAATCACTCTTTTGCGTCTGTCACTAACGCCCAGTAGGTTACAGGTTTGAAGCACGTCACAGTCATTCAATCATTGAATCCTACTCAGAATACCACAGACAAGGTTTAGACCTTCCGGATTCTCTTGAATGCCGCCATCAGGTCCTGCCTTTACCACGAAGATTCCTTTTAAAGAATCCAAGAGATATTCACTAAGCCTCAGATGCTTGTAGAACAAGAATGGTTGTCAGTCACCTTGTTCATGGGTGAGAATGGTGATGGGCGTCAATCATCACCTTCATCATGTTGAAGAACAAGTGATATCTTGGATAAAGAACAAGTGGAATTGAATGGAAGAACAATAGTAATTGCATTAACACTCGAGGTACAGCAGAGCTCCACACCTTAATCTATGGTGTGTAGAAACTCCACCGTTGAAAATACATAAGAACAAAAGTGATCATTGGTTTCGGCCCCAGAGAGGGAACCAGAAGAACCAAGATGAAAATACAATAGTAAAAGGTCCTACTTATAGAAACTAGTAGCCTAAGGTGTACAAGAATGAGTAAATGACATAAAAATCCACTTCCGGGCCCACTTGGTGTGTGCTTGGGCTGAGCAATGAAGCATTTTTTCGTGTAGAGACTCTTCTTGGCGTTTAACTCCCGTTTTAGTGCCAGTTTGGGCGTTTAACTCCCATTCTTGTGCCAGTTTGGGCGTTTAACGCTGGGAATTCTGAGGGTGACTTTGAACGCCGGTTTGGGCCATCAAATCTTGGGCAAAGTATGGACTATTATATATTGCTGGAAAGCCCAGGATGTCTACTTTCCAACGCCGTTAAGAGCGCGCCAATTGGGTTTCTGTAGCTCCAGAAAATCCACTTCGAGTGCAGGGAGGTCAGAATCCAACAGCATCTGCAGTCCTTTTGAGTCTCTGAATCAGATTTTTGCTCAGATCCCTCAATTTCAGCCAGAAAATACCTGAAATCACAGAAAAACACACAAACTCATAGTAAAGTCCAGAAAAGTGAATTTTAACTAAAAACTAATAAAAATATACTAAAAACTCAACTCAAACTACTAAAAACATACTAAAAACAATGCCAAAAAGCGTACAAATTATCCGCTCATCACA